>NW_027507791.1:31857653-31980153 GCF_037356315.1 Lithobates pipiens | reverse complement strand
CTTGGGCTCAGTGCGTTTTGCCCCCTTAGAGGACAGAAGTTGTGCTAGCTGCTCCGTAAGTCGGGGACAGGGCTCTGTGTTCTCCTACGGGGCACAAAAAAAATATGAATGACACAATTTTAAGGCCTCTACCCCGTAAATTTGGTTGTACATCTTACGAAATTTTTCATCGCAAAGCGAGAAAGCTTGTGCTGACCATGAAAATTTACCAAAATTTTATTAATTTCGTAATATGTTTTAAATTTGCATCACGTTCCTCTCGCCTTGAGAAACTTGTCGTCACCTGGTTGCTAACAGGCAGAGCTATAGCTCACCATGACTGTCTTCGGAGTTGGAGAAAATGCCCCACTCAAGTCTTGCACTCCATGGAGAATCTAAATTTAGGTGGAGTTGCAATTTAAGTTCAGTTTTCTATATTTAGGGTTCGTCGAAGCCTAAGGTAGAGGGCTTCACTCCGGGGCTAGATAAGCCAGGGCTTGGTGTTCCAAAAAGAGCGGCAGGTCGCCAGACTCTGACACTCACCTGAACTTTGTCTCTGCTCCAGTGTCCAACCACATCAACTGTAGACGACTCCCGTCCACCAAACACACATAGGGAATATCCAACTTTCTTTGTATGCTTTGTGTCGCTTCTCAAGAGAACGGCAGAATGCCCAGACCGGGACGCGGTGTGCCATTCCTCCTCCTTGTACCTGAAGGCACAGGGAACCATTTCATCAAAAAATTCACTTTTGTCGAAAAATTTCTTTTATGTAGCTAAGGGGAATGTATGTATTGGAAGAAACTTCACCCCTAAGGAACACAGAAACACCTCCGAGAAGTAGAGCTCACCAGATACTACTCTTAGTGAAGCTATCTAATGTAGCTACAGTAAGGGGGATTATGTCCACTCACCAGACTTCACCATACAGTAAGCCTTCGGTTCATTCAATGGATAACCAATCCTCAACTTCACCCTTAAGGAACACAGAAACACCTCCGAGAAGTAGAGCTCACCAGATACTACTCTTAGTGAAGCTATCTAATGTAGCTACAGTAAGGGGGATTATGTCCACTCACCAGACTTCACCATACAGTAAGCCTTCGGTTCATTCAACGGACAACCAATCCTCAACTTCACCCCTAAGGAACACAGAAACACCTCTGAGAAGT
The DNA here is from genome assembly GCF_037356315.1 of Lithobates pipiens. Classification (NCBI taxonomy): domain Eukaryota; kingdom Metazoa; phylum Chordata; class Amphibia; order Anura; family Ranidae; genus Lithobates; species Lithobates pipiens. The sequence goes on along the minus strand of NW_027507791.1, from coordinate 31,979,002 downwards.
AGAGCTCACCAGATACTACTCTTAGTGAAGCTATCTAATGTAGCTACAGTAAGGGGGATTATGTCCACTCACCAGACTTCACCATACAGTAAGCCTTCGGTTCATTCAACGGATAACCAATCCTCAACTTCACCCTTAAGGAACACAGAAACACCTCTGAGAAGTAGAGCTCACCAGATACTACTCTTAGTGAAGCTATCTAATGTAGCTACAGTAAGGGGGATTATGTCCACTCACCAGACTTCACCATACAGTAAGCCTTCGGTTCATTCAACGGATAACCAATCCTCAACTTCACCCTTAAGGAACACAGAAACACCTCCGAGAAGTAGAGCTCACCAGATACTACTCTTAGTGAAGCTATCTAATGTAGCTACAGTAAGGGGGATTATGTCCACTCACCAGACTTCACCATACAGTAAGCCTTCGGTTCATTCAACGCACAACCAATCCTCAACTTCACCCCTAAGGAACACAGAAACACCTCCGAGAAGTAGAGCTCACCAGATACTACTCTTAGTGAAGCTATCTAATGTAGCTACAGTAAGGGGTATTATGTCCACTCACCAGTAGGGATGAGCCGAACACCCCCCGGTTCGGTTCGCACCAGAACTTTCGAACGTTCCCCAAATTCGAACGAACGTTAGAACCCCATTGAAGTCTATGGGACTCGAATGTTCGAAATGAAAAGTGCTAATTTTAACAGCTAATATGCAAGATACTGTCCTAAAAAGGGTTTGGGGACCTGGCTCCTGCCCCAGGGGACATGGGTCAATGCCTAAAATGTTTTTAAAAATGGCCGTTTTGGCGGGAGCACTTATTTTAATGACGATTAAAGTGAAAAAAAAAAAGTGAAATATTCCTTTAAATATGGTGCCTGGGGGGTGTCTGTAGTATGCCTGTGAAGTGCCACGTGTTTCCCGTGTTTAGAACAGTCCCTGCACAAAATGACATTAAACGGAAATAACACCATTTAAAACTGCTTGCGGTTTTAATGTTATATCTGGTTCCTGCAATATGGTTGAAAATCATTGAGAAAAATGGCATGGGTAGCCCTCCCTGCCCATTACCAGCCCCTTTAGGTCTTGTACGCATATTAAGGGGAACCCCGTACCCATATTAAAAAAAGGAAATGCGTCTGGCCCCCAGGCCCTATATACTCAGAACAGCAGTATACAGGCGGTGCAAACAAGACAGGGACTGTGTAGGTTTGTTGTGTTAAGTTGAATCTGTTTGTAATTTTCAACCGGTACATTTTTAAAGTGTAGCTCCAGTCAAAAAAACTATTTTTAAGCTTTTTGGAAAACATAGGGAAGGGTTATCACCCCTGTATAATTTGTTTTGTCGTCCATCTTTTTTCATCTCACTTGCTGTTGTCTCCTTCCGTTTGCAAGTAGGAGATGTTTGTAAGTTGGATGTTTGAAAGTAGGGGCCTGCCCTATATGCTCTGCAGAAATGGTGGAACAAGGTGTTGGTTTTGCCACAACATTGTAAGCCCTCAAAGTGACTCTTGGTGGGCGCTGGAGCGCCCTGCTGTGAACGATTATATCAAGAATTGTAATTACATGCCATTGTTGAACAGTGGTAGAAAAATTGACCTTTGGTGGTTGTGGTTCTGGTGCCACAACACTATAAGTCCTCACAGTTACTCTGGGTGGGCACAGGAAGGGGCCCTCCTGTGAAATATTATAGCAAGAATTGTAATTACATGTCCCTGTTAAACAGGGGCAGAAAAATTTGGCCTTAGGCACTGCTGCTGGTGCCACCACACTGCAACCTCTCCCATATACTCTAGTTTTATTGCAGGAATTAGCCCTGCTGCAAAGCATTGCATCAAAAATTGTACTTAAACGCCCCTGTTAAACAGGGGCAGAAAAATTGGGCCTTAGGCACTGGTGCTGGTGCCATATATAAAAGATAGATCACTACTACTAGCTATATAGGTGAGGTGAATATAGCGGTGTATACTGCGGTCAGGGCACGCAGACAATAACCAGAGAACACCAGAGATAAAGGGGTATATACAGATGTATATTGTGCTGTGCTGGAGGCACACACAACTTCCAATAACTCCCGCAGATGGCAAGTGGGCTCAAATAGAGAACAGCTATGTAGGTGGATATAGCGGTATGTACTGGGTACAGAGCACGCAGACAGCACGCACTATCTCCTAACACTACTGACTGCAAGCTCTATTATAAAAGATAGATCACTAGCTATATAGGTGAGGTGAATATAGCGGTGTATACTGCGGTCAGGGCACGCAGACAACCACTACACAACAGCAAGATAGAAAATCGTCCGAAAACGATCGGTGTGTACTGTGTTGAAGGTACACAGAACACCCACTGCTTCAGACGCCAACACACTACATGAGGCCGCCGCGATGGCGGCCTTATATAGTGTGGGGCGTGCACTACACAGCCTGAGCTATGATTGGCCACAGGCATCCTGCCTGTGGCCAATCATGGCTCTCCTCGCTGCTGGCGCTGCGATTGGCCAAGCATGCGGGGTCACAGTGCATGCTTGGCCAATCATGAGCCAGCAATGCACTGCGCCATCGCAGTGCATTGTGGGCCGTGAGCGCCACGCGAATTTGACGCGAACGGACCCAAATGTTCGGATTTCGCCGAACGGACGAACAGCCAATGTTCGAGTCGAACGTACGTTCGACTCGAACACAAAGCTCATCCCTACTCACCAGACTTCACCATACAGTAAGCCTTCGGTTCATTCAACGGACAACCAATCCTCAACTTCACCCCTAAGGAACACCGAAACACCTCCGAGAAGTAGAGCTCACCAGATACTACTCTTAGGCCGCGTACACACGGGCGGATTGTCTGCCCAACTTAGTTCGCTGAACCGTGTTTCAGCGGACAATCCGCTCGTGTGTGGGCTTCAGCGGACTTTTTTAGCGGACTGTCTGACGAACAAAGTCTTACGGAATTTCCGTAATTTTGTCCGTCCAAACTTGGTTTTGTCCGTCCAAACTTGGTTTCAGCGGACAATCCGCTCGTGAGTAGGCTAGTTCGACGGACTAAGTATGGCGCATGCTCAGAAAGGATTTACACGGCCGAAGGTTGCATTGCAGTGTATTGGACGTCGAATTTCTAGTCCCGTCGTACGTGCCGTACACGTCATTGCGCAAGCTTTCGGCGGACTGTCTGTTCATCATGTGTGGTCAAGTCCGTTCATTTGAAAGTTGGACGGACTGTCTGTCGGATTGTCTGACGAACTTAGTTGGGCAGACAATCCGCCCGTGTGTACGCGGCCTTAGTGAAGCTATCTAATGTAGCTACAGTAAGGGGGATTATGTACTTGCAGTAGTATTATGTTCCTTCTGGATAGTAAATTTTGCCTGTCTTATAGCTCTTTAAGAAGCCCCACCTCTGCCGAACATGGAACCGCCTCATAAAATAAATCCCACCTCCAAGGATACAGTTACCACCCTAAGTGAAGCTTTCATATGTATCTAAGGGGAAGGTACCATATGTGTATTTCATGTAGTGTATTATTAGTGGATTTTGACTGCCTTATAGCTCTGGAAAAAGGCAAACCTCTGAGGAACATGGAACTACCTCCAAAAATAAACCCCACCTCCAAGGGTTCAGTTACCAGGTTTACCACCTATAGTAAAGCTGTCTTATGTAGCTAAGGGGAACGTATGTACTTCACGCAGTATTATAATACTTCTTGATAGTGGATTTTGTCTGTCATATGGTTTCATAGTTAGTAAGGTTGAATAAAGACACCAGTCCATCCAGTTCAACCTGAGTGATTGTCTACAATTGTTCCCTATCCCTGTACACACTCACACTCACATCGGTCCCTACCCTCAAGGAGCCCACAATCCAAGGTCCCCATTCATATACTAGGGCCAATTTTGGACAGAAGCCAATTAACCTACCTGCATGTCTTTGGATTGTGGGAGGAAACCGGAGTACCCGGAGGAAACCCACGCAGGCACAGGGAGAACATGCAAACTCCAGGCAGGTAGTGGCATGGTTGGGATTCAAACCAGCGAGCCTCCTTGCTGCTAGGTGAGGGTGCTAACCACTACACCACTGTGCCACCCGCTGGTTCTTGAAGAAGCCACACCCCTGAGGAGCATGGAACCACCTGCAAAATGTAAAGATCACCAGATACCACCCTTAGTGAATATATCTTATGTAGCTGGGGTATTTTTGTATTTTAAGTATGTTACTTCTGGATAGTGAATTTTGGCTGTCGTATAGTACCTAAATAAGCCGCACCCCTGCGGAATGTGAAACCACCTCAAAAGATAAATCTCACCTCGAAGGATACAGGTACGAGATATACCACAGCTTTCTTATGAACAGTAGCTAAGGGGAATGTGTGGTATGTATTTCATGTAGTGTGTTAATTCTGTATAGCGGATTTTGGCTGCCTTATAGCTCTAGAAAAAGCCACACCCCTGAGGAACATGGAACTACCCCTAAATTTGAAACCCACCTCCAAGTGTTCAGCTACCAGTTTTACCAACTTTAGTAAACTCTGTCTTACAGTATGTAGCTAAGGGGAATTTATGTACTTCACATAGTATTATAATACTTCTGGATAATGGATTTTGGCTGTCTTATAGTATCTAAATAAACCACACCCCTGCGGAATGTGAAACCACCTCAAAAAATAAATCCCACCTCGAAGGATAAATCCCACCTCGAAGGATACAGGTACCAGATATACCACCCTAAGTGAAGCTTTCTTATGAACAGTAGCTAAGGGGAATGTGTGGTATATATTTCATGTAGTGTGTTACTTCTGTATAGCGGATTTTGGCTGCCTTATAGCTCTAGAAAAAGCCACACCCCTGAGGAACATGGAACTACCTCTAAACTTGAAGCCCACCTCCAAGTGTTCAGCTACCAGTTTTACCAACTTTAGTAAACTCTGTCTTACAGTATGTAGCTAAGGGGAATTTATGTACTTCACGTTGTATTATAATACTTCTGGATAATGGATTTTGGCTGTCTTATAGTATCTAAATAAACCACACCCCTGCGGAATGTGAAACCACCTTAAAAAATTAATCCCACCTCGAAGGATAAATCCCACCTCGAAGGATACAGGTACCAGATATACCACCCTAAGTGAAGCTTTCTTATGAACAGTAGCTAAGGGGAATGTGTGGTATATATTTCATGTAGTGTGTTACTTCTGTATAGCGGATTTTGGCTGCCTTATAGCTCTAGAAAAAGCCACACCCCTGAGGAACATGGAACTACCTCTAAACTTGAAGCCCACCTCCAAGTGTTCAGCTACCAGTTTTACCAACTTTAGTAAACTCTGTCTTACAGTATGTAGCTAAGGGGAATTTATGTACTTCACGTAGTATTATAATACTTCTGGATAATGGATTTTGGCTGTCTTATAGTATCTAAATAAACCACACCCCTGCGGAATGTGAAACCACCTCAAAAAATTAATCCCACCTCGAAGGATAAATCCCACCTCGAAGGATACAGGTACCAGATATACCACCCTAAGTGAAGCTTTCTTATGAACAGTAGCTAAGGGGAATGTGTGGTATATATTTCATGTAGTGTGTTACTTCTGTATAGCGGATTTTGGCTGCCTTATAGCTCTAGAAAAAGCCACACCCCTGAGGTACATGGAACTACCTCTAAACTTGAAGCCCACCTCCAAGTGTTCAGCTACCAGTTTTACCAACTTTAGTAAACTCTGTCTTACAGTATGTAGCTAAGGGGAATTTATGTACTTCACGTTGTATTATAATACTTCTGGATAGTGGATTTTGGCTGTCTTATAGTATCTAAATAAACCACACCCCTGCGGAATGTGAAACCACCTCAAAAAATAAATCCCACCTCGAAGGATAAATCCCACCTCGCAGGATACAGGTACCAGATATACCACCCTAAGTGAAGCTTTCTTATGAACAGTAGCTAAGGGGAATGTGTGGTATATATTTCATGTAGTGTGTTACTTCTGTATAGCGGATTTTGGCTGCCTTATAGCTCTAGAAAAAGCCACACCCCTGAGGAACATGGAACTACCCCCAAACTTGAAGCCCACCTCCAAGGGTTCAGCTACCAGTTTTACCAACTCTAATAACGCTATCTTACAGTATGTAGCTAAGGGGAATGTATGTATGGTACTTCACGTAGTATTATAATACTTCTGGATAATGGATTTTGGCTGTCACATAGTTCTCGAAGAACCCACGCCCCTGAGGAACATGGAACCTCAAAAAAATTTAAAATCTCACCTCCAAGAATACAATTGCCAGATCTATCACCCCAAGTTAGGCTGTCAGATGTAGCTAAGCGGAATGTACAGTATGTATTTCATATAGCGGATTTTGGATGCCCTTATAACGCTGGAAAAAGCCACACCACTGAGGAACATGGATCTACCTCCAAAAAATAAAGCTCACCTCCAAGGGTTCAATTACCAGATTTACCACCTATAGTAAAGCTGTTTTATGCAGCTAAGGGGACTTCATGTACTTCACGTAGTATGTACTTCACGTAGTATTATAATACTTCTAGATAGTGGATTTTGGCGCATACTTCTTGAAGAAGCCACACCCCTGAGGAACATGGAACCACTTGCAAGAAGAAGAAAAAACCTTACCCCCGAGCGTAGTAGGTGAATAAATATTCTTCATGCAGTATATTACTTCTGGAGAGTGGATTTTGTCTGCCTTAGAGCTCTGAAAGAAGCCAAACCCCTAAACACGAAAACTGCCAACCAAAAAGCAGAGCCCACCCCTGAGGGGTACAGTTAAAAGATCTACACCTTTTAGCTAAGCTGTGTTAGCAGCAGTATATATCATACTTTTTTACTTACATGTAGGTCTTGGAGCCAGCGTTCAACCGCAGAGTGTACACGCTAGAGTACCGCCTCTGTGTCCGCAGTCCTCCCTCCCTTCCAACGACGCAGAGCTCATTGTCCGAAATCTTGGTACATGTGTGGCTGCTCAGCCCCACCGGAGGGTTGCTGGAGGCTTCACCTGTCCACGTCGCCCACTCTGCGGTCTCTGTGTCATAGCTGAGGATGGAGGATAGGCGCTGCGAGCCATCCCAGCCCCCCACCACGCACAGCCACCTCTCCCCCAACGGGACGGTGTCATGGTGGCTCCTCCGGGAAGCAACCTGTGGCGCGCTGCTGTTGACTAATGATTTCTGCTCAGGGTCAAAGATTACCACATCACCAAGTGGAGGTTCTTTGGAGTCCCCCGTTCTGACCCCGCCGTATAGGTAGAGTTTTCCCCGGGTGGGAGTGCAGGTGTGGAATGCGCGGGCGAACTGGGCATCCTGAGCCACCAGAGTCCAGGTCCAACAAGAAGCTGTCATGGTGTGTCCTTCCTGGAATAAGAGTGGAGAGTCATGGGGAAAAGCCATAAACTTTGTATGCAGTCCCACTAAGCCAGCACCATGTTTATTACTGGAAGACTCAATAGTTGAGGATACATCTGCTTTACTAAGACACACCCCCTTTTTCCATTTAGGCACCCTGTACCCATTGACACCTCTATCCAGTGACACACCCACTTTACTAAGGCACACCCCCTACTACCCAGTGACACACCTTCTTTACTAATGCACACACCTAATAACCGGTGGCACACCTACTTTACTAGGACACACCTCTAATGCACAGTGACACACCCACTTTACTAAAGCACACCTCTAATACCCAGGGACACACCCACTTTACTAAGACACACCTCTAATACCCAGTGAAACACTTTCTTTACTAAGGCACACCCCTAATACCCAGTAACACATCTACTTTAATAAGGCACTCCCCTAATACCCAGGTGACACGCCTCTTTACTAGGACACACCCCTAATGCACATTAACACACCCACTTTACTAAGGCACACCTCAAATACCCAGTGACACACCTTCTTTACTAAGGCACACCCCTAATACCCAGTGACACGCTTACTTTACTAGGACACACCCCTAATACCCAGTGACACACCCACTTTACTAAGACACACCTCTAATACCCAGTGAAACACCTTCTTTACTAAGGCACACCCCTAATACCCAGTAACACATCTACTTTACTAAGGCAGACCCCTAATACCCAAGTGACACACCTACTTTACTAGGACACACCCCTAATACCCAGTGACACACCCACTTTACTAAGACACACCTCTAATACCTAGTGACACACCTTCTTTACTAAGGCACACTCCTAATACCCAGTAACACACCCACTTTACTAAGACACACCTCTAATACCTAGTGACACACCTTCTTTACTAAGGCACACCTCTAATACGCAGTGACACACCTTCTTTACTAGGACACACCCCTAATACCCATTGACACACCTACTTTACTAAGGCACCACCCTAATACCCAGTGACACACCTTCTTTACTAGGACACACCCCTAATACCCAGTGACACACCTATTTTACTAAGGCACACCTCTAATACCCAGTGACACACCCACTTTACTAAGTCACACCCCTAATACCCAGTGACACACCTAATTTACTAAGGCACACCCCTAATACACAGTAACACATATACTTCACTGAGGCACACCCCTAATACCCAGTGACACGCCTACTTTACTAGGACACACACCTAATACCCAGTGACACATCTACTTTACTAAGGCACGCCCCTATTACTTTGTGACACACCTGGACTACTAAGGCCCACCCCATATTCCTAGTGACACGCCTTTGTTACTAAGGCACGCCCCTATTGTTATGTGACACACCTGGAGTACCAAGGCCCACCCCAAATTCCTAGAGACACAACTTTATTAAGACACGCCCCACATTCCTATAGACCCGCCTCCACTAAGGTACGCCTCCAATCGCTAGTGACACGCCTCTACTAAGACACCTCCCTCGATTCTTGGTGACACACCTATACTAAGTCACGCCCCGCAAATTCTACTGGCACGCCTCCAATTTCCTAGTGACACACCTGTACTAAGACACGCCCCGCAAATTCTACTGGCACGCCTCCAATTTCCTAGTGACACACCTGTACTAAGACACGCCCCCCCCCCAAGTCCAAGGTTAAAGTTATATTTCTATTTAAATCTCCTTTAGATTTACAGATTCGGTTGGTCCCAATTGTAGATGGGAGGAGCCTCCTTGTTGATAAATATTGTTACTTTGTATCGCCCTGATATCCGGTGATTACTATGTATCATATTTGTGTCATTTCCTGTTCCATGATCTGTATGCTGATCACTGAGGACCCTGATGAAGAGTCGGGAAGCCGGAATATATATATATATACTGTATATACACACACATATATATATATATAGAGAGAGAGAGAGTATATAGACACATATACAGTATATAGATGGGATGATGTCATTTGTATTGCACATGCTGGTTTAATAAATGTCTACACTCACCGGATTCAGGAATGTCGTTGTGATCTTGCTGCCACGGCAACAGCCCCGGCAACTGACACGTCTCCCTAGCAACAGCTGCCAGAAGGAGGATCCTCGCTGCAAATGTGCTTAGTGTGCAACACGCCCGTCCTACCAGCACCAGCCGCCGTCTAGCCAGATAACCTGCAACGTCACCCCCCCCCCCCCACCGGCTCGTCTGCCGCTCGCTACGTCACCGAGACCTCCCCGATATATACCGAGAATTCCACCCGGGAACAAAGAGAAGTGCTACTAGGCAGAGTCCATACATACAGAATAAGGACAGATACCGAGAATTACACCCGACATACAGGACAAGAGAAGTAGTACTGTGCAGAGTCCATACATACAGAATAAGAAGAGATACCGAGAATTACACCCGACATACAGGACAAGAGAAGTAGTACTGTGCAGAGTCCATACATACAGAATAAGAAGAGATACCGAGAATTACACCCGACATACAGGACAAGAGAAGTAGTACTGTGCAGAGTCCATACATACAGAATAAGAAGAGATACCGAGAATTACACCCGAAATACAGGACAAGAGAAGTAGTACTGTGCAGAGTCCATACATACAGGATAAGAACAGATACCGAGAATTACACCCGACATACAGGACAAGAGAAGTGGTACTGTGCAGAGTCCATACATACAGAATAAGAACAGATACCGAGAATTACACCCGACATACAGGACAAGAGAAGTAGTACTGTGCAGAGTCCATACATACAGAATAAGAACAGATACCGAGAATTACACCCGACATACAGGACAAGAGAAGTAGTACTGTGCAGAGTCCATACATACAGAATGAGAACAGATACCGAGAATTACACCCGACATACAGGACAAGAGAAGTGGTACTGTGCAGAGTCCATATATACAGAATAAGAACAGATACCGAGAATTACACCCGACATACAGGACAAGAGAAGTGGTACTGTGCAGAGTCCATATATACAGAATAAGAAGAGATACCGAGAATTACACCCGACATACAGGACAAGAGAAGTGGTACTGTGCAGAGTCCATATATACAGAATAAGAAGAGATACCGAGAATTACACCCGACATACAGGACAAGAGAAGTGGTACTGTGCAGAGTCCATATATACAGAATAAGAACAGATACCGAGAATTACACCCGACATACAGGACAAGAGAAGTGGTACTGTGCAGAGTCCATACATACAGAATAAGAACAGATACAGAGAATTACACCCGACATACAGGACAAGAGAAGTAGTACTGTGCAGAGTCCATACATACAGAATGAGAACAGATACCGAGAATTACACCCGACATACAGGACAAGAGAAGTGGTACTGTGCAGAGTCCATACATACAGAATAAGAACAGATACCGAGAATTACACCCGACATACAGGACAAGAGAAGTAGTACTGTGCAGAGTCCATACATACAAAATAAGAACAGATACCGAGAATTACACCCGACATACAGGACAAGAGAAGTGGTACTGTGCAGAGTCCATACATACAGAATAAGAACAGATACCGAGAATTACACCCGACATACAGGACAAGAGAAGTAGTACTGTGCAGAGTCCATACATACAGAATGAGAACAGATACCGAGAATTACACCCGACATACAGGACAAGAGAAGTGGTACTGTGCAGAGTCCATATATACAGAATAAGAACAGATACCGAGAATTACACCCGACATACAGGACAAGAGAAGTGGTACTGTGCAGAGTCCATATATACAGAATAAGAAGAGATACCGAGAATTACACCCGACATACAGGACAAAAGAAGTGGTACTGTGCAGAGTCCATATATACAGAATAAGAAGAGATACCGAGAATTACACCCGACATACAGGACAAGAGAAGTGGTACTGTGCAGAGTCCATATATACAGAATAAGAACAGATACCGAGAATTACACCCGACATACAGGACAAGAGAAGTGGTACTGTGCAGAGTCCATACATACAGAATAAGAACAGATACCGAGAATTACACCCGACATACAGGACAAGAGAAGTAGTACTGTGCAGAGTCCATACATACAGAATAAGAACAGATACCGAGATCTACACCCGACATACAGGACAAGAGAAGTAGTACTGTGCAGAGTCCATACATACAGAATAAGAACAGATACCGAGAATCACACCCGACATACAGGACAAGAGAAGTGGTACTGTGCAGAGTCCATACATACAGAATAAGAACAGATACCGAGAATTACACCCGACATACAGGACAAGAGAAGTGGTACTGTGCAGAGTCCATACATACAGAATAAGAACAGATACCGAGAATTACACCCGACATACAGGACAAGAGAAGTAGTACTGTGCAGAGTCCATATATACAGAATAAGAACAGATACCGAGAATTACACCCGACATACAGGACAAGAGAAGTAGTACTGTGCAGAGTCCATACATACAGAATAAGAACAGATACCGAGGATTACACCCGACATACAGGACAAGAGAAGTAGTACTGTGCAGAGTCCATACATACAGAATAAGAACAGATACCGAGATCTACACCCGACATACAGGACAAGAGAAGTAGTACTGTGCAGAGTCCATACATGCAGAATAAGAACAGATACTGAGAATCACACCCGACATACAGGACAAGAGAAGTGGTACTGTGCAGAGTCCATACATACAGAATAAGAAGAGATACCGAGAATTACACCCGACATACCGGACAAGAGAAGTGGTACTGTGCAGAGTCCATACATACAGAATAAGAAGAGATACCGAGAATTACACCCGACATACAGGACAAGAGAAGTGGTACTGTGCAGAGTCCATACATACAGAATAAGAACAGATACCGAGAATTACACCCAACATACAGGACAAGAGAAGTAGTACTGTGCAGAGTCCATACATACAGAATAAGAACAGATACCGAGAATTACACCTGACATACAGGACAAGAGAAGTGGTACTGTGCAGAGTCCATACATACAGAATAAGAAGAGATACCGAGAATTACACCCGACATACAGGACAAGAGAAGTGGTACTGTGCAGAGTCCATACATACAGAATAGGAACAGATACCGAGAATTACACCCGACATACAGGACAAGAGAAGTGGTACTGTGTAGAGTCCATACATACAGAATAAGAAGAGATACCGAGAATTACACCCGACATACAGGACAAGAGAAGTGGTACTGTGCAGAGTCCATACATACAGAATAAGAACAGATACCAAGAATTACACCCGACATACAGGACAAGAGAAGTAGTACTGTGCAGAGTCCATACATACAGAATAAGAACAGATACCGAGAATTACACCCGACATACAGGACAAGAGAAGTAGTACTGTGCAGAGTCCATACATACAGAATAAGAACAGATACCGAGAATTACACCCAACATACAGGACAAGAGAAGTAGTACTGTGCAGAGTCCATACATACAGAATAAGAACAGATACCGAGAATTACACCCGACATACAGGACAAGAGAAGTGGTACTGTGCAGAGTCCATATATAGGGGTGAAAACATTTTCTATACAATGTTTAGTCTCCGGGTTGCTATGGTAACAGTGCTCTTTCTTCGTGGCGCCTGCTGGCCTTGATCATACAGTCATTCATCTCGCTGTCTGGAATACGTTTGTCGGATGCGGTGCGGCGATGTCTGAGTCATTGGATGTCCCTGCAGGTACACTGTACTTCCCTTACAGTCTTAAAGCGACAGCGACAGATAGAATGCAGTAACCCACGGCAACCTCAGACAGCGCCGGAGCACATCACAATGTACTTGTTATACTGTTTAGTAATAAAGCTGCAATTTAGTTTGCTTATATTTTTCCTGGCTTACTACAAAGTAACAATGTATAGTCTAATCACGGGGGACGGGAGAATGAGGAAACGCCTCCTCCTCCTTCTACAACGTTACCATATACAGAGCCTTGAAAAAGTATTCATACCCCCTGACATTCCCCACATTTTCTCATGTTACAACCAAAAACGTAAATGTATTTTATTGGGATTTTATGTGATGGACCAACACAAAGTGTCACATAATTGTGCAGAGGAAGGAAAATGATACAAATAAATATGTGAAAAGTGTGGGGGAGGGGCATTTGTATGGCGCCCCCCGGAGTCAATACTTTGTAGAACCCCCTTTCTCTACAAGTCTTTTTGGGGGTGTCTCTACCAGCTTTGCCCATCTAGAGAGGACATTTCTGCCCATTCTTCTTCTTTGTAAAATATCTCAAGCTCTGTCAGATTGGATGGAGAGCGTCTGTGATCAGCAATTTTCAAGTCTGGCCACAGATTCTCAATGGGATTTAGGTCTGGACTGTGACTGGGCCATTCTAACACATGAATATGCTTTGATGTAAACCATTCCATTGTAGCTCTGGCTGGATGTTTCGGGTCGTTGTCCTGCTGGAAGGGGAACCTCCGCCCCGGTCTCAAGTCTTCTGCCGACTCTAACAGGTTTTCTTCTAAGATTGTCCTGTATTTGTCTCCATCCATCTTCCCATCAACTCTGACCAGCTTCCCTGTCCCTGCTGAAGAAAACCATCCCCACCACATGATGCTGCCACCACCATGTCTCACGGTGGGGATGGTGTGTTCAGAGGGATGGGCAGTGTTAGTTCCCCCCCACACATAGCGTTTTGCTTTTAGGCCATAAAGTAGAATTTTGGTCTCCTGTGACCAGATCACCTTCTTCCACATGTTTGCTGCCCCCTCCCCCACATGGCTTCTCACAAACTACAAACAGGACTTCTTATGACTTTCTGTCTCCAATGTCTTTCTTCTTGTCACTCTTCCATAAAGGGCAGATTTGTGGAGAGACGACTAATAGTTGTCCTGTGGACAGATTCTCCCCCCTGAGCTGTGGATCTCTGCAGCTCCTCCAGAGTTACCATGGACCTCTTGGCTCTTCTCTGATGAATGCTCTCCTTGCCCGGCCCGGTCAGTTTAGGTGGACGGCCATGTCTTGGTAGGTTTGCGGTTCTGCCCATACTCTTTCCAATTTCCGATGATGGATTGAACAGAGCTCCGTGAGATGGTCAAAGCTTGGGAGATTTTTTTTATAACCCAACCCTGCTTTATACTTCTCCACAACTTTATCCCTGACCTGCCTGGTGTGTTCCTTGGCCTTCATGATGCTGTTTGTTCACTGAGGTTCTCTAACAAACCTCTGAGGGCTTCACAGAACAGCTGTATTTATATTGAGATTAAATGACACACAGGTGGGTTCTATTTACTAATTAGGTGACTTCTGAAGGCAATTGGTTCCTGTAGATTTTAGTTAGGGGTATCAGAGTAAAGGGGGCTGAATACAAATGCCCCCCCCCCCCCACACACACACATACTTTTCCTATATTTATTTGTATAATTTTCCTTCCGCTTCACAATTATTTGACACTTTGTGTTGGTCCATCACATAAAATCCCAATAAAATACATTTATGTTTTTGGTTGTAACATGAGAAAATGTGGAGAATTTCAAGGGGTGTGAATACTTTTTCATGGCACTGTACATTTTGATCACTGGGGGGAGGGGAGACTGAGGAAATGCCTTCTCCTGCCTGCAGAAGACTGATGACATCTGAGCCTGGGCAAAGTCACTGATTGGAACTCAAGGACAGCTGTTTAATGATAAAAGGCGGAGCTTATTCTGCAATCTCATTCTCTTCTTCCTGTATATTGGGAGATGTCAGGATTTTATTTTCATAGATACAAAGTTACTGACAGGTCCTCTCTATACCCCCCTCCCCCTCCCCCTCCCCCGCCTCGCTCATTTATATCTATTTCCATGTAAATATTTTTTTGTCTTAAGCATGCAGGAATGTGAACTTGCCAGTAGGTGGCAGTGTGAGATCACATTAAACAATTCAGAATAACTGGAGTTTTATGCTGGAGGTACATACCACAAAAACAAAACAAAAAAAACCAATATATATATAATATATATGAATGAACGCTCACCGTCTTTGGCAAATGTCAACTTGTAGCATTTATGTCTATTGATTTTGCATTTGAGAAATTCGTCTTCATATTTCTGAAGTTCTGTGTCATTGTTCTGGGACCCCCCAAGTGTCAGGGTGTCATTGTTCTGGACCCCCAAGTGTCAGGGTGTCATTGTTCTGGACCCCCAAGTGTCAGGATGTCATTGTTCTGTGACCCCCAAGTGTCAGGGTGTCATTGTTCTGGATCCCCAAGTGTCAGGGTGTCATTGTTCTGGATCCCCCAAGTGTCAGGGTGTCATTGTTCTGGATCCCCCAAGTGTCAGGGGGTGTCATTGTTCTGGATCCCCCAAGTGTCAGGGGGTGTCATTGTTCTGGATCCCCCAAGTGTCAGGGTGTCATTGTTCTGGATCCCCCAAGTGTCAGGGTGTCATTGTTCTGGATCCCCCAAGTGTCAGGGGGTGTCATTGTTCTGGATCCCCCAAGTGTCAGGGTGTCATTGTTCTGGATCCCCCAAGTGTGAGGGTGTCATTGTTCTGGATCCCCCAAGTGTGAGGGTGTCATTGTTCTGGATCCCCCAAGTGTGAGGGTGTCATTGTTCTGGGATCCCCAAGTGTCAGGGTGTCATTGTTCTAGATCCCCCAAGTGTGAGGGTGTCATTGTTCTGGATCCCCCAAGTGTGAGGGCGTCATTGTTCTGGATCCCCCAAGTGTCAGGGCGTCATTGTTCTGGATCCCCCAAGTGTGAGGGTGTCATTGTTCTGGGATCCCCAAATGTCAGGGGGGTGTCATTGTTCTAGATCCCCCAAGTGTGAGGGCGTCATTGTTCTGGATCCCCCAAGTGTGAGGGCGTCATTGTTCTGGATCCCCCAAGTGTGAGGGTGTCATTGTTCTGGGATCCCCAAATGTCAGGGGGGTGTCATTGTTCTAGATCCCCCAAGTGTGAGGGTGTCATTGTTCTGGGATCCCCAAATGTCAGGGGGGTGTCATTGTTCTAGATCCCCCAAGTGTGAGGGCGTCATTGTTCTGGATCCCCCAAGTGTGAGGGTGTCATTGTTCTGGATCCCCCAAGTGTGAGGGCGTCATTGTTCTAGATCCCCCAAGTGTGAGGGTGTCATTGTTCTGGGATCCCCAAATGTCAGGGGGGTGTCATTGTTCTAGATCCCCCAAGTGTGAGGGCGTCATTGTTCTGGATCCCCCAAGTGTGAGGGTGTCATTGTTCTGGGATCCCCAAATGTCAGGGGGGTGTCATTGTTCTAGATCCCCCAAGTGTGAGGGCGTCATTGTTCTAGATCCCCCAAGTGTGAGGGCGTCATTGTTCTAGATCCCCCAAGTGTGAGGGCGTCATTGTTCTGGATCCCCCAAGTGTGAGGGTGTCATTGTTCTGGGATCCCCAAATGTCAGGGGGGTGTCATTGTTCTAGATCCCCCAAGTGTCAGGGTGTCATTGTTCTGGGACAGGATGAAATTCCCATGATTCCGATGGGTTGGTATTTTGCACAGCGGATGGATTTCTGGCCTCCCGTCACCCCAGACTGGGAGAAACTGAAAGAAAAAATTAATCTTCTATATTTACAGGCTGACCTCACTGCCAGGAAGAAGATTAACCCCCCGTGTGCCGGGACCTACAATCTGCTGATTGGCTGATTCCGGAAGGGGGATGTGATGGAGAATATTGGGAGGTGTGACATCATTAGATAAAAAGGAATCAAAGACGGTCGGGAGGGGGAGGGGCAGCAGACTGACTAAGAAAGGTGGGGGGGGGGGATCATATTTATAAACAGAACCCAAGAAATGCTACTGGGCAGAGTCCATATATACAGAATAAGAGCAGATACCGAGAATTACATCCGACATACAGGACAAGAGAAGTGGTACTGTGCAGAGTCCATACATACAGAATAAGAAGAGATACCAAGAATTACACCCGACATACAGGACAAGAGAAGTAGTACTGTGCAGAGTCCATACATACAGAATAAGAACAGATACCGAGAATTACACCCGATATACAGGACAAGAGAAGTAGTACTGGGCAGAGTCCATACATACAGAATAAGAACAGATACCGAGAATTACACCCGACATACAGGACAAGAGAAGTAGTACTGTGCAGAGTCCATACATACAGAATAAGGACAGATACCGAGATCTACACCCGACATACAGGACAAGAGAAGTGGTACTGTGCAGAGTCCATACATACAGAATAAGAAGAGATACCGAGAATTACACCCGACATACAGGACAAGAGAAGTGGTACTGTGCAGAGTCCATACATACAGAATAAGAACAGATACCGAGAATTACACCCGACATACAGGACAAGGGAAGTGGTACTGTGCAGAGTCCATACATACAGAATAAGAAGAGATACCGAGAATTACACCCGACATACAGGACAAGAGAAGTGGTACTGTGCAGAGTCCATACATACAGAATAAGAACAGATACCGAGAATTACACCCGATATACAGGACAAGAGAAGTAGTACTGGGCAGAGTCCATACATACAGAATAAGAACAGATACCGAGAATTACACCCGACATACAGGACAAGAGAAGTAGTACTGTGCAGAGTCCATACATACAGAATAAGGACAGATACCGAGATCTACACCCGACATACAGGACAAGAGAAGTGGTACTGTGCAGAGTCCATACATACAGAATAAGAAGAGATACCGAGAATTACACCCGACATACAGGACAAGAGAAGTGGTACTGTGCAGAGTCCATACATACAGAATAAGAACAGATACCGAGAATTACACCCGACATACAGGACAAGGGAAGTGGTACTGTGCAGAGTCCATACATACAGAATAAGAAGAGATACCGAGAATTACACCCGACATACAGGACAAGAGAAGTAGTACTGTGCAGAGTCCATACATACAGAATAAGAACAGATACTGAGAATTACTCCCGGCATACAGGACAAGAGAAGTAGTACTGTGCAGAGTCCATACATACAGAATAAGAGCAGATACCGAGAATTACACCCGACATACAGGACAAGAGAAGTAGTACTGTGCAGAGTCCATACATACAGAATAAGAACAGATACCGAGAATTACACCCGACATACAGGACAAGAGAAGTAGTACTGTGCAGAGTCCATATATACAGAATAAGAACAGATACCGAGAATTGCACCTGACATACAGGACAAAAGAAGTGGTACTGTGCAGAGTCCATACATACAGAATAAGAACAGATACCGAGAATTACACCCGACATACAGGACAAGAGAAGTAGTACTGTGCAGAGTCCATACATACAGAATGAGAACAGATACCGAGAATTACACCCGACATACAGGACAAGAGAAGTAGTACTGTGCAGAGTCCATACATACAGAATAAGAAGAGATACCGAGAATTACACCCGACATACAGGACAAGAGAAGTGGTACTGTGCAGAGTCCATACATACAGAATAAGGACAGATACCGAGATCTACACCCGACATACAGGACAAGAGAAGTGGTACTGTGCAGAGTCCATACATACAGAATAAGGACAGATACCGAGATCTACACCCGACATACAGGACAAGAGAAGTGGTACTGTGCAGAGTCCATACATACAGAATAAGGACAGATACCGAGAATTACACCCGACATACAGGACAAGAGAAGTGGTACTGTGCAGAGTCCATACATACAGAATAAGAGCAGATACCGAGAATTACACCAGACATACAGGACAGGAGAAGTGGTACTGTGCAGAGTCCATACATACAGAATAAGAGCAGATACCGAGAATTACACCAGACATACAGGACAAGAGAAGTAGTACTGTGCAGAGTCCATACATACAGAATAAGAGAAGATACCGAGAATTACACCCGACATACAGGACAAGAGAAGTGGTACTGTGCAGAGTCCATACATACAGAATAAGAACAGATACCGAGAATTACACCCGACATACAGGACAAGAGAAGTAGTACTGTGCAGAGTCCATACATACAGAATAAGAACAGATACCGAGAATTACACCCGACATACAGGACAAGAGAAGTAGTACTGTGCAGAGTCCATACATACAGAATAAGGACAGATACCGAGATCTACACCCGACATACAGGACAAGAGAAGTGGTACTGTGCAGAGTCCATACATACAGAATAAGGACAGATACCGAGAATTACACCCGACATACAGGACAAGAGAAGTAGTACTGTGCAGAGTCCATACATACAGAATAAGAGGAGATACCGAGAATTACACCCGACATACAGGAAAAGAGAAGTGGTACTGTGCAGAGTCCATACATACAGAATAAGAACAGATACTGAGAATTACACCCGACATACAGGACAAGAGAAGTAGTACTGTGCAGTGTCCATACATACAGAATAAGAACAGATACTGAGAATTACACCCGACATACAGGACAAGAGAAGTAGTACTGTGCAGTGTCCATACATACAGAATAAGAGAAGATACCGAGAATTACACCCGACATACAGGACAAGAGAAGTGGTACTGTGCAGAGTCCATACATACAGAATAAGAACAGATACCGAGAATTACACCCGACATACAGGACAAGAGAAGTAGTACTGTGCAGAGTCCATACATACAGAATAAGAACAGATACCGAGAATTACACCCGACATACAGGACAAGAGAAGTAGTACTGTGCAGAGTCCATACATACAGAATAAGAACAGATACCGAGAATTACACCCGACATACAGGACAAGAGAAGTAGTACTGTGCAGAGTCCATACATACAGAATAAGAGAAGATACCGAGAATTACACCCGACATACAGGACAAGAGAAGTAGTACTGTGCAGAGTCCATACATACAGAATAAGGACAGATACCGAGAATTACACCCGACATACAGGACAAGAGAAGTGGTACTGTGCAGAGTCCATACATACAGAATAAGAACAGATACCGAGAATTACACCCGACATACAGGACAAGAGAAGTAGTACTGTGCAGAGTCCATACATACAGAATAAGAACAGATACCGAGAATTACACCCGACATACAGGACAAGAGAAGTAGTACTGTGCAGAGTCCATACATACAGAATAAGAACAGATACCGAGAATTACACCCGACATACAGGACAAGAGAAGTAGTACTGTGCAGAGTCCATACATACAGAATAAGGACAGATACCGAGAATTACACCCGACATACAGGACAAGAGAAGTGGTACTGTGCAGAGTCCATACATACAGAATAAGAACAGATACCGAGAATTACACCCGACATACAGGACAAGAGAAGTGGTACTGTGCAGAGTCCATACATACAGAATAAGAGGAGATACCGAGAATTACACCCGACATACAGGACAAGGGAAGTGGTGATGTCACCATATTCTGGTCTTGGTGTCATTTCTCCTAAACTTTGCACAGAGCTCCTCCATGTTTGATTTGCCTCCCTTAATATTTACATAGAATTTTCACTCTCCGATTCCAAATTATAATTGGAATGTGGGGTAAAATGAGATATTGCTGGCGGTGTAATATTCTCTCCGACCATATTTTTTAAATATTATAATCGCCAACTTTCCGGTGGTACCTTTGCTAGAAGTAAATCTTCAAATGTTGTCCTTATTTTTCATTTAAAATTTGATCTTATTGATAGAAATAAAATACTATCAGAGATAAATAAATACTATGAATAAAAAGAAATAATATAATTTTAAAGTAAATGTTATAAATACAAATAAATCTTATAAATCATATACTGTAAATACTATAAATAAAAATATAAATGATATAAATGTTATAAATAAAAATAAATAATATACTGTAAATACTATAAATAAAAATATAAATGGTATAAATAATATACTGTAAATACTATAAATAAAATAATATAAATAAATAATGTTCTGTAAATACCATAAATAAAAATAATATAAATAAATGGTATACAGAAAAATAAATAATATACTGTAAGTAAAAATAATATTAGTAAATAGTATTTATTAAATTAAATATATATTTAAAAGGTCGCAATGTGTAAATAAAAATAAATAAATTATATATATATATATATATATATATAACATATGTAATTATTATACAGGAGATCTATATAAATATATATATATATATATATATATATATATATATGTATATATATATATATATATATATATATATATATATGTATATATATGTATATATGTATATATATATATGTATATGTATATATATATATGTATATATATATATATATATATATATATATATATGTATATATATGTATATATATATATATATATGTATATATATATGTATATATATATATGTATATGTATATATATGTATATATATATATATATATATATATATATATATATATATATATATATATATATATATATATGTATATATATATATATGTATGTATATATATATATATATATATATGTATATATATATATATATATATATATATATGTATATATGTATATATATATATGTATATATGTATATATATATATGTATATATGTGTATATATGTATATATGTATATATATATATATATATGTATATATATGTATATATATATATATATATATATATATGTATATATATGTATATATATATATATATATATATATATATATATGTATATATATATATATATGTATATATATATATATATATGTATATATGTATATATATATATATATACATATACACACATGTATATAATATACTGTAAGTAAAAATAATATTAGTAAATAGTATAATTAAATAAATATTTAAAAGGTCGCAATGTGTAAATAAAAATAAATAAATACATTTTATATATATATATAAAAAATTATTATACAGGAGATCTATATAAATATAAATATATATATATATATATATATATATATATATATATATATATATATACATACATACATATAGTTATAATATTATTAGAATTTCCTTCCTTATTTTCATTAAGGTTTAGGAAGGTTTTATTATTTCTATGCATTTCATATGGACTGAGCTAAAGGCAAATTCCACCTTTTGCAAAAAAATAATAATAAATGTGCCACCATTAATATAAAAAAAAGAGAAAGAAAAATGCATGTATTATATTTTTGTATTGGAGCCTAAAAAGCTTTGCCAGCACAATCAGTAGCCTGCATGTGCTGAGCTCAGGCCCCTGCAGTCTTTTCCTCCAGCCCAGGTTTGTGCCGAGGTATGGACCCTTGGTGATGGACTGGAGGAAGTTTTGATGGACTTCAAGTGAAGCGACGTCACTATACTTGTGCTGCTCCAATTGAGAACCACAAGTCCCTCTGCTGTGGTGTCAGATGCCACTTTTAGTCTTTTCGTTGATACTTCCAGGTGGAGCCATACCAAACTTTAAAAAAAAAAAACACACCGGGCGCTCCAGGAAGAAGAACCCCTGGATTCAAGGTTGACCAAGGGGAGGTCAAACTACCCGTCCATCATCCGACATAGCAGAGAAATGCGTGTTGCAGATTATGGTGTATCTAAAGATGGGTCAGAAGCAATCATGTTTGGTGAGTAGATATAGTCCAAAAGAGAGAAAGTCTTGAGAGCTGAACACAGAGTCAAGTTTTTTTTGACAAGGCACAAGCTCGTCTTCCTCAGGTCACCGAAAAAAAAAAGCTCTATTAGTTGCCAAACATGGACGAAAAAGTGGATAGGACCAATTGGAAGGGAAAAAAGAGGTTGAGGTCCGCATCCCTTGTACAACATGTAAAAGTTCCTCAAAAGACGGGGGACTTTGAAGGACCATGAACACTCAGAAAAAAAAACATATAGTAAAAAATATATTGATCATCTGATGCAAAATACATCTGATGCCACATTGATCACTAAGGAGTCGTTTTTGATGGTCTCTGCTCTCGGGTCAATGTGATCAGCACTGTTTGGTTGACCCATTCGTCCCCCTTCTTGTCTCTCGTGTCGGCTCCCCATTCTCCTTTCTGGGCGGTTCTTCGGTAGTGCACGGGATGAGACTTGCACACGACCCAACATCTTGCTTCTCTATGTGGACTTTCCCATCCTCTTCTTCTTACCTTGAGTAATTGATCTCCAGTGCAATAATAGCATCCAACACATGAGGTCGGTTTTTGATAATAACATAACAAATATGATCCTACAAATGACTGAACTGTTGCATGTACTTGCATTTATATATCATTATTATATTTTGTATCAGCTTTATAGATTGTTCGTATTTTTATGGAAGCCTTTCAGCCCTCTCCCTTTTTTCCCCTGAAGAAGACCCTTATTTCACATGTCGAAACGCGTTGAGTTTTATCTGTATAGTTGGCATTTGGTTTGGGCCTCTTCCATCGTCTTTTATATGCTGCAACTCTATGTGTATGTCATAATGTGTTTTATGATATGATGTTAAATGAATAAAAATTGTATTTTTTACTGGCCAAACATGATTCCGACCCATCCTCAAAAACACCATAATCTGAAGCACGTCTTACCAATGGGTATTTTGCCCTCCCCCTTAATCAATAATTATTCCACCTACCTGGGAGCTCCACAGAAGATCCAGGATCGGGAACCCCCAAGGCATCATGAGCCACCAGCTTCAATCTTCATGGTGACAGGGGCCTTCTCCACCTGCACCAACATAGGTTTGCGTGCCATACTCACCAGATGTAAGGTAAACAATTTTCTCCATGTCTACCTAATCTTTCTAGAGTCCACCACTATCCACTTGAAGACCAGGCCTTTTCTGGCACTTTTTGTTGACAAGTAAAAATCTGTATTTCTTTGTCAGAACCCCCAAACATTATACATTTATATATCACTGCCGTCAGCATGAGGAGAGGAATGGCGATAACCTGCACTTCCTATTTAGACTGTGATTGGACACAGTGGATCACATGGTAAAGAACCCACATCATAGGCTCTTTACCAAGATGGGTGATGCGGTGCGTCCACCACAGAGCGGGCCATTCTGAAGGACATCATGTCACATCCAGTCAGAACAGGAAAGCCACTGCCCAGCCTTCAATCTGCTATAGGCTGGGGGGGGGGGAGTGGTTAAAAAAAATGATTGTACTTCCGCCCTAGACCGGAAGTGCCACCAGGACATGGCTCCGGCTCCGCCTAGATCAGACGTGAGACAGGATATGGACTCTCCTTACCTCTGTGACCAGCCATGCTAACCACCAGATCATTTCCCGGGCTCACCGGTGAGAACAGTAAGCCCGAGAATCACCGGTGAGCAGCGGGAGGGTGGATGAAGCAATTCAGTGGCAAAATCAGAGAATCGCTGGCCTTAAAAATAAAAAAAAATTCTGATAGCTTTAGCCATGACCCCAGTAAACCACTTCAAAGCCACAATGTATATACAGTGCCTTGAAAAAGTATTAATACCCCTTGACATTTTCCACATTTTTGTCATGTTACAACCAAAAACATAAATGTATTTTATTGGGATTTTATGTGATGGACCAACACAAAGTGTCACATAATTGTGAAGTGGAAGAAAAATGATAAATGATACAAATAAATATGTGAAAAGTGTGGGGGGAGGGGCATTTGTATGGCGCCCCCCCCGGAGTCAATACTTTGTAGAACCCCCTTTCTCTACAAGTCTTTTTGGGGGTGTCTCTACCAGCTTTGCACATCTAGAGAGGACATTTCTGCCCATTCTTCTTCTTTGTAAAATATCTCAAGCTCTGTCAGATTGGATGGCGAGCATCTGTGATCAGCAATTTTCAAGTCTGGCCACAGATTCTCAATGGGATTTAGGTCTGGACTGTGACTGGGCCATTCTAACACATGAATATGCTTTGATGTAAACCATTCCATTGTAGCTCTGGCTGGATGTTTCGGGTCGTTGTCCTGCTGGAAGGTGAACCTCCTCCCCGGTCTCAAGTCTTTTGTAGACTCTAACAGGTTTTCTTCTAAGATTGTCCTGTATTTGTCTCCATCCATCTTCCCATCTGACCAGCTCCCCTGTCCCTGCTGAAGAAAACCATCCCCACCACATGATGCTGCCACCACCATGTCTCACGGTGGGGATGATGTGTTCAGGGGGATGGGCAGTGTTAGTTTTCCCCACACATAGAGTTTTAGCTTTTAGGCCAAAAAGTAGAATTTTGGTCTCCTCTGACCAGATCACCTTCTTCCACATGTTTGCTGCCCCCTCCCCCACATGGCTTCTCACAAACTACAAACAGGACTTCTTATGACTTTCTTTCCCCAATGTCTTTCTTCTTGTCACTCTTCCATAAAGGGCAGATTTGTGGAGAGACGACTAATAGTTGTCCTGTGGACAGATTCTCCCCCCTGAGCTGTGGATCTCTGCAGCTCCTCCAGAGTTACCATGGACCTCTTGGCTCTTCTCTGATGAATGCTCTCCTTGCCCGGCCCGGTCAGTTTAGGTGGACGGCCATGTCTTGGTAGGTTTGCAGTTGTGCCCATACTCTTTCCATTTTCCGATGATGGATTGAATAGAGCTCCGTGAGATGGTCAAAGCTTGGGAGATTTTTCTTTTTTATAACCTAAACCTGCTTTATACTTCTCCACAACTTTATCCCTGACCTGTCTGGTGTGTTCCTTGGCCTTCATGATGCTGTTTGTTCACTAAGGTTCTCAAACAAACCTCTGAGGGCTTCACAGAACAGCTGTATTTCTACTGAGATTAAATGACACACAGGTGGACTCTATTTACTAGTTAGGTGACTTCTAAGGCAATTGGTTCCTCTAGATGTTAGTTAGGGGTATCAGAGTAAAGAGGGTGGAATACAAAGGCCCCTCCCCCACACTTTTCACATATTTATTCGATGTGCCACTTTGTGTTAGTCCATCACAGGGGTCTCCAAACTATGGCCCTCCATTTGTTCAGGAACTACAATTCCCATCATGCCTAGTCATGTCTGTGAATGTCAGAGTTTTACAATGTCTCATGGGACGTGTAGTTCTGCAACAGCTGGAGGGCCGTAGTTTGGAGATCCCTGGTCTATCACATAAAATCCCATTTATGTTTTTGGTTGTGACATGACGAAATATGGAAAATGTTAAGGGGTATGAATACTTTTTCAGGGCACTGTATATGTATCGTGGTCTTGAAGTAGCTATAGCATTATACACTCTACACGATAAGGACTCCCCTTCCTCGCCTTTTTTTTTTTCAGGCTACCATCCAGGTTTTAATTTTGCTTTTTCAGACTGAACCCTCGGACCCTAGAGGCCTGCTACCATCCAAATCCCTACCCCTAGATTCAGCAAGGGGGTGGAGGGGTGTAGCATGTAAAATATGGGTGTAACATGAAACATGGTCAGAAAAGTAGACTTATGCCGCGTACACACGGCTGGACTTTTCGAGGGACTAGGTCCGACGGACTTTCGGCGGAGTTCCGACGGACTTTCCCAAATGAACGGACTTGGCCACCACCCAATCAGACCAAAGTCCAATGTATTTGAATGTGATGACGTACGACCGAACTAGAATAAGGAAGTTCATAGCCAGCAGCCAATAGCTGCCCTAGCGTCAGTTTTTGTCTGTCGGACCAGCATACACATAAACGGATTTCTCGGTCCGGCGGAGTTCCGGTGGAAAAATGTAAAACATGTTCTATTTGTAAAGTCCGCCGGATTTTTGGCAAGCAAAGGTCCGATGGAGCCCACACACGATCGAATTGTCCGACGGTCTCGTTCCGTTGGACCTTTGCTGTCAAAAAGTCCGGTCGTGTGTACGCGGCATTAGTCTTATAGCCCTTGTACACGCGGTCGGACATTCCGACGGAAAATGTCCAATTGGACCATGTTGTTGGATAATCCAACTGTGTGTGGGGGCTCCATTGGACTGTTTCCGTCGGAATATCCGACGGACAAAGTTTTAGAGCTGGGCTATAAAACTTTCCGACCACATGATCCGATCGGACTTTGTCCGAAATGTGTGTAGAGAATTCCGATCGGACAAAGTGCCACGCGTGCTCAGATCAAATTCCTAGACCAAAGCTATTGGCTACTAGCCTGAACGTAGTCCTGTCGTAACGAAATAACGTCATCACGTTACGTACGATCGGATTTTCCGACAACTTTGTCCAACTGTGTGTATGCAACAGTTTCGGACAAAATCCGTCGGACTAAATCCGACGGATTTGGTTGTCGGAATGTCCGACCATGTGTACAAGATCTTAGCCCTTGTACACACGGTCGGACATTCCGACGGAAAATGTCCGATCGGACCGTGTTGTCGGATAATCCGACTGTGTGTGGGCTCCATTGGACTGTTTCCGTCGGAATATCTGACGGACAAAGTTTTAGAGCTGGGCTATAAAACTTTCCGACAACATGATCCGATCGGACTTTGTCCGATTGTGTGTAGAGAATTCCGATCGGACAAAGTGCCACGCATGCTCAGATCAAATTCCTAGACCAAAGCTATTGGCTACTAGCCTGAACGTAGTCCCGTCGTAACGAAATAACGTCATCACGTTACGTACGATCGGATTTTCCGACAACTTTGTCCAACTGTGTGTATGCAACAGTTTCGGACAAAATCCGACGGATTTGTTTGTCGTAATGTCCGACCGTGTGTACAAGATCTTAGCCCTTATACACACGGTCGGACATTCCGACGGAAAATGTCCGATCGGACCGTGTTGTCGGATAATCCGACTGTGTGTGGGCTCCATCGGTCCGATCGGACCCTGTTGTCGGATAATCCGACTGTGTGTGGGCTCCATCGGACTGTTTCCGTCGGAATATCTGACGGACAAAGTTTTAGAGCTGGGCTATAAAACTTTCCGACAACATGATCCGATCGGACTTTGTCCGATTGTGTGTAGAGAATTCCGATCGGACAAACTGCCACGCGTGCTCAGATCAAATTCCTAGACCAAAGCTATTGGCTACTAGCCTGAACGTAGTCCCGTCGTAACGAAATAACGTCATCACGTTACGTAGGATCGGATTTTCCGACAACTTTGTCCAACTGTGTGTATGCAACAGTTTCGGACAAAAATCCGTCGGAGATTTGGTTGTCGGAATGTCCGACCGTGTGTACAAGATCTTAGGCCTTGGCCCTTAGCTATTGGCTACTAGCCTGAACGTAGTCCCGTAGACCGTGTGTATGTAACACAAGTTTCAGACAAAATCCGACGGATTTTGTTGTCGAAATGTCCGACCCGTGTGTACAAGGGTTTAGGGTTGATTCTATCAAAAATATCCCTATATCACGGAATGATAGGCATTGGATACAACTGAGTTACACATTGTACAAATACATTTTAACAAGATGCGGTGTCCAGACCTCCTTCTGACCAACCAGCAGTCACTTAGAAGAAGTTTTGGACAGAAGGGGATATCTGAAAAGGGCAGTAAGCAGCCACTTTGGCTCTAACAAAATACACCACCACATGGCTCCATGGCAAAGAAAAAAAAGAGAAAAAAGGCTTGATGGCTGAGCCCAAGCCAGGCCTTCCTGGCCTTATGGTGTACATTGGTGTCTACAGTCTGTTTGCTCCCCCCCCCTCCCCCCCACCTCCCGGCCATGTTGACTTTGAGATTTTCCAGCTTGATTCACACCACGAAAACAGCGAGTGGTCGAACAATAGCCCCTACCGAGGTGCTAAACGTCTACGCTTATGTGGCCAAGCAAATCACAATAAGGGCAGGATCGTGTTGTTTCAACCGACCATCTGCCCGATCTACGGACACGCCAAGCCCTGACGTCATGCCAGCAAACCAACTGCTTAGAGAGATGGGCCCTGCCAGGTTGGCATAAACTACGACATCACTTAGGCACATTTGGTGACCATGGAGGAAATACCGGACCTCGCACCTCACAAGCAAACAAATGATTGTCAGAGAGACTGAAAGAGACAAAAGATGATACTTCGATCTCATCGGTCACGTTTCAGAGTAGAAATAGTTGTATCACTTACACCCTCGTTGAGATGTTTTCTAAAGCATACAGCAGCTTTTCCGGAGAACATAAAGAGGTTGTGACGGTTTATATTGGTGAAATCTATAGTGGTCGTTTCCTCAAAATGGATCTCCAGGACATAGAAAGTCATTAATATCACTTAAAGCGGAGGTCCACCCTAAAATGGACCTCCGCTCATCGGAATCCCCCCCCCCTCCGGCGCCACAATCGGCACCTTTCAGGGGGGAGGGGGGTGCAGTTACCTGGATAATCCAGGTAACTGCACCCACTTCCGGGCTAGCTCTCTGCGGAAAGGGGCGTACGTTACGCCCCTTTCCGCAAGCGCCCGCCCCCTTCAGCAAGTGCCCCGCTGCCTGCTGGGAAACACACATTTCCCAGAGGCAGCGGGGACCGTCCGGATTGCGCCGCGCAGCTCGCGCATGCGCAGTAGGGAACCGGGAAATGAAGCCGAAAGGCTCCATTTCCTGATTCCCATACCCAAGATGGCGGCGGCAGGACCCGCCAGACGAGCGAGCGATCGGCTTCGGGTGCCGACATCGCGGGCGCGCTGGACAGGTAAGTGTCACTATTTAAAAGTCAGCAGCTGCAGTATTTGTAGCTGCTGGCTTTTAAAAAAATAAATAAATAAAAAAAAAAAAAAAAAAACGCGGAGTCCCGGTGGACTCCCGCTTTAATAGTTTGCTAGTGGGACCCTACCTAGAGCTGCTTCTCATCGTATAACATATTTCCCAAACTATCACCCACCAAACTTCACATATCTCAAGTGCTCCTTAGCACAGGGGTGCCCAACCACTGGCCCCTGGGCTACACGTGACCTGTGGAGCCCTGTGATGTGGCCAGCGACCCTCCTGCTGTGATATGGCAGTACGTCAAGCCCAGATCGGTAGTGTGGTTAGTGCGGAGATGGAAACACAGTTTGGGGTGCACAGGTGAGCAAGGAGGTGATGTGTAGCGGTAAGGAAGGTGGGTGCAAAGATGAGCAGAGGGGTCAGGTAGAGTTGAAGGGGAAGGGGATTGGAGTGGAGAGGGTGGGGGAGGTTTGGGGTGCAGAGGTTAGCAGGGGTTTTAGGATGCAAAGGTGTACTGACAGGGTGAATGAAGATGTAGGTCGCATGTAGGGCACCCCAATCATTTCAGTGGGCTGCTCTATGCGTTGCAAATGCGGAAGAATGTCTCAAACCCTTTTTCAAAATCACACAGTGCCAAGGCACACGGCAGCAGATACGTGAGGGTGTTAGTAACAATTAATGGCACTGCTGTGCATCTGCTAAAGGGCAGCACATTTCTCTGGTGTCAGGAAAGCGATTTTGCATGCGTTGCCGACAAATGTGAACGCAGGCGAAATGTCTCAGTCACATTGGTGGTCAGTGTAAGTCTTCTCATTACATTGGTGCTTGGTGTAGAATCCTTTCATTCACACTAGCGGCCAGTGTGAATGTCCCCCTTAGATTGGTGGCCAGTGTAAATCCCTGCTTACATTGGTGGTCAGTGTAAATCCCCCCTTACATTGGTGGTTACTGTGAATGCTTCTATTACATTAGTGGTCAGTGTAAATCCCTGCTTACATTGGTGGTCAGTGTAAATCCCCCCTTACATTGGTGGTTACTGTGAATGCTTCTATTACATTAGTGGTCAGTGTAAATCCCTCCTTACATTGGTGGTTACTGTGAATGCTGCTATTACATTAGTGGCCAGTGTAAATCCCCATTACATTAGCGGTCAGTGTAAATCTCTATTACATTGGTGGCCAGTGATGAAACTCCTCTTTATATTGGTAGTTGGTAAAAAAAATAAAAATCTACATTGCCATTGATCACACCACCCCCTCCCCCAGCACTGATCTCAGGAATTTTCTGTCTATTAATGGGTCCCCTCACCTCCCCAGTCCATGGTGTGCAGGCAGTGAGATGATGTGCTGTAACCTCTAGCAACCAATCAGTAATGATGTGCAGTAACCTCTAGCAACCAGTGAGCAGTATTGATGTATAGCAATCTGTAGCAACCAATCAACATGCAGAAATCATGTGCCGTAACTTCTAACAACTAATCAGCCGTAATGTGTGCTGTAACCTCTAGCAACCAGTCAGTGAGCGGTAATGATACACTGTAACCTCTGGCAGCCAATCGCAATCACTGACTGATCTGATTGGGTAAACGGATTTTGAGTCTGGACAGATAGGATCAGAGGGCCCATAGAGTAGAACCGGCTATGTCCATGTCCGCCGGACACGGACCTCCCATCTGCCCACTCCGCTCATTGACGCTTAAGTGGCCCTCATTCTTCGAAAGGGTGGGTACCCTTGCCTTGACATTTGTACGTTATATAGCCAAAGGTTTCTCAGCATTTTTGAAACCACCAACTTGAAGTTTCCCCAGCCACCTTTATGGTTACACCAGCCTCCCCTCTTCTAGGAAGACTTTACGTAAAATCTTGGGAGTATGTGGGAATTTGTGCCGATTCAAAACAATCATGGGGTCAGGTAAACTGAGACAAGAATCCCTCAATCTCCCAATCTGTGATCCACTTCATCCCAAAGATGTTCAGTTCAGTATGGGTGGTGATCAGGGCTACGTGCTGGACGTTCAAGGTCCTCCTCACAAAACTGGTCAAACCTTCACTTTAGGGGGCTGGCTTTGTGCATTTGGGGGGGGGGGGACAGGGGACGGTCATGCTGGAAGAGCACAAGGTTTGATGCGTACAATTGTCTAAAATATCTTAGTAAGCTAATGTATTAAATGTACCCTTCAGTGTAAAGGCCTAAACCTCATCATTTGGAGGATAGGGGCCAGTCTACGTACTTCTGGCCATATCTTATATATAAACTACATCTTTTTTTTTATATGTAACATATAATTTGCTACAGTGTAAGATGTTGTTATACATTGAATGTGTCAGAAACATACACACTGTACACATAGCTCAGCCTTTCTGAATTTGGGTTCCATGGAACCCTGGGGTTTCTCCAGAGGCTGCTAGGAGTTCCGTGAACAAATGGTCACTTTCTGTTTCGGTGGTATTTATTGAGGGTTTTTATAACATACAAAACAATTGTACAACATGCAAAGTATAAAGAGGTAAGGTGGATCACAAGGCATACCGGTGCATACTAAATTAATATTGCGTCACAAAAAATATTAAGGGTACCAAGAGTATAGTAATGGGACAACAAGGTCCAAAATTCACCCCTGTACCACCGAGTAGAGCGTGTGTTCATCAGACAGATCACA
This sequence comes from Lithobates pipiens, assembly GCF_037356315.1. NCBI lineage: Eukaryota > Metazoa > Chordata > Amphibia > Anura > Ranidae > Lithobates > Lithobates pipiens. Next base: position 31,946,537 of record NW_027507791.1, on the reverse strand, counting down.
GTCTGTACGGCGTCTGGACTCTGGTGAGGGGCAGCAGGGCACATGCCCCCCACAGGGCCCTGCACCAAGGGAGCTAAGAGAGTCTAGTCAAATAATGTGTATTGTGAAACCAAGCTTACATGAGAAGGGGAAGAAAAAAAAAAAGAAAGAAGGGAAGGGGAAGAAAAAAAAAGAAAGAGAAGAGAAGGGAAGGGGAAGAAAAAAAAAAGAAAGAGAAGGGAAGGGAAGGGGGAAGAAAAAAAAAGAAAGAATGGAAGGGGAAGAAAAAAAAGAAAGGAAGGGTAAGGCCGCGTACACACGGGCGGACTGTCCGCCCAACTAGGTTCGTCAAACAGTTTGACAAACAGTCCGTTCAAAATTTGCATGAGCGGACTTGACCACACACGACGAACGAACAGTCCGCAGAAAACTTGCGCGATGACGTGAACGGCACGTACGACGGGACGAGAAATTCGGCGTCCGATACACTGCAATGCAACCTTCGCCGTGTAAATTCTTTCTGAGCATGCGCGAGACTTAGGCCGCGTACACACGCGCGGACTGTTCGCCCAACCTTGTTCGTCAAACAGTTTGACAAACAGTCCGCTCAAAATTAGCATGAACGGACTTGACCACACACGATGAACGAACAGTCCGCTGAAACCGTGCGCGATGACGTGAACGGCACGTACGACGGGACTAGAAAACGACGTCCTATACACTGCAATGCAACCTTCGGCGTGTAAATCCTTTCCGAGCATGCGCGGAACTTAGTTTGACGAACAAGCCTACACACGAGCGGACTGTCCGCTCAAACCAAGTTTCAGCGGACAGTTTTACGGAAATTCCGAAAAACTTTGTTCGTCAGACTGTCCGCTGAAACTGTCCGCTGAAGCCCACACACGAGCGGACTGTCCGCTGAAACACTGTTCAGCGGACAAAGTTGGGCGAACAGTCCGCCCGTGTGTACGCGGCCTTAGTTTGCCAAACAAGCCCACACACGAGCGAACTGTCCGCTGAAACACTGTTCAGCGGACAAAGTTGGGCGAACAGTCCGCCCGTGTGTACGTGGCCTTAGTTTGCCAAACAAGCCCACACACGAGCGGACTGTCCGCTGAAACACTGTTCAGCGGACAAAGTTGGACGAACAGTCCGCCCGTGTGTACGCGGCCAAAGAAAAAAAAAGAAAGAATGGAAGGGGAAGAAAAAAAAAGAAAGAAAGAAAAGAAGAGAAGAGAAGGGGAAGAAAAAAAAGAGAAGGGAAGGGAAGTGGAAGAAAAAAAAAAAAAGAAAGAAGGGAAGGGGAAGAAAAAAAACAAGAAGGGAAGGGGAAGAAAAAAAGAAAGAAGGGAAGGGGAAGAAAAAAACAAGAAGGGAAGGGGAAGAAAAAAACAAGAAGGGAAGGGGAAGAAAAAAAAGAAAGAAGGGAAGGGAAGGGGGAAGAAAAAAAAAAGAAATAGAAGGGAAGGGAAGGGTAACAAAAAAAAGGGAAGGGAAGGGTAAGAAAAAAAAGAAAGAAGGGAAGGGTAAGAAAAAAAAAAAAAGAGAAGGGAAGGGGAAGAAGAAAAAGAAAGAAGGGAAGGGTAAGAAAAAAAAAAGAGAAGGGAAGGGGAAGAAAAAAAAGAGAAGGGAAGGGAAGGGGAAGAAGAAAAAGAAAGAGAATAGAAGGGAGGGGAGGGGGAAGAAAAAAAAAAAAAGAAGGGAAGGGGAGAAAAAAAAAAGAAAGGGGAAGAAAAAAAAAAAGAAAGAGAAGGGAAGGGGAAGAAAAAAAAAGAAGGGAAGGGGGAGAAGAAAAAGAAAGAGAAGAGAAGGAAAGGGAAGGGGAAGAAAAAAGAAAGAAAGAAGAAAGGAGGTGAAAAAGAAATAGAAGAAAGGTGGTGGGAAAAAAAGAAGAAAGGAGAGAAAAAGGAGAAAAGGAGAAAGAAATAAAAATGGGGGGAAGGGAGGAGAGGGTGGAGGGGAAGGGGGTGGCTTGTAGCGAAGGGTCGGAGCTAGAGCAGAGTGGGTCCAACACCTTGGTGCAGACTCCTGAATGAAAATGATAGACTGGTTAAAGTGACGACAAAGAGTCTAACAATGGTCACTTCTTCCAATGGTCACTTTCTACCTCTCATATAGTGAATATAAAAAAAGTCTACACACCCCGGGTGGTAAAATGTCGGGTTTCTGTGATGTAAAAAAAAAATTACAAAGATTAATCATTTCAGAATTTTTTCCACCTTTAACCACTTTGCGCCGGCAGTACGTCATATGACGTCGTGGACTTTCAGTGGTGATATCTGAATGATGGGTGCAGCTGCAGGCATCACCCAGATATCATTTTTTCCGCTACCGATTCTGTGCACTACAAGAAAAATCATAGCGGCAGTTCAGCCGCCTGATCATCCCTTACAGGCGGCGCGGAAGGGACCACTCCCCCCCTTCCACCTCCCTCTGGTGCTTCTCCAGTCTCACCCGTGCGATCCGCGAGCCGGAGAATGAATCGGTCACCGCCAGAAGTTATCCATAGAGATTTCCGTTGACCAGATGGTCCCGAGTCATCTCTATGACCCTCGGAGGCCCGGGCGCAACGTTATGATGTCACGTCCGGGCCAGCAGATATAAACAATGCCGGGTACTCAGCTGGAACGGCCGAGGCAGTTTTTATCTTTTGTCTTGGCCTTTTTCCAGCCTGAAGGAGAGATCTGGGGTCTTATAGACCCCAGACTTCTCCATAAAGAGGACCTGTCACACACTATTCCTATTACAAGGGATGTTTACGTTCCTTGTTATAGGAATAAAAGTGACCCAAAAATTTTAAAGTAAAAATCGTCCTGTCCCCCCACACACAGAAGCGAACACATGTATATGTAAGTCACGCCCACATATGTATACGCCATTCAAATCACACGTGTGAGGTATCGCCGTGTGCGTCAGAGAGTGAGATCAACAATCCCAGCCCAGGACCTCCTCTGTAACTCTAAACAGGTAACCTGTAAAAAAAAAAAAAAAAAAAAAAAGTTAAAGCGTCGCCTATGGGGATTTTTAAGTACCAAAGTTTGGCGCCATTTCCACGAGCGTGCGCAACATTAAAGCATGACATGTTAGGTATCTATTTACTCGGCGTAACATCATCTTTCGCATTATACAAAAAAAAAATTGGGCTAACTTTTTTTTTTTTTTTTTAATTCCTGAAAAAAAAAATTCTCAAAAACAAAAACAAAACCAAAAAACAAAAACGCATTTGAAAAATCGCTGCGCACATAATGTACCGCGTAAAAAGTTGCAACAACCACCATTTTTTTCCCCTAGTGCCAGAATTGGCGTGGATGGGAAGTGGTTAATGTGACCTATAAACTGTACAACAAAACAAAACCTTTTAGGTGGAGGGAAGTGAAAAAAAAATAAAAAAATATGGTTGCATAAGTGTGCACACCCTTTAACCAGTTCCCGACCGGCGTACGCCAATGTATGTTGGCAGAATTGCACGGGCAGGCATATTGGCTTACAGGTACGTCCATTTTTAAATGCCGTCCTGCCATCTTGTGCACGCCGCCGGCCCCCGGGAGTCCAATTGCAGGTCCCGTGGACTCGATCGCCTCAGGGGGAAACCCGCGATCGTCTCACGGGGCGGCTGAACAGGGAGATACCGTTGTAAACAGCATCTCCCCGTTCTGCCTAGCAACAAGTGATGCTGATCTCTGCTCCATGTGATTGGAGCAGAGATCAGTGTTCATTAACACAAAGCCCAGCCCCCCCCATAGTTAGTAACACTAGGAACACTTAACCCCTACACTGCCACCCCCTGGTTAACCCCTTCACTGCCAGTGTCATTTACACAGGAATCACTGCATTTGTATAGCATTGATTGCTGTATAAATGACAACGGTCCCAAAAATGTATCAAAAATGTCCGATGTGTCCGCCACAATGTCGCAGTCACAATAAAAATCGCTGATCGCCGCCATTACTAGTAAAAAAAAAAATATTAATAAAAATGCCATAAAACTATCCCCTATTTTGTTAACGCTATAACTTTTGCGCAAACCAATCAATAATTGCTTATTGCGATTTTTTTTTTACCAAAAATATGTAGAAGAATACGTATCGGCCTAAACTGAGCGAAAAAAATTTTTTTTATATATTTTTGGGGGATATTTATTATAACAAAAAGTAAAAAATTATGTTTTTTTTTTCAAAATTGTCGCTCTATTTTTGTTTATAGCGCAAAAAATAAAAACCGCAGGGGTGATCAAATACCACCAAAAGAAAGCTCTATTTGTGGGGGAAAAAAAGGATGTCAATTTTGTTTGGGAGCCACGTCGCCCGACCGCGCAATTGTCAGTTAAAGCGACGCAGCGTCGAATCGCAAAAAAAGTGGTCTGGTCTTAAGCCACCAAAATGGTCCGGGGCTGAAAGCGAATACTTTGTTGAAGCTCCTTTTGATTTTATTAACAGCACTCAGTCTTTTTTTGGGGTATGAGTCCATCAGCACGGCACATCTTGACTTTTGACTCTTCTTTGCAAAAACACTCCAAATCTGTCAGATCGTTAGGGGAATCTCCTGTGCACAGCCCTCTTCAGATCACCCCACAGATTTTTTTTCAATGGGATTCGGGTCTGGGCTCTGGCTGGGCGGTTCTAAAACTCTTCTTCTGGTGAAGCCATTCCTTTTGTTGATTTGGATGTAGGCTTTGGGTCGTTTGTCATGCTGCTAGGATAAAGTCCCTCTTCACGTTCAGCTTTCTAGCAGAATCCTGAAGGTTTCGTGCCAATATTGCCCGGTATTTGGAACGGTTCATAATGCCCTCTACCTCGACCAAGGCCCCTGTTCCAGCTGAAGAAAAAAAAAAAAAAAAAAAAAAAAAAAAAAAACAGCCCCGTTACCACCACCATGCTTCACAGTGGGTATGGTGTTCTTTTTGTGATGTGCTGTGTTGTTTTTGTGCCAAAAATATCTTTTTGGAGTTATAGCAAAAAACATTCAACTTTGGCTTCATTGAACCGGAACACATTTTCCCACATGCTTTTGGGAGGTTTTAGATGTGTTTTTGCAAAATTTAGCCGGGCTTGGGTGTTTTTCTTCGTAAGAAAAGGCTTCAGTCTTGCCCCTCTACCCCATTGCCCAGACATATGAACAATATGGGAGATTGTCGTCACTCTTGTGCTATATTTTCTCCACTTGATGACTGCCTTCACCGTGTTCCATAGCATATCTAACGCCCTGCAAATTCTTTTGTACCCTTTCCGACGGATACCTTTTAACCCTTTCATGACTAAGCCTATTTTTGGAATTTGGTGTTTACAAGTTAAAATCCATATTTTTTGCTAGAAAATTACTTGGAACCCCCAAACATTATATATATTTTTTTAGCAGAGACTCTAGAGAATAAAACGGCGATTGTTGCAATATTTTATGTCACATGGTATTTGCGCAGTGGTGTTTTAAACGCAACTTTTTGGAAAAAGGGACACTTTCATGAATAAAAAAAAAAACAAAACAGTAAAATTAGCCCAATTTTTTTGCGTAATGTGAAAGATAATGTTACGCCGAGTAAATAGATACCAAACATGTCACACTTTATAATTGCGCGCACTTGTAGATTGACGACAAAGTACGGTACCTAAAAATCTCAATAGGCGGCGCTTTAAATTTTTTTTACGGTTACCAGGTTAGCGTCACAGAGGAGGTCTAGTGCTAGAATTATTGCTCTCGCTCCGACGATCGCGGTGATACCTCACGTGTGTGATTTGAACACCGTTTACATACGCGGGCGCGACTTACGTATGCGTTTTCTTTGCTTCGCGAGCTCGCGGGGACGGCGGGCGCTTTAAAATTTATTTTTTTATTTATTTTAAAATGACTAAATTGTTTAAAAAAAAAAAAAAAAATTGATCACTTTTATTGCTGTCACAAGGAATGTAAACATCCCTTGTGACAGTAATAGGTGGTGACAGGTCCTCTTTATGGAGGGATCGGGGGTCTAAAAGACCCCCCACCCCTCCTTTACACTTTAATGTATTCAGATCGCCGAAAACGGCGATTCTGAGTACCGGATATTTTTTTAAAACCGGCGCCATTGGCAGCCGAGTAAACAAGAAGTGAAGTCATGCCGTCGCTTCCGTGTTTACTATGAGGAGACTGGAACGAAGTCGATTACGGCTTCGTTCCAGTTCCTCCCCAGCAGCCGGAGGCGTCGGATCTCTGATCGGTGCTCCCGATCGAGCGGAAGCACCGGTAACAGCGGCGAGAGGCGGCGGGAGGGGGGGACGTCCCCTCCCGCTCCTCCGGCATAACAGCCGAGCGGCTTTTAGCCGCATCGGTTGTTATGCCTGGATAGCCAATCGCCTGCTGCAAAAAACGGTACCGGGATGATGCCTGCAGGTGCGGGGATCAATCCCGGTATACCCCCCGGAAGCCGAGTACGCATATCTGCGTACGCTCAGCGGGAAAGGGTTAATAATGAGATCCCTCTGATGCTTTGGAATCTCTCTGGAGGACCGTGGCTTTTGCGGGAGGATGCGGCCAATAAAAATGTCAGGAAATTGAGTTGTACAGTTTACAGGTCTCATTAAAAAAAAGGTGGAAAAAGTTCTGAAATGATTTATCTTGGTTTTGATTTTTAGGCACAGAAATCTGATATTTGAAACAGGGGTGTGTAGACTTTTTATATCCACGGTAAGTATTCACCGACGCCGCGGGTTAAAATGGTTGCGAAAGGCTGACACAGGGTGTAGCGATTAGCTCTTTATAATGAATCTTCTAATCCCGAGATAGTTCCATGGAACCCTACAGTTGCTCCAGAGGTTGGTAGGGGTTCCTAGAACAATGGTCAATTTCTGCCTCTCAAATAATCAATCGCTCACACCACTCCATTAACCATTTCAACACTTGGCACTTTATACCCCTTCCTGCCCAGACCAATTTTCAGCTTTCAGCGCTGTTGCGCTTTGACAATTGCGCGGTCATGCTACACTGTACCCAAACAAATTTTTTTTAATTTTGTTCCCACAAATAGAACTTTCTTTTGGTGGTTGTTTTTTTTTTTGTTTGTTACAAAATGTACGTTTTCTCCTTCACTGATGGGGCTGTTGAGGCGGCACTAATATGCAGCACTGAAAGGCGGCACGGATGGGCACTGAACACTAATAAATGGTACCAATGGATGCCAATTAGTGCCAAACAATGCCTGCCAATGATGCCCATTGTGGGCACTGATTGGTATCCCTGGTGGTCTAGGGTGGCATAACTGGTGGCGGCGTCCCTGGTGGTCCAGTGTGGGCATCCATGGGGGGCTGCACTGGTAATCGATCAGAACAGACCCCCCCCCCCCCGTCAGATGAGCAGCTGATCGGCTCTCCTCTACTCGCGCCTGACAGACGTGAGCGAGGAAAAGCCGATCACGGCTCTTCTCATTTACACTGTGATTAGACAGGGCTGATCATGTGGTAAAGAGTTTCCGTCAGAGACTCTTTACCTAGATCGGTGTTGCGGGGTGTCAGACTTGCAACCCGCAACAACGATCGGCGCGATGCGTGCCCCCAGGGGCATGCAGCGGCTTGATATCCTGCTGGACGTCATATGACGTCCGGTCAGGATATTGAAACCACTTTGCCGCCGTCATTTTGCTATATGGCGGGCGGCAAATGGTTAAAAGGGTTGAGAAAGGCGGACATAGACTTTAGTGATTAGCTCTTTATAGTGGATCTTCTAATTCAGGGATGGTTCCCTAGGATTCCTAAAGAGGTTGCTAGGGTTTCCTTGAACAATGGTCAATTTCTAGCTCTTCAATAAATGATCACCAAAACCACTTGGCTAAAATGATTGAGAAAGACTGACATTGGGTATAGTGAGCAGCTCTTTATAGTGGATCTTCTAATTCCAAGATGGTTCCCTAGGGTTCCTCCAGAGGTTGACATAGAAGATGCACCTTAAAAGAGGTGATCACCTAATTTAGAGATGGTAACATCACATGTATTACTCTATACATATCACTGGTGAAATCTTGTGAGTCTAGGGATCAGTCCTACACTGATACCCTAAACAGACCTCAGAATGTCTATATACACCTTACTGGTGAGACCATATCAAATTCATAGCTATAAATTCTATATGCCAGATCTTCAGAGGACATACGAAGTTAGTGAGCTCTTACCAAGAGTAGATGTTTATGTTGGTGCACCAAAGATCGGTGGTCTGGTTTCTGGTAAACCAAGTTTTGAGGTTTCATAAATGTGTTCCTCAACATAACATTCCAAAGTGAAATCTTGGAAATTTCGGCATCCAAAAATCTTGGATTCTGAGGCCTAATGTTTGCATACCCAAGAGCCAAACTATACCTCAGTTCCAGGATGACCTAGACGGGCATACGCTTCATACAATGATGAGCATCCAAAGTGGAGTACAATGAATACTAGGTCTTCTTCTGATACACCATATTGCCAAAGGTTGGTAAAAACCCAACCATCTCACCTACGTCAGCTTGTTGGAAATCACATTCCAAAACTACGGTTCTTTTTTTAAAGTTGACCTGCGCTTTGAAGCTCCAACAGCCTGTACTCTATTGTGAAGGTGTTCCACAAACTTTTGGAGTATGTGGGAATTTGTGAGGCCGGGTACGACAATCATCCATTTAATTTACACCAGAGATGTTCAGTGGGGTTGGGGGTCAGGCCTCTTTGAGTTTTTCCCCACACCAAACTGGCCAGATCAGGTCTTTACGGAGTTGGCATTGTAGACAGGATCAAAAGTCGGAAAAGATTCTTCCCCTAACTGCCACCAAAAAGTTGGAAGCATACAAAGTTTTTGCTGTAGCATTAGAAGTTCCCTCACTGGGAACACCTGACCACTTCAGAGGGACGTCAATGTATGTTTGGATACAATACCAATGAAAAAAACCCTTAAAAGTCCCAACTTTAATTACATATGATAGATTTGGAGAGTCACCGGTACTGCAGCAGAACATCAAACACTTAAAACCTGGTTTAGACTCAACCTTATAGTTTGACACCCATGAGGGTTTGGCCATATAGCAGTAGTGATGGTCATGTGACTACAAGTTTTAGGGCGTCACTGTATGGTTTAGACTCAACCCCAGTTTGATGCCTGTGAACATTTGGCCATATAGTAGTAGAGATGTCAGGTGCCTACAAATTTCAGGGCGTCACTTTATAGTTTAGATTCAGCCCGTTTGATGTCCATGAACTTTTGGCCATATAGAAGTAGCGATGGTCATGTGACTACAAGTTTTGGGGTCTCACGGACTGGTTTAGTCTCAACCCCAGTTTGATGCCTGTGAACGTATGGCCATATAGTAGTAGAGATGTCAGGTGCCTACAAATTTTAGGGCGTCACTTTATAGTTTCGATTCAGCCCCAGTTTGATGTCTATGAACTTTTGGCCATAAAGAAGTAGCGATGGTCATGTGACTACAAGTTTTGGGGTGTCACGGACTGGTTAATGCCACGTACACACGACCGGACTTTCTGACAGCAAAGGTCTGACGGAACGAGTCCGGCGGACAATTCGATTTTGTGTGGGCTCCATCGGACCTTTGCTTGCCAAAAAATCCGGCGGACTTAGAAATAGAACATGTTTTAAATTTTTCCACTGGAACTCCGCCGGACCGAGAAATCCGTTCGTGTGTATGCTGGTCCGACGGACAAAAACCGACGCTAGGGCAGCTATTGGCTACGAACTTCCTTATTCTATCATCACGTTCGAATCCGTCAGACTTTGGTGTGATTGTGTGTGGCCAAGTCCATTCATTCGGAAAGTCCGTCGGAACTCCGCCAAAACTCAGTCGGAAAGACCACCGGACCTAGTCCCTCGAAAAGTCCGGTCGTGTGTACGCGCCCTTAGACTCAACCCCAGTTTGATGCCTGTGAACATTTGGCCATATAGTAGTAGAGATGTCAGGTGCCTACAAATTTTAGGGCATCACTTTATAGTTTAGATTCAGCCCCAGTTTGATGTCTATGAACTTTTGCCATAAAGAAGTAGCGATGGTCATGTGACTACAAGTTTTGGGGTGTCACGGACTGGTTAATGCCGCGTACACACGACCGGACTTTCTGACAGCAAAGGTCTGACGGAACGAGTCCGTCGGACAATTCGATCTTGTGTGGGCTCCATCGGACCTTTGCTTGCCAAAAAATCCGGCGGACTTAGAAATAGAACAGGTTTTAAATTTTTCCACCGGAATTCCGCCGGACCGAGAAAACCGTTCGTGTGTATGCTGGTCCGGCGGACAAAAACTGAGGCTAGGGCAGCTATTGGCTACGAACTTCCTTATTCTAGTCCAGTCGTACGTCATCACGTTCGAATCCGTCGGACTTTGGTGTGATTGTGTGTGGCCAAGTCCATTCATTCGGAAAGTCCGTCGGAACTCCGCAAAAACTCAGTCGGAAAGACCGCCGGACCTAGTCCCTCGAAAAGTCCGGTCGTGTGTATTATAGTAATAGTGATGGTCAGGAGACTACAAGTCTTATGCCACGTACACACAAGCGGACTTTTCGAGGGATTAAGTCCGACAGACTTTCGACGGAGTTCCGACAGAGTTCTGACGGACTTTTCGAATGAGCGGACTTGGCCACACACAATCACACCAAACTCCGACGGATTCGAACGTGATGACGTACGACTGGACTCGAATAAGGAAGTTCATAGCCAGTAGCCAATAGCTGCCCTAGCGTCGGTTTTAGTCCGTCGGAATAGCACACACACGAGCAAATTTTTCCTTAGGAACTGGGTCCGGCAGAGTTCTGGTGGAAAAATTTGAAGCATGTTCCATTTCTAAAGTCTGTCAGACTTTTGCGAATCTAAAGTCCGTTGCAGCCCACACACGATCGAATAGTCTGCCGGAATCATTCCGTCAGACTTTGGATGTTGAAAAGTCCGCTCGTGTGTACGGGGCTTTAGGCGCTGTGTGGCATCACTGGATAAAGTTTTGCATACAACCCCCCCCCCCCCCCCCCCCGCCCATCCCCAACCCAACCAAGAAAAAGATGGAAGCCATTATTTTTTTAAGTAATAATACTTTAATAAAATTAAGTTCTTAATGTCAATTCAGCACATTTAATACATTAACCCTTCCCTTCTTTGTTTTCTACAAGTTGTGCAACATCATGTATGCTTTAACTATCTGCATTAAACAAAAAAAACAAAAAAAATCCATAAAACAGGACTATATCTACTTTCTGCAAATGGCTCATGGGTTTCTATTTTTGATTTATTTTTTCCAGGATGGATATGTGGGCGGTCAATTGGAAGAATCCGTTTGAATGGGCCGAATTCCTGAAACACATTGATGGCAATTGTTTTTTTTTTGGAACATTCCAAAAAGGAAGCCCTCAGTGATAAGAGTTTGAGAAAATAAAGAGAACAACATTTTATTAAAAATGTAGAGAAAATAAAAAATAAAAAAATTCAATGTACAGGTCATAGACTTCTCTTGAAAACTCAAAAAAAAAGGGAACAACTGTGGTTACCAAGAGGACACGTTAATAGAAGTGTCAGTCCTACGGAAGGGAACCAATCGGGTGCCTTACGGAGCACCAAACCGCATTAAGTGAACAATTATCATTTACTATCACAAAGATAACTGAGAAATCAGATGCCATTTTTTTATTTTATTTTTTTAAACAAAAATTCATTTTATTCCTTCCAAAATGAAATGAAAAAAAAATCGGATGGAAGAACATGACTATTTAATCTTGTCTCTTTTTTGCGTTCCAACAAGATTTTTTTTTTTATTATTATTATTTTTTTTTTTTAAGAACAGCGCCGTGTGTATTATATGCATATAAAATGACCGAGCCCCCCCCCCCCCCTCCCGCTTTTTTTTTTAATTCCCATTTATATAACTTTCCATGAAATGTATTTGAAAGAAAAGAAAAAACAAAAACAAAAAAAAGAATATAAAGTGCATGAAGTATGATTATATATCTCAAGACGAGTCTCATTCAGGTTTGTTCAAGTAAAAGAAAAAAAAAAAAAAGGGGGGGGGGGGGTGGATCAGGTAATAATGCAGCCAAGGTGATACAGAATCTAATAGAATCTAAATCTGGCAACCTCTAAAAAAAAAAAAAAAAATTGAATAATAATAATAATGTAGTAAGATACCAGCAATTAATCTATGTCATAAATCTTCCCATTTCATACAAGTATTAAATAGTCATCCGGATTTGTAATCTCTATATAAAGTTTTATTTTTATTTTTTTAACTTTTGTCTTGCTTCATTAAAAATTTAATTAATTTTTTTAACTTTTTTTTTTTCCACTTACGTATTTTGGCTCAGACTGCTTTAGTGTTTCCTGGGCCCTAAACGTTAAAGCTATTTGCAAAATGTTATGGGACAAGTCTGAACAAATACACATCCCCAGCTTGTCCTCCCTCTCTCTCTCTCTATTTTTGAACATATTAAGTGCTATATTAGGAACCATATTTTTTTTAATTTATTTTTTTGCCTAAAATGTGAAATAAAATGCAAAATCAATTAACCCACTTTTTTTTTTTTTGCAGAGGAATACACAGAAAAAAAAAATAATGAAAAAAAAAAAGCAAAAAAAAACTGTTTTTTTGGTTTTGAAATAGAAAAAAAAAAAAAAAAAAAGAAACAACATAGGACCTTTGAGGGGTAAGTACGGGAAAATTACATTTAGACGTATCCCCGCTATACCCACATACATTTCATTTTAAATACCAGCCACAAAAAAATAAAAATACAGTGCCTTGAAAAAGTATTCACACCCACTGAAATTTTCCAAATTTTGTCATGTACTACAACCAAAAACGTAAAATTATTGGGATTTTATGTGATAGACCAACACAAAGTGTCACATAATTGTGAAGTGGAAGGTAAATGATACAAATAAATATGTGAGAAGTGTGGTGGAGGGGCATTTGTATGGTGCCCCCTTTACACTGATACCCCTAACTAAAATCTAGTGGAACCAATTGCCTTCAGAAGTCACCTAATTAGTAAATAGAGTCCACCCGTGTGTCATTTAATCTCAGTATAAATACAGCTGTTCTGTGAAGCCCTCAGAAGTTTTGTTAGAGAACCTCAGTGAACAAACAGCATCATGAAGGCCAAGGAACACACCAGACAGGTCAGGGATAAAGTTGTGGAGAAGTATAAAGCAGGGTTAGGTTATAAATAAAATCTCCCGAGCTTTGAAAGCCTCACGGAGCTCTGTTCAATCCATCATCGGAAAATGGAAAGAGTATGGGCACAACTGCAACCCTACCAAGACATGGCCGTCCACCTAAACTGACCGGGCCGGGCAAGGAGAGCATTCATCAGAGAAGAGCCAAGAGGTCCATGGTAACTCTGGAGGAGCTGCAGAGATCCACAGCTCAGGGGGGAGAATCTGTCCACAGGACAACTATTAGTCGTCTCTCCACAAATCTGCCCTTTATGGAAGAGTGACAAGAAGAAAGACATTGGAGAAAGAAAGTCATAAGAAGTCCTGTTTGTAGTTTGTGAGAAGCCATGTGGGGGAGGGGGCAGCAAACATGTGGAAGAAGGTGATCTGGTCAGAGGAGACCAAAATTCAACTTTTTGGCCTAAAAGCAAAACGCTATGTGTGGGGAAAACTAACACCGCCCATCCCCCTGAACACACCATCCCCACCGTGAGACATGGCGGTGGCAGCATCATGTGGTGGGGATGGTTTTCTTCAGCAGGGACAGGGAAGCTGGTCAGAGTTGATGGGAAGATGGATGGAGACAAATACAGGACAATCTAAAGCCTCATACACACGGTCGGACTTTGTACAAACTTTTCCGTGGACTTTTGTACAAAGGGCGTGGTCCACAAGTTTGTATTGCATACACACGGTCTAACTTTTTGACAACAAACACGAACGTAATGACGTCACAACGTACTGACGCCGCTTCAAAAGAGGACGTTCAATGACTCCAGCGCCACCTTTGGTGAACTTCTGTATTGTAGTCTGATCTTTTGCATAGGTTCTGAGCATGCGTGTTTGTACCTTGTACAAAAGTCCGATGCTTTTGCGTACACACGGTCGGACTTTGCTCCATCGGACTTTTGTTGCCAGAAAGTTTGTCCGTTCGCACAGCCAACAAAAGTCCGATGAAAACAGAAAAAGTTGGTCCGATTGAGCGTACACACAGTCGGATGTTGCTCCAAAACAGCTAATTTGCATGTTTGTTGTCAAAAAGTCCGACCGTGTGTACGGGCCTTTAGAAGAAAACCTGTTAGAGTCGGCAAAAGACTTGAGACCGGGGCGGAGGTTCACCTTCCAGCAGGACAACGACCCGAAACATCCAGCCAGAGCTACAATGGAATGGTTTACATCAAAGCATATTCATGTGTTAGAATGACCCAGTCACAGTCCAGACCTAAATCCCATTGAGAATCTGTGGCCAGACTTGAAAATTGCTGATCACAGACGCTCTCCATCCAATCTGACAGAGCTTGAGATATTTTACAAAGAAGAAGAATGGGCAGAAATGTCCTCTCTAGATGGGCAAAGCTGGTAGAGACACCCCCAAAACCACTTGTAGAGAAAGGGGGTTCTACAAAGTATTGACTCCGGGGGGCGCCATACAAATGCCCCTCCCGCCACACTTTTCACATATTTATTTGTATCATTTTTCCTTCCACTTCACAATTATGTGCCCCTTTGTGTTGGTCGATCACATAAAATCCCAATAAAATACATTTAAGTTTTAGGTTGTAACATGACAAAAAATGTGGGAAATTTCAAGGGGTATGAATACTTTTTCAAGGCACTGTAAGTCCTTCAATACAATAGGCAATATGATAACCCCTCTTTTTGGGACTTATTCTGCAATATGTACCCTTTTTTATTTTATTTTTAATAATATAGGGATTGAGAATAACCCCATAAATCAGCATTTGGCTATAAGATTGCTAGCAAATCTCTCTTTTAGTGCACAAGATTATTGCTGGGCTGCTGTCTTTGCTCAATGTCACAAACCACAACAAAAATCCGATCAAAAATAAAAGAAAGAAAAATACCTTTATAAATTCCTACACTGTATAAATATATTTAATATAAAAAAAAAAAGTTTGCTGTAGTATTTTGGTAACGATGTTAAAAAAAATAAAAAATAAACAAAAACAAAAAAAAAAAAAAGCTTAATAAAAATATTAATAATTTTTTTTTAATTACCATCTGTTTCCTGCAGAGGGCAGAAGATCCAAATGGTCATACACTGTTGAAAAAAAAGACGAGCCTATTAGCTCTCTCGGAGCTCACACAATAGTAAAAATTTAAAGAAATAAAACTATACATATTTTAACAACTATCGACTTAAAAAAAAAAACAAAAAAACAAAAAAAAAGGGTTTGGACACCGGCTTCCGCATAAAAAAAAAAAAAATAATAATTATATCATCCCTTAAGCTTGGGATAGCAAATCTGTCACACTAACAAATGCCAGGAGATTTCAGAACGGCTAGTAAGCCAGTGCAATTGGGATACCAATATGTCATCTTTTGGTCAAGTTCTATATATATATTAAAAAAAAAAAAAAATTAGAAGAAAAGTTTTGGTTAAAAAAATAAAATAAAAAATATAGGGTATAAAACTTCTCAAATCGAACTTTTTTTTAATATATATATATATATATATATTATATATATATATATATATTCGAAAAAGGTGGCTTGTTAATTAATTTATTCATCCTGTTTGACAAACTCTTAACTCAACTCGCCTCATTCATTGCGCAGCCAAAAATTGTAGCCACAACAAAATTTTTGATATTTTTTTTTTTTACTTTCTGCTTAAAACGCAGGTTGTGGCGCATATAAAAAAAATATATGAAATAAGTGAATAAAACTCACTCCTTATCAGTGGGGCCGCAACATATGAAAGGGGGGGGGGGGGCGCTCTATGACCAAGCATTTTATCCAAGTGCAAAAAGATTAATAATTAATTAGGGGAATAGAGTCTCGAAAGATGGCATCTGGTACGATTCTGGCCTTTCCCATTGCACATGGCCATCCTGCCATCTGTTGTGTCTTGGAGAAATTTAGATCAGATTTAAAAAAAAAAATAAAAAAAAATAAAAAAAAAAATGGGGAGCTAGCTTTAAAGGGATTGCTAGAACAGGAATAATAATAATAATAATAAAAAATAAAAATAAAAAAAAAGTAGAGTGTTTCTACCTAGCTGTAAAGGAAGGAAAATGTTTGATCGGTTAGGATCTTTCGTGACGCAACGATCCAGCCCTTTACCATCCTCCCAACACATTGCAGTCAAGTCAGAGATAATGGGAAAAAAAAAAAATTAAAATAAAAAATTTGCATCCACTAAAACGAAATGTACAGTGATTTCCCCCTCAACACAACAAAAACTGGTTGGTAATATTAATTATGACAAAGAGATAAAAAAATAAAATAAAAAAATAATAACCCCCAAACAATATAGAAACTGTGGCATTTTAGAATCGTTAAAGCAACAAAATTTTTGCTGGACTACCCAAAAATGAAGCGTACAATGAGCTATCTAAGACACTTGAAAAGCTTCTAAAATCCCCAGCTACAAAATATTGCATTTACATCACTAAAACAGCACAAGGTGTAATAAAGCCCCTTTTTATTTTATTTTTTTATTTTTTATTTCTGACGCTGGTGGGTCCAACTAACTCATCATTAATGGTTGGACGGGCCAGGGATCCCACTGATTTGCAGCGATCGGTGAACTCCTTTTATGAAAAAAAAAAAAAAAGGAACCCAAAAAACCATTGTGGGAAGCTTTTTTTTTTTTTTTTCTTTTTTTTTTTTAGGCATAAAAGGCATTAAATGTTCAATACTCTAAAACACAATGATGTGAATACTCACTAGACAAGGCATTTATAGCTAAAAATTTCCATCAACAGCAAAAATGTTCGGCACACGAAAAAAAAAAAAAAAAAATACAACAAAAAAAAACATTTACTTTATTTATTTTTTTTTAAAAAAGAAATACTTAAAATTTAAAATCTGGCTACAAAAAGTTTCAGTCTTTTTTTCTTTTCTGTCTACATATCTATGTTTTCGAAAGCTTAAGGATTACTTTATCATAAAATAAAATCCTTTATTTTAATAAATTACCCAATAAAAAGTATTTATTTTTTTTTCTTCTTCAGAGCATGTGTCCTGCTTACCTTTACACGTAATAAATGCATTTATTAAAATAGATTATTAAATTATAAAGAAATGATCTAATTTTTTTTTTTTTTTTTAAGCAGTGTCATTTATTTTTGCCTCTACTTTTTTTTTTTTTTAATTTTCCTTTTTGATTACAAATGAAATAGTTACAGACTTATTAACAGTCATGGCCTCCTCATGGGTCAGAAATAGACTCTTAAATAAAAAAAAAAAAAAAAAAAACACTTCTCCAAATAAAAAAAACTTTTTTTTTTTTCTCCTTTAATAGCTATTATTTCGGGGCAAATTAAAACTATCTTTATACTGCTTCCTTAAATATAAACAAAATTTGGTCTTTGTGTAGAATAAAACATTTATCTATATAATTTTTTGATGACCATATCACAGTATAGCTTTTGCCTTATTATGTATATTGTTCTATATCTCTCTCTCTTTCTTTTAAGTGTCTATAATTGTTAAGTCCAGCAAAGGTATTACATTCTTAAATGGAGATGGCTAAAACTTGGATTGGAAAGCAAAAGATGAGATGTGCTTCAATGCCAGGTGGACCACACGTGACGAGCGTCTCAGAAACGGACCCTCATTCCCTCTAGAACTGAAAATTAAAAAAAAAAAAAAAAAAAAGGGAACGCATACGGTATTCACGAACGGGTAAAGCCTAGGTATGCCCAATGATCCAGAGCAGACCCCGCCCCCCCCCCCCCAAAGGTTACTGACCACCTACTCTGTCAGAAGGCCTTAGATCTTGATGCACCAACAGAGGTTGAGGTTTGGGGAGATATAGTCCCCACTCCACCCTAGGTAGGGATTTATGGTGAGATGTTCCCCTCTCCACCCTAGGTTGGGATTCATGGTGAGATGTTCCCCTCTCCACCCTAGGTTGGGATTCATGGCGATATCTTCCCTTCTCCATCCTAGGTTGGGATTCATGGCGAGATCCTCCCCACTCTACCCTAGGTTGGGATTCATGGTGATATCTTCCCTTCTCCACCCTAGGTTGGGGATTCACAGTGACCTCTTCCCTTCTCCATCCTAGGTTGGGGTTTAAGGAGAGATCTTCCCTTCTCCAACCCAGGTTTGGGGTTCATGGTAATATCTTCCCCTCTCCACCCTAGGCTGGGGTTTAAGGAGATATCTTCCCTTCTCCACCCTTAGGAGTTCATGGTGATATGTCCCCCTCTCCTCACTAGCTTTGGGTTTCACGGTGATATCTTCCCCTCTCCACCCTAGGTTGGGATTCATGGTGAGATGTTCCCCTCTCCACCCTAGGTTGGGATTCATGGCGATATCTTCCCTTCTCCATCCTAGGTTGGGATTCATGGCGAGATCCTCCCCACTCTACCCTAGGTTGGGATTCATGGTGATATCTTCCCTTCTCCACCCTAGGTTGGGGATTCACAGTGACCTCTTCCCTTCTCCATCCTAGGTTGGGGTTTAAGGAGATATCTTCCCTTCTCCAACCCAGGTTTGGGGTTCATGGTAATATCTTCCCCTCTCCACCCTAGGCTGGGGTTTAAGGAGATATCTTCCCCTCTCCAACCCAGGTTTGGGGTTCATGGTAATATCTTCCCCTCTCCACCCTAGGCTGGGGTTTAAGGAGATATCTTCCCTTCTCCACCCTTAGGAGTTCATGGTGATATGTCCCCCCTCTCCTCACTAGCTTTGGGTTTCACGGTGATATCTTCCCCTCTCCACCCTAGGTTGGGGTTTAAGGGGATAATCTCCCCTGCCAATCCTATAAGTTCCCCCCCCCCCCCCCTCTAATATTTTAGAAGGGGATTCCTATAACACAAAAATGTCTCCCAACAGCCAACCATTGATTTCACAGGGGTGGTGGCACCAGGACTGGACGGATTCCAAAAGCAAGGTCTGATTCCGATAGCCAAAGTGCCTTCAAAACTTTTTAAAAATGGTGGCTATGTTTTCAGTACCTTTGTGAAACAGAAAGTTCCTGGCTCCTTAAAATGTCATGATGGCTTCTGGGTTCTGATAACTAGCACTCAACTGATTAATATTCATCTCCGATTGGTCCACACAAAATCATCTGTGGTGTAAACCATTATCCTTGATGAAGCCATTTTGTTAGCTTAGTAAGTGGAATATACCTTTAGGTAAGACTAGTAAAGCCCTCCATAACCCTACACCTTAAGCTCCATGTGACAATAGATGTATAAAAGATGATAGACTCATCCAATGTTGACATTTTTTTTAGAGCCCCCATCAAAAGTAGCTTAGACATTTTTCTGAGGCCAAATCCAAGATTCCTTTGTTGGGTTACTGGGAGAGAGAATAGCCCTTGACTTAAAGATCTGTCCAACAATGAGCCATATTCTCACATGTGGTTCCTAGGGAAACCTTACACCACTTTTTTTTAGGTGGCTTCCCGATGACACCACAAAACTCCGGGAGGCATCCATCTCCAAACCTTTCTTTCCAAGCTACGACCCATCTGGTTATACAGTATCCCTTCGATGAGCTTAGTATCCACAATCCTATCGGTCACAGGAGGGAAGTTTCTATCCTTTAACATATATCTCTATTTATGTAATGCCAGTAGATACCCCTTTTTTGGGGGGTAGGGGGGAAGAACCATGTCGATTTGAAGTGCCGTATGTTTAAAAAAAAAAAAAAAAAAGCCAAAACTGAATTCATATATAAAAAAGACAATCCTGAAATGTTTTGACACAAAGCACCATTCACAAAAAGAAAAAAGTGGCACAAGGCTTCAGAAAACGGGTTGTTCAAAAAGTGATGTAACCCACAACAACCAGGTCCTAATTGTCATGTTTGTAGTGCACTTTAGAAAATGGAGAAAGCTTTGGGCTGACTGATACAGGTTACATAAACCTCTGTTCGTGAAGCATCGTACGGCAAAAAAGAAAAAAAAAAGATAATCTGAGAAAGTCGATCCAGGCAACGAGGTTACGGCACTTCGAGTGTCAACTGGCGTGCGGGTGGTAGACCCTTACGTGTCCTTTCAAAATTTCAAGTCGGCTTCCCCACCATTCCTGTTCATTTGGTTCACAGTTGGTATAAATTTGGTAACCATCGCCTACGTGATTTTTGAGAAAGCCGTTTTCTGAACTGAAATATTTTACGGAAAATGCAGCCTATCCATTTCACTAAAAAGGACGTCTCTGAGGAGGCAACCTATCCGTGTGTTAGAGATGAGCAATATCGTTAGGGATGAAGCATGGCCAGTCACTAGAGGCCAGAATTTGTTTTTTTGTTTTACATAAAATTTATTCCATCCATTTACGGAGCTATGCAGCCTATTCTTTCACTAGAGAGCAATTACAGCACTGAGAAAGCAGCCCGGTCTGTTCACCAAAGATCGGTGATATCACGATGACTACAGCCTATCCATTCAATACTAAACTAAGACAAGCGCTGAAAACGCAGCTCCGCTCTTCGCTTGACCACGGAGACAAATCACTGGGAAAGCAGAACTTTCAATTTCGGCAGACACACAGAGAATGTAACCTATCAACTCAGTAGAGGTTGGTGACATCACTGAGAAACATAGCCTTATCCATTTCACTGGCCACAGGTGATATCACGGAGCATGTAGTCTATCCGTCCACTAGAAACCAAAAGATATATATCTCAGAATGCAGTCTAGCCATTCATTTCAAGCCAGTGGTATCACTTATAAATATGGATGCACCAATTTAAAATCAGCCGAAAAAAAAAAAAAAAAAGGTTATTTGCGTTTTTTCCGTTAGGAAAAAAAAAAAAAAAGTGCCGATAACGGCCATGAAAAAAAAGCACACGGTTTTACCGTGATTTTTCATAGGTCACGCGACTCAAAAAACCACATCAAAAACTCAACACGGGTTGCATTTTTCTTAAGATTTTTTTTTTTTAATGCAAAAGAGCTAAAAAAAAAAAAAATACTATCAAAAAGTCAAATATAATACAATTATATATAAAAAATATATATATTTTTTACAAAAATGTCCATTTTGGTTCCGGATTTCGGCCAAGTGCATCGTGAATTTTCGGTTTCGGTCCAGTATTTTCATTTCGGTGCACCACTACTCATAATGCAGCCTAACCCTTTACTAGAGAGCAGAGACTTCACCCATTTTCAGACAGGTGATATCACTCATAATATAGTTATCAATTCACTAGAGTAACATCACAAAGAATGCAGCCTATCCATGCACCAGAGACCTGTGACATCATGGAGGATGTAGCCTATCCATTCATTAGAGACCAGTGACATTACTAAGAATGTAGCCTATCCATTCACATCACTGATAATGCAGTCTAGCCAATCAAAGACCGGTGACATCACCAAGGATGTAGCCTATTCAATCAGCTTGGTGACATCACCAAGGATGTAGCCCATCCGATCATTAGAGGATTGGTGACATCACCAAGCATATAGCCCATCCAATCATTAGAGGATTGGTGACATCACCCTTTTAGAATGGTGATAACAAGGCCAGTTTATGTGATTCAGCTATGCCAGTTTCCTCTACCAAAATTTAATAGGCCGGTAGATGGTCATCGTTTCTGCCTACAAGGTCTCCATCAGCTGCAGCTTCATCTCAACTCAAAAATAGGTACTCTTCGTGGAAGAGTAGAATATGGATAGTGCCAAGATTCTTTAAAACGGCTTTCTCAAAACCCACTTTTCAATAAAAAAATAAAAAATAAAAAGGTCACCTTCCAACCAAAAACGTGATACCAAAAAAATTGTACAGTACGGCTAAATGGGCCACCAACGAGAGGGCTTAGCCATCAGTCTACTCAGAATCCTTCTAGTTGTGGGGCAGCGACTCAAAAGATAAAAAGGTGGAGATGGCATGAGGCCCGTGAAAAAGTAGCCGATTCCAACACATACGCCACGTCAGGATCCCTTTTTCGCCCAAAAAACTCTGGGCAAGTATAGAGAAAAGGTCAAGACACTGTTTAGGTCTGAAGGGCCCAAGGTCCTTTAGGTCCGACTATCCATCCTGCGACGACACAAAAAGGGGTGTACCACCACAATCCTAGAGAGAGAACGGGCCCAGGTGCAGCAAACCGCAGGACTATCTCACAAACCTCCTCCAATATCCATGGAACCAAAATTTTTGATGAAAAGTGCTTTTATTTTTATTTTTGTTTTCCTCTCATGAAATGTATCAACCACTGGAAGGAGTATGCAAGAACGTAAAGAAGGTTGACCAACCCTGGGAGGTGTAGTTGGTTATGAACGAGTAAGCAAGCTTTACAAAAGACTTGTAAGACTGGTAGTTTAACTGTTAAACCCTTCAGTGCAGTAAAATACATTCCCACTGAAGGTTTTTTTTTTTTTTTTGTATTGTTTTTTTTTTTTTAAATAAAAAAGACCTTTAAGAAGCTTTGAGAGCGGAATTAAATAATTCAACCAAACTCTTTTTGACAACGTAGACTCATGCAGTCATTAAAAAAAAAAAACAGTCCCATCTCGAGCCTATCCTGTCCTACGAGATCTGACTGAGCAGTTCCCACCGAGACTGACCTGAAATATTATTTTCCATTAGGTCCCTTTTTTTTAATAAAAGTAAAACTGCTACATTTTGGATTTAAATAAAAACCAAAAAAAAAAAAAAAAAAATACTGCTAATCCGTAATAAGCTATAAAGAGTGCTACATACATTTAAAAACCATACATTAAAAAAATTATATATATAAAAAATGTCGAAAGTATACTATTTTTTTTTTTTTGAAATATTTGGGTGAACTTTGTTTCCCATAAAAATCCATGTTAAAGAATATTGGTATTTTTTTTTCTTGGGTGGGGGGAGGGGGATTAGGGAAGCTTCACATCCCTTGCCCTCACATTCGGATGCATCAGATGCAAAAGTAATGGGAAGTGTTTATTTTTATTTTTTTCACAGGTGCGGTATGAAAGGAGGCCAATGTTTAATAAAAAGGAACAGCCCCCCTCCCGCCCCCCTTCACCAGGGAAGAGTTTAAAATGGAACACACCACCACCGGATGATGGCACAAGGAAATTTTTTTTTTGGGAATCCTCAGATACCAAAAAAATAAAAAATAATAATAATAATGGTATTTTAGAGTTCATAGAACACAAGTGGAAAAGTTTTGCAACTTCTTTTGAGAAAATGCCATGACCTAGTGTTGTTTTTGTCCCAATGAAAAAAAAAATAAAACGATATATATATATATATAAAAAATTGGGATGGTATCATCCAGGAAGCACCAAATTTTGGATTAAACCAACCCTAAATCTAACTGAGAAGGAATGAAAAAGAAAAAAAGAAAAAAGAAAAAAAGAAAAACATATATATTGGATGAGATGAGCAATATATGACAGGGCGCAGTCATTTGTATCGCAACCCCCTCTGGTTTTGACTTGTCGTCCCGTTAAATTTGATCCAAAGAGCAGTAGGAGACCCTAACGTGTCAAAAGTGGTCAAAAGGCTGGAGTTTTACACATGGCACAATCTAAAACAATCCCCCCCCCCCAGCACGTGAAACTTTGGTCCAACATATCTGCATCATCAATAAAATGTTCTGTCTTGTCCAGTTCCAAGGAAGAAAATAACTTTGTTATATTTTTTAATTTTAATTCTTTGCATTCAGGAGGAAAAAAAAAAAAAAAAAAGTCCCGTGGACACAATTGGAAGTGTTCCTCCGTTTCATCACCTCAGTGCTCTCCTGCTTAAAAAAAAAAAAAAAAATCTTAAGAGTGCTTTTGCTCGTCTAAAATGGCCATAGACACCTGGCAGGTACAGCGGCAGTTGTCTGAGATAAAGAGGACCGCAATTCTTGGTGCCTCAAATTCAGTGCACAGTTAAAAAACAAAAAAACAGTATCCCCCCCCCCCCCCCCCATGTCTTTTGTTTCATTTTCCTACAAAAAAAAAAAAAAGAAAGCAAGACCTCCATGCATAAGTCCTGATAGTTGTGTGTTATTTTCCTTGCAAATTTTTTTTTTTTTTTTCGTGGTGCTTAAAATTGAATCCCGGCAGATTTTTTATTTTTTTTTTTCCATCTGAAAAAAATAAAAAAATAAAAAATAAAGCAAAATGACAGTTAAAATTACAAAAAAACGATAGATTAAGCTGCATTTTTTGTTGAGCGTGAGGTAAGTGTTGTGTCCTCAATGTTGCAGGTTCCCAGAGTTTGATACGTACAGTTTTTTTTTTTTTCGCTAGTTAAAAAAAACAAAAAACGATAAAACAGATTTCTGTAGTCAGGCAGAAAAAGAGAGAGAGAGAGAAAAAAAAAAAAGGCATCACTGGGCGCAGGAGGGAGGGGGCCTGCAAATGCCTAAAAAAAATTTTTTTGACCTGGCTTAGAAGTACCCCTGAGTGCCCATAAAACGCTTCGTCCAATAATCCTCGATTTAGCCCTTCTGCTAAAGCTGCCCGCTTTTTTAAAAAAAAATTTAATTTTCGAAGAGGACAACAATAACAGCGCACGCGGGGAGAAAAAAACATAAACAAAACCACGCGACCGCTGAACTGACGAAAACTCCCAATGTTTGTAGCGATCAGGCTTTACTTTCTTCTTTTAGGTACACGTGGTTCCTTTCTTCGCAAGAACAGCGCCTCCCGTCTGTCATCCACTTAAACAGCAACAGAATACGAGGGACGTTCAAGGTTTGGACTGCATCAAAAAATTTTTCGTTCCTCTTTAATCAACTCTGTTCTTATTATACGCTCAACGTTTTTTTTTTTTGTATGTTTCCTAATCCACAACTACAATGTGTCATCTGATGGAAAACCTGCTTTTATCCAATGTTCTCGTGTAAAAAAAAAAAAAAAAAAAAAATAATAATAATAATAATAAAAGAAATTTAAAAATTAAAATAAAAAAGTACATCTGGTACTGAGTGATTTTTTTTGAGGGGGTACAAACTCCCCAGAAAAACTGTTGTGATTTTTGGGAAGGGTGACCCCCCTTTCATGAACCAGTAAACATGTCCACATTCTCATCGAAAAGGTTCCTGATAAGTTAATTGGCGGTAAGATTTTTCGATGAAGTTTAAATATTGGGTTGTTGACCTCTATGCACCACAAAGTCCTGCACCCCTTTTTTTTTTTTCTCCTTTTTTTCCCCACCCACAGTCATATTCCCTGCGTCTCTTAAGAAAATATTCGGATAGCCTGAGTGGCAGATGCATGGCAAACGGGGCATTCGGGTTCGTTGCGCTCGCAGATGCGGACGGCGCATTCCATGCAGAAGAGGTTGTGTCCACAGGGAACAAGTGCAGCTGTGACCTCACTTTCGAAGCAGACCATGCACTCCCGGCTTCCCGAAACAGAGGTCCGAGTGGCGTTGATCTTGGTAAAGCCTTGAAGAGCTTCCCCTTGGCTCCTCCTTGGCAAGCTAGAAAGGCCGGATTCTGGAGACCGTTGCGTGGAGTTGGTCTGGATTGTACCGCTACTCCCGGAACGCTGCTGCTTTGTGAAAATATTTGGCGTGGAGCTGTTGTTCTCCTGACCGCCCCACATAGGACCTCCGGTTTCGGCCACGCCGTAATACACCTCTTGCTTGTAGTTGGGGAACAGGTAACCGTAGTTGAACTCGTTTTGATCGTTGAGCCTCGGTGTCTCGTAAACCGGCTCGGTCGGGCAGTCGCCGATGCAGCCGAGGCTGTTCTGACGGAAGGTCGAGAGGGGCTTGCACCCGCCCGCCGTGCCGTGCACCCTCCAGCTTTCCGGGTATCGGTTTTCCATGCCGGAGTCCGGGCTGCTGGAGAGAAAGTCATTCTCGTTGTTGTACTCGAGGATTTTTCCGGTGCGTACCGCGATGTGCGTCTCGATTTCCTCCCGAGCGCGCTCCACGTTTCCTGGGGCCCCCGTGATCTCGAAGACGGGGTCTCTGTCGCGGCTTGGCGTGATGATGTAGGTGTTGGTCTGCTGTTGGATCCGTTTAATGGTAGCG
Organism: Lithobates pipiens; assembly: GCF_037356315.1. Classification (NCBI taxonomy): domain Eukaryota; kingdom Metazoa; phylum Chordata; class Amphibia; order Anura; family Ranidae; genus Lithobates; species Lithobates pipiens. Next base: position 31,920,539 of record NW_027507791.1, on the reverse strand, counting down.
CCCTTGGGTCCGACCACCAAACCCACCACTCTGTACGGGACTCGCACTCGGATAGTCACTTGACCGGGCAGAGTCGGGGCGCTGCCGAAGGCAGTGCCGGCTTTGTTACGGGAAGCTCTGATCATGGAGAAATGTTCTGCCGCCGAAATAATCTCGCGTCTTGCCATGGCCACGTCTTCTCGCCGTCCGGTCACCATGAACACTGGCTCTTCTCCCCGGACGGGCGTCTTAATGTAAGTATTGGTTTTGGCCCTCAACGCCTTGATTTTGCAACCTGGACATTAAGAAAAAAATAAGAAAAGACAAAAGGAAAAAATTAGAACAGAAGCGCAAGTCCTAAAGCTACAAAAATATAACTTTCAGCACCAACATATAAAACAAAAAAACTTGCATAACTACAGATTATTCCAACTTATTATAGACAAGATGTGATTTGCAGGATGCAACATTTTAGCCTATCTTGATGATGGGACGTTACTTGGCCTTAATGCAACTTAAAGTGGAATTCAAAGCTAAAAACGTAACTAGTCTGAAAATGTTCCCTCCTTTCTGTTCATGTGATCCCCTATGTCAGCCAGCGGCGGCTGCAGGGGAAAAGAGCGCAGAGAACGGTTGGGACATGGTTGCCTGTGACGTCAGGCATTCCTAACCGTTGTTGAGTGATCTCTCCCTTCCCTTGCAGCGGCTAGGAATGTCTTGGAGCATTGACGTTACCTATAGCCCCCATTCCTTTCTCAGCGCTCCCTCTTCTCCTCTGCAGCTGCCACAGGGGAGCTGGGTCATGTGACTGGACCAGATAAAGCTGAAAAGTTTATAGAGCTTTCTTCCACAGGTTAGTCAGCACAGGTGTTAGGAGGGGAGGGAACATCTTTAGGATTGGTTAGGTTTAGCCTGGAATTCTACTTTACGTTACATTAAGGCCAAGTGACCTTCCAACATCAAGATAGGCTGAAATGTGATCGGATTAAAAAAAAAAAAAAAACCCAACACACAACAGAACACTTATGACAAATACACAGGATTATAAGTAAAGGAAGCCCGGCGATAAAAAATCCCCGAAGAACGCATGCAGGTAATATTCCCATCACTTGAGATAAGATAAAATGCAAAATAGAAAAAAAATAAAAATAAAACAAAAAAGGCACACATAATAAGAGTGGGATCAAAAGGGAAAAATAAAAAATAAAAATAAAAAAACTAAAAGCAGACAGGAGTATATATGATATGGGGCAAATTGAACAAAATGGGACTGAAATGAACCAGAAAGGGTTTAAAAAAGAATCCAAATTTGAAGTGGGTAGTTCAGACCCGAAATGGCTCTCGGGATACATGGGGCTTCATTGGAAGGGACGCGGCTCCCTTGAAACCTGGGGCTTCATTGGAAGGGACGCGGCTCCCTGGAAACGTGGGGCTGCATCGGTCGCGACGCGGCTCTCGCGACACGTGGGGCTGCATCGGTCGCAATGCGGCTCTCGCGACACATGGGGCTGCATCTGTCGCAGCGCGGCTCTCGCGACACGGCTCTTGCGACAGGTGGCGCTGCACCGGGGGCGACGCCTCTCTCGGGACATGTGGCGCTGCACCGGGAGCGACGCGGCTCTCGCGATGCTGCACCGGGAGCGACACGGCTCTTGCGACACGTGGGGCTGCATCGGTCGCGTCTCTCGCGACACGTGGGGCTGCACCGGGAGCGTTGCGTCTCTCGCGACACATGGGGCTGCACCGGGAGCATTGCGGCTCTCGCGACACGTGGCGCTGCACCGGGAGCGACGCCTCTCTCGCGACACGTGGCGCTGCACCGGGAGCGATGCCTTTCTCGCGATGCTGCACTGGGAGCAAAGCGGCTCTCGCGTCACGTAGCGCTGCACCGGGAGCGGCTCTCGCGTCACGTAGCGCTGCACCGGGAGCGGCTCTCGCGACACGCCGGCTTCGTCAGGAGCCCGGTTGAGAAAGATGTCGCTGTGGAACTCAAGCAAGGTGCACAAGGATTGAAGAACACTCCACCATTTATCATTCTTCTTAGCACTTTAAAAAGTATCTAAAACCCCAAAACTTGCTCGCTTTTAAACCTGACCTTCCAAGTGTACCGACTCCTGACGTGAAATGGCTTACTCCGATTTCACTGCACACTGTGACCTTCTTACAATGTGCATTAGAAGCTGGTCAGAGCCCACCACATCATCTAACCATTCCCTCATACATTATTATTCCAGTTCTTTCAATCATGGAGGCCGATAACCCCATGTGGGCGTTGCCTATGTAAAATGAGGCCTGCCTGGGAATGCCTACTCCTCCAGACTGACATTCACGCATCGAGCCATTTTAATATTTGCATAGCTCCTCCCACTGCTTGCATCAGGGCTGAGTGCTCTTGAGGAGTCATCCAGACTGCCTCAAGACATCAGATCTCGGGTAAAGAAAATGAACCGTTCAGGATGGATTTACCAATCTCCGTTTATCTGCGATGAGGCTGGAGGTATAAATATCTATTCCAGATGGAAGCAATCATCCATGTTCATGCAAAGTCATCATAGAAAGTTCCTCTAGCCACTGACCCTCGGACTGTATTATGTAGACGTGGTCAGTTATATACAGTACATGTCACAAGATTGCATACAACAAAAAGGCAAATCAGAACAACAAAGAAAAAAAGGTGCAGACTAGAGAGCGAACACAAAAGTGGGTCCACATCGGACAGAATGGATATAGAAAGTTGGGGGGGGTAAAAGCGATGCCAGTAAGGGTAGCCATGTGTCAGCAAAGATCATTAATCATAGACAATTCCAACCATTCGGAAATAACTGTGTGTGCATGGAAAAAGATCAATCAAGACCATAGGAATCACTATGAACTTGTGGGAGGGGCAGAGACAAACGACTACAGGAAATCTCACCATTGTGGGAGGGGCATGGACAAATCACTGCAGGGAATCTTACCATTGTGGGAGGGGCAGAGATACAGCCTAATGGGAGATGTCACTATTGTGGGAGGGGCAGAGACACAAACTACGGCAGGGAAATCTCATCACTGTGGGAGGGGCAGAGACACAAACTACTGCAGGAAATCTCATCACTGTGGGAGGGGCAGAGACACAAACTACGGCAGGAAATCTCATCACTGTGGGAGGGGCAGAGACACAAACTACTGCAAGAAATCTCATCACTATGGGAGGGGCAGAGACACAAACTACGGCAGGAAATCTCATCACTGTGGGAGGGGCAGAGACACAAACTACTGCAAGAAATCTCATCACTATGGGAGGGGCAGAGACACAAACTACTGCAGGAAATCTCATCACTGTGGGAGTGGCAGAGACACAAACTACTGCAGGAAATCTCATCACTGTGGGAGTGGCAGAGACACAAACTACTGCAGGAAATCTCATCACTATGGGAGGGGCAGAGACACAAACTACTGCAGGAAATCTCATCACTGTGGGAGGGGCAGAGACACAAACTACTACAGAAAATCTCCCCATTGTGGGAGGGGCAGAGACACAAACTACTGCAAGAAATCTCATCACTGTGGGAGTGGCAGACACACAAACTACTGCAGGAAATCTCATCACTGTGGGAGGGGCAGAGACACAAACTACTGAAGGAAATCTCATCACTATGGGAGGGGCAGAGACACAAACTACTGCAGGAAATCTCATCATTGTGGGAGGGGCAGAGATACAAACTACTGCAGGAAATCTCCCCATTGTGGGAGGGGCAGAGACACAAACTACTGCAGGAAATCTCATCATTGTGGGAGGGGCAGAGATACAAACTACTGCAGGAAATCTCCCCATTGTGGGAGGGGCAGAGACACAAACTACTGCAGGAAATCTCATCACTATGGGAGGGGCAGAGACACAAACTACTACAGAAAATCTCCCCATTGTGGGAGGGGCAGAGACACAAACTACTGCAAGAAATCTCATCACTGTGGGAGTGGCAGATACACAAACTACTGAAGGAAATCTCATCACTATGGGAGGGGCAGAGACACAAACTACTGCAGGAAATCTCATCATTGTGGGAGGGGCAGAGATACAAACTACTGCAGGAAATCTCCCCATTGTGGGAGGGGCAGAGACACAAACTACTGCAGGAAATCTCATTACTGTGGGAGGGGCAGAGACAAAAAACTACTGCGGGAAATCTCCCCATTGTGGGAGGGGCAGAGACACAAACTACCGCAGGGAAATCTCACTGTTGTGGGAGGATGGAGTTAGGATTGTCGTCTATGCAACACCCTATAACATCGCCTAGATGCCGCTTGCCAGCACTCAAAAAAAAAAAAGCAATACAAGTTTTCGATCGGTATTAAAAGAATAATTCCCCCCCCCCCCCCCTTCAGCAATGGGCGGAATTACAGGCAATGTTTAAAACGCAAGACTATATCTGACTTAACCCCTCCCTTCTAATAAAATCTTTTTTTTTTTGTGTCCTACCTGGAAGGAAAATGGTTAATAAAAAGGTGTATGCGAGGAGCCGGCCCATGGGGGTGCTATTAATCTCCTATCACCCCCTCCCCTTACCCAGAACCCAACCTAGGTCTCTCGCAGAGCAAACAAAACCCTTATTGTTGGCCGTCTCACGAGGGTCTCCGTGCTCTAGGAAATGAAGTCTGCTTTAATAGCCTACTAAAAGCCTCGAGGTTTTTATTGTAAGGGTGGTCACAATTCCCCCCCCCCCTTTAACTCTTAATAGAGTCGAAGAGAAAATGGGGGGGGGGGGGGTGATGTGCTGATGGCTTGTCCTTGTACCCTCATAAAATAAGGCTCATAAACTCGCCCCTCTCAAACGCTGCATTCATGGGCTCACAAAATAATTAGACAGCCAAACGCGTGTCGGTTTGACGTGGGGGTAAACAGGACCGCGACTAATTGCTGCAACCGCTCGTAGTCTGAGGGAAAAAAAAAAAAGTCCCCCAAAATTATCCCCCCCCCCACTTTAACCGCTAATTTTAAAACCAACCCCCCCCCCACCCCGGCCGCTTCTAAAAATAGGGCAGGCTGGTCCCAGAATAGCAATACAGGGCGAGTGTTCAACCGTCAAAATTTAGGTGACATTCCTTTGGTGTGTTTTGGTTGTTTTTTTGCACTTTTGGCGTTTGGTGGGGGGGGGTCCCTGCCGGCAATCTGCAGCTACCAACATACCTTAGGGAAGGTTCACACCACAGCGCGTGCATCATATGCGATTGCATGAGCTGGTGAGGTGCACTACCATGATTTTTGGTGCAGAGCGTGTTTTTGTTGCCTTTTTTTTTGTTAACCCAACACGCGCTGCGATAAAACGCTGCCTGCCTCGTTTTGTTGGTGTGAATGGTAAAAAAACAAAACAAATAAATAAACAAAGGGTTTTTGCCTCGTCGATGAGTTGGCCAAAAGAGCCCAACGCGCTGAGAATTTATAGGCCCCAACGTAGGTCTTCAAAGGCTCGAGTGCCCATTGCGCTAAATGGGAAAATTCCAAGCCTTGGAGCCGTCTGTGGAGGGATTCCACTGGTTTTACAGTTCCACAACCAAAAACCTTTTTTTTTTTTAAAAAAGGATGCAAAAAATAAAAATAAAAAAAATAACGTTTAAAGCCTGTACATGCTGAAGGGAACCTGGACCCGTTCACACCAGATACCTTGGGCAAGGCAGGACATGTCCCACTTATGGCAGGCAATACCTTGGATAAGCAATCTACTGAATCACACGTCGCCGCAACCAACAGAACTGAATAAAATGTCGTTTTGTGACATTTCATCAAAGTTTCAACAAAAAATAAATAAAAAATTTAACACTCTGTAAACTTTTTTTTTTGCTTGCTGAAACTTTATTGTGCAGGGTCTTTGTTGGTGTGAACAAGCCCTTAAGATGGCCATGGACGGCTTATAATTCCTGCTGAAAAATCGATTGAACTAAGAGCCGTGGGTGGTCCTTCAAAAAAAACACCGGGGGGCTCCGCTGATTTGTAAACCTCTGAAATGATAAAATGAACAAGGCATATTCCTTCTGTAGTGTATACTTGTCTCAATCCAAAGCACCCCTTTGTGATTTCTGTCTCCTCTCCGTCTCTTATCTATCCACATTAGTCACGTCTAACGTGTTATCCTGACGCCAAAAGTATCTCAGGAGAAGGCCCCAGCACAGCTCAGTCGTGCACGTTTCCCTAGGAGACTGTGTAGAGCAGGGATATGCTAATAGCGGACCTCCAGCTGTTGCAGTCCCATGAGGCATAGCAAGACTCTGACAGCCACAAGCAGGACACCCAGAGGCATGATGGGACTTGTCGTTTTTGCAACAGCTGGAGGTCCGCTAATTGCATATCCCTGGTCTAGAACCCAACGAGTCCTTTTCCCCTCCACTCCAGTCTCAGATTACACTCAGCTCTCCTCTGTACTGTGCAGCGTGTGAAATCAGATGCCCCCCCCCCCCCCGGCTTCTGGAGCTGAGGGGGAAAAAAAAAAGCCTTTGTCGTGTGTGTTTTAGAAGGCTGTACAGACCAGAGCAGTGGTCATCAACCCTGTCCTCAGGGCCCTTTTTTATGTATTACCTCGGGGAGATGCAGATTAGAATACTGCAATCACTGAGCAGCAAATGACATCACTTGTGATGTATTTTAGTTATCTTGTAAACCTGGCCTGTTTGTGGGCCCTGAGGACAGGGTTGATGACCACTGGACTGCAGATAAACAGGTACAACTTATGGAAGAGGATTTGTTGCTGTGGGTAAACAGGGAGAACTTATGCAGGAGGCTTTGTTTTCATCTCTGTTGTGTACCCCAGTGAAGTGACTCGGTACACAACCACTTTAAAGAGGTTCTAAAAAGGCACAAGTTCTTTTACCTTCATGCATGTGCTGTGCAGCAATTTGTACAAGAGCCTCAGCTCTCCCCCCTTCATTGGCTGAGACAGCAGTGGGAGTCATGTCAATCATAGCCAGTAAGCCAACGAGGAGACAGAGAGGGGATGGGGGCTGAGATCCTATGAAATGCAGTCACGGTTCGAGTATTCGAGTAGTTGTGCATAAGACACATCATGGAAGGGCCATCCTTTTTTTGGAATTATACTTACCTAGGTGGATCGGTCTGATGCTGCATCTGTCCCCCGGTGTCTCTAAGGCTGAAAACATGAGCGATCAAACACCACCGATCACTTGGTTCTCAGAGCTTCCTGTGCAGAGAGCTGGTGACCGCCAGTCACCGGCTCTCTACTCTGCCCTCCCGTGCTCACTGGAGAGCTGGGCTGTGGAAGGGGCGGGAGTGGCCTGGCTCCGGCTCCCAGCAGCTCGCTGAGAGGTTGAGCCAAGGTGCTGGTACGGGCATGTGGGCAGATCCCGACCATATGCTCACGATCTTTCCCGAGCCTGGACCGGCTCTATGACGTCAGCCGACAGCGAGCTTCAGCCCGCTGTCTGCTGAAAACAGGTCGCAGGAGTGCAGAAAAAACTGCACTCCTGTGATCCATAGGAGGAGAAGTACAGGCAAAGCTCAGGGGTGCAGTTCGTTCACCTTTAAGCAGGCAAGCGAACCCTGCTTCTGGTCTACTATGAAAAGCCTGCTGAATTAAGCTGGGTACGCACAATCAGAAAATTGTAAGAAAAAGTCTGTACGAGGAACAATCAGCCGATTATCTGATCGTTAGAACAGTATCCGATTCCGACTGTTCAGAAAAAAAAAAAAAAAACCCCACAGGCGTAAGCTAGAATTATTTTATCATACATGAACACATCCAATTTTCGTTCAATGTGCACAGTAATCGTACAAAAAGAATCGAAAAGAGAAAAATTGTGCATCATCAGAAGCAAAAAATTACCAAGAAGAAGGTGGCAAGACATAGAAATCACACACAAGAAAGAAACGTTTGGCTTTGTTGTTCGAGAACTTTTGTAAAAGTCATTACCATTGTCAATTACATCACGATACGGCCCTTCGTGGAAAAATTGGGCGACCCTTTGTCCGATTTTCTTAGTGCCTACCCCCACTTTTAGGCCACGATGGATTATATAGAAGAGTTACTTTATGACAAAAATGGGAGACTCGAGGAGCGAAGGTGGGGTAAAGAGGTCTCAACGATGGTGAGGAACGAGGGTCTTTAAACTTATTTACCTACAGCAATTTCCTCCAGAGACAAAAATGAGTCAAATGAAGAACTTTGACTCCACTGACTATACAGCTGTGAGGTTTTAATCGGAAGGGAAAGAACAACCTTCATCTAAAGTGCTATCATTAAAGAACATGGGGGGGGGGGGGGGTTCCTCAAGAGGGGTGGCCCTAAACTTAGGCCATTCTGGTCACAAATTGCAGATTTCCAATCTCTTTGATATCCCCCTAATGTTGGCAATGCTCTTCATCTTCTGAATATCCTACCGGATTAGGCTGTAGATCAGCCTCTCAAACGGTTTAGCAGTGAAGAACCCCTTTGGTTCTTGGGGAACACCTGCCAATAATTATATATCCAGCTTATGGGACATTAGTGTGAACATCAAGTTGAGGATATAGAAATGAAAAATAAGAAATGTGGAGTACTGCACATATTTGACACCCAGGGCTGCGAAAAAACACTTTTTCTTTGCAGCAATAATAATTAGAATAATGGCCAAAATAGAAGCACAGGCCATGAAAACAGCGGGGGCCTCCTTACATTGGCCAGTCAACGGGAGGAGAAGCGGCCTCCTTACAGTGGCGGGTCAACGGGAGGAGAAGCGGCCTCCTTGCATTGGCGGGTCAACGGGAGGAGAAGCGGCCTCCTTGCATTGGCGGGTCAACGGGAGGAGAAGCGGCCTCCTTGCATTGGCGGGTCAACGGGAGGAGAAGCGGCCTCCTTGCATTGGCGGGTCAACGGGAGGAGAAGCGGCCTCCTTGCATTGGCGGGTCAACGGGAGGAGAAGCGGCCTCCTTGCATTGGCGGGTCAACGGGAGGAGAAGCGGCCTCCTTGCATTGGCGGGTCAACGGGAGGAGAAGCGGCCTCCTTGCATTGGCGGGTCAACGGGAGAAGCGGCCTCCTTGCATTGGCGGGTCAACGGGAGGAGAAGCGGCCTCCTTGCATTGGCGGGTCAACGGGAGGAGAAGCGGCCTCCTTGCATTGGCGGGTCAACGGGAGGAGAAGCGGCCTCCTTGCATTGGCGGGTCAACGGGAGGAGAAGCCGCCTCCTTTCATTGGCGGGTCAACGGGAGGAGAAGCGGCCTCCTTGCATTGGCGGGTCAACGTGTGGAGAAGCGGCCTCCTTGCATTGGCGGGTCAACGGGAAGAGAAGCGGCCTCCTTGCATTGGCGGGTCAACGGGAAGAGAAGCGGCCTCCTTGCATTGGCGGGTCAACGGGAGGAGAAGCGGCCTCCTTGCATTGGCGGGTCAACGGGAGGAGAAGCGGCCTCCTTGCATTGGCGGGTCAACGGGAGGAGAAGCGGCCTCCTTGTATGAAGCAGCCTCCTTGCATTGGCGGGTCAATGGGAGGAGAAGAAGCCTCCTTAGACTGGCAGTCAATGGAGAAGTAGCCTCCTTGCATTGGCGGGTCAACGGGAGGAGAAGCGGCCTCCTTGCATTGGAGGGTCAACGGGAGGAGAAGCGGCCTCCTTGCATTGGAGGGTCAACGGGAGGAGAAGCGGCCTCCTTGCATTGGCGGGTCAACGGGAGGAGAAGCGGCCTCCTTGCATTGGCGGGTCAACGGGAGGAGAAGCGGCCTCCTTGCATTGGCGGGTCAACGGGAGGAGAAGCGGCCTCCTTGCATTGGCGGGTCAACGGGAGGAGAAGCGGCCTCCTTGCATTGGCGGGTCAACGGGAGGAGAAGCGGCCTCCTTGTATGAAGCAGCCTCCTTGCATTGGCGGGTCAATGGGAGGAGAAGAAGCCTCCTTAGACTGGCAGTCAATGGAGAAGTAGCCTCCTAACATTGGCGGTCAATGGAGAAGTAGCCTCCTAACATTGGCGGTCAATGGAGAAGTAGCCTCCTAACATTGGCGGTCAATGGAGAAGTAGCCTCCTAACATTGGCGGTCAATGGAGAAGTAGCCTCCTAACATTGGCGGTCAATGGAGAAGTAGCCTCCTAACATTGGCGGTCAATGGAGAAGTAGCCTCCTAACATTGGCGGCCAATAGAGAAGTAGCCTCCTAACATTGGCGGCCAATAGAGAAGTAGTCTCCTTACACTGGCGGCCAATAGAGAAGTAGTCTCCTTACACTGGCGGCCAATAGAGAAGTAGTCTCCTTACACTGGCGGCCAATAGAGAAGTAGCCTCCTTACACTGGTGGCCAATAGAGAAGTAGGCTCCTTACATTGGTGGCCAATAGATAAGTAGCCTTCTCACATTGGTGATCAGTGGGAATAATCCCTTCTAGATTGTAAACTCTAACGAGCAGGGCCCTCTGATCCCTCCTGTATTGATTTGTATTGCAAGTGTACTGTCTGCCCTCATATTGTAAAGAGCTGCGCAAACTGTTGGCGCTATATAAATCCTGAATAATAATAATAATAATGCCCCTCTTACAAACATCTCAAAATGTAATTGGTGTCAGTGGTAAACTATCCAAGGCAGAAAATGCTGAAGGAACCCATAGCAACTTATGGAGGAACCCTTGTTGAGAAAGGCTGCTGTAGACAGTGGGAGCGATAAAACTACTGATGGTTTGCCAAAATTAAAATTCTACAAATAATTGTTCAAATTGAGTTTGAAAAGATGCGACCAGTGTGCCAAATTGTTAAGAAAATCCCAAATCCCGAAGACTAGGGAATACATATTTAGCCCAACAGAGGTATGCAGGAGTGTGGGAAGAGGTGAAAAGACGGTTGGGATCATGCTTAAAAACGTTCACAAGAGAAATCCAAGCGGTTCCTTCATCCCCGCTGAAGAGCACAGATGGAGAAAGCTCATCTGTCGCCATGAGCAATTACTTGAATACCCGAACAGTTACTGCCTCCGACTGGCCGACAATTCCGCTCCTTTAAAATTATTCAATTGGTTTGTTGAGCTGGATGGTGCAGACAGGACCACCCATGGGCCGATGGCTTAGGATTTGGACGAAACTGTAGTCATGTTTGGCCAGCCTAAAACTCCTTTTTCCTAGGCTAGACAATGGATTGCACTTCACTGGAAATGTACATACACCACTAAATGAGAAAAAATGGGTAATGCTGAATAATAAGGCCCCCTCCTGTACTAAAATATCAAACACGAAGCTAGGGGACATCCACAAAAATTCTCCTAAAATTTTGGACCCGCGAGTTACATCCCAAACTCTTGTCACCTCCTCATGGTACAGAAGATAATCCTCCTACTGAATAAACTGAAGCGTTTAACCTCCTCCCCGCCATACTCCCAACAGGGGACACCGATGGGCGCTCAGGCTCCCGTTAGCCACGCAGCCATCCAAATGCGAGTCGGCAGTCAGTCTCTGATCTTCTGTGCTTCTTTTATTAAACCTTTCGGCTTGCGTTCGAAGCATGACAATGGCTAACGCGTTTCGGCCGGGCAACCTTCCGCCCACTTTATGACTGTAGATCAGTATCAGCTAATACAGAAATAAAATTAAAAATATCTCTGCGCTTAGGTATAACCTCTCTACCCATAGCTGCAGACATCAAAAATAGCTTGCGATACTAAACCCAGAGCAAAATATGTGTACAATAGTGTAGTGCTATACCACATACCACAACTATAACAACATGTAATAAACATGTATCCTCAAAAACAAACATAAAATTATTTGTGAAAAAAATAAATAATAATAATAATAAAAAAACACAAACACACACACACACACAAAAAAAAAATATATGTACAGAAATTTATAAAACTGGCCAGAAAAAGCTCAAGAAAAGTATAAAAGTCCCATAAAACCAAAAAAGATGTCCATTGCCCGTTAAGGTCACCAGTATAAGGAAAATATCCAACAGAAATCTGAATCCTTCATCAATCCCATAATGGAGCAAACCCCGTGTCCAGACAAAGTTCCTATTTACCAGTGGAAAAAGGCGAGAGACTCTGTACCTTCCTTTCCCAGATACAGGGTCCTAAAAACTGTACTGGTATAAAAAAATAAAAAAATAAAGTCGAGAGGAATCAGCTGCCTTGCCTACCAGATGTCCATGACCATCATAGCAAATGGTTAAACAGCGCTTTTAGGGTTAATACGGCTAACCCCCAGCTGATGGATCAGCACCACTCCAGACAAACAGCCGCCATGACGCTCAGAGATAAAACCCAGGAAGCAACCCCCATAGTGTAAAACCACATAAAAAAAAAAAAAATGTCATAAAACTTATACACACACACACACACACACAACAGACCAGCTTCACAGTGCAGGTAATAGATATATGTAGGATTTATTATGGGCTGCCTGGACTCTGTACCACTCAACCAATCACTTGCGTGATGACGTCGCCCCCCCCAACGTGTTTCGTCGCAAAGGACGTCGTCAGGGGGGTGGGCCACTCAGTATCAGCTGAACCCAAGATCTTACTAGGAGATCGTTATGGAGTCTTCCAAATATTTGGAAGAAAAAAAAAAAAAAAAAGGTATAATTGTTATTACCGCAACTTCGTGTCAGAAGAGACACACACATCCTATTGGATAGTGAATGTTTTGCTGTTCCCGTTTTTGTCCCCCTTGAATAAAAAGGAGCATCGTTACAAAAAAAATAATCTCACAAGAAAAATGGCGTCTTGATGAAGAAGACCAACAATAATGACTATATGTAACAATGCATCTGTGTCCTAACATCTGCAATATACCACAAATCCTATATATAATAATAATAATAAAAAATAAAAAGAAAGATAATCCTAGAATTTATAATCGTTGGAAGTTCATGAATTTTTTAAGTTGCCTAGAGCTCACCAGGACACCAAGGATCACAACGTTTTCAAATCAGAAACTAAACATTTTCCAACAGTCCCCCCATGCTCACCCTCTAAACCCCCCAACTTTTTTATAGATACAATGCACCTGGCCAGCCAGCTGGAAGGTCCTAGAATGTTCCTATAACACACCAACCAATAATATTCCAGGTTCCGTCCATAAAGGGAAGACCTTCTCCCACGCACAGCTGACTTCCTGTCCAGCAAACCCATTGGAGGATACTGCAGGCCGACCCTGGCCCATACGTCGGGTTTTGCACATCTATGTGATCCGGTCGAAATGGTGCAACGCAGATCCGTCCATTAAGAGATGCCATTTAGAAACGTAGCATGCGATGCCATAGGTTGCAGTAAGATACCTGACCACACCAGGCACATTACATGGCACCAGTGCATTTATCGTGAGATGGAGCGAATGGGCCTTTAGTCCTACCTAAGTAGACTCTCGGCTCCGCCCTAAAACGGTCCGTCCATGCTGAACCAATATTTCAGTATCTTTGTCCAGCCTGGTAAATTAAAGTCACCTTTCCGGGGTGGGGGGAATTTTGTATATACCTTCCCCCCGGCATTTAGGAGGTGCCCCCCCACCAGCTCTACAAAGCCCATAATAATTTAAGGGTGATCCCCACTGAGCTAACACTTTGTGTAACACTTTTCCGAGTGCCCCAATACTCCAGCTTTACGACTAACCTAAGCGAGCGGTCAGCACCCATAATGCAGTTGGAGTTTTCGCCACCCTTCATGAGTTGCATCATCAGGGCGGTAAGCGAGGCGGGGTATAGACGCATAGCCTAGGAGGGTGTCGGGCACTAGGTTGGGCCTTACCCCCTCCACCCCTGCAAGGAAGAGAGGTTGAAGCGTTAATTGGCCCTCTTTTGACCGTTTTAAGACAATTACGACTTCGTTCTTTACACGGGGGTCCCTCCCACCTCGGCGCCTTACGCCCGGGCTGTGCGCGGACAAACGGCTCCCAGACAAAATGGACGCTTTTTCTTTCACGCCAAATGGAAGAAAAAAATAATTCTACGAAGTGCTTTTCTTTTTTTTTTACTTTCGGGGAGCAAATGTACAATACATTTTTTTTTGCCTATTTGACCCGTCTTCTCACGTTTGACTTAACCCTGCGTGAGCGGCGAGGCACTCTGCCTGGTTTTGGCCAAGCAGGCCGCCGGAGGGGGGGGACCCGGCCAGGCCAGGAACTGGTTAACAGGCGACGGTCTGAGAGTTTTGAGCGGCTGGAGTAATCTCTTGTGAAAAGGCCTCATTCTCCGGGGAGGGTGAGCAGGGGGGGGGGGCTGGAACCGCCACAAAGGATTTCTTAGAATCTTGCTCAGTCCTGTCTGATGGGTCCCAGGCCTGACTGGCCACATGCGGTGTCCCCACCCCACCCTTGTCCCGATGCGGCGCACATATGTGACACATGCCGGCCAGGGACTGGCGTCCGCAGAGTGTCAACAACAACATATGCCGCAGATCGCAAGCCCCGATTAGTAACTTATACATTCGGCTGGGGGAAGGGGGGGGGTTATCATATGACGACCCCCCCGATTCTAAATCTCTCCATCATCTCTTAAGGGAGCTGTCCCTTTCTCTTCCCACCTTCATATATTATTCATGTTTGCAGATTTCTGCAGGGTGAACGAATGGTGGAACTTCTAGGTTTCTTGATGCCGAGCTCTGCCCTTCCCTTCAGTTCTGCCCAGTTGTCCAGGACCCCCTCCCAAAACAAAAAAAAACGGCTTCTGCTGCACACTGCGGGCTTCTCACAATGTGCATTAGAAGCTGCGGCAAGTCAGATAGAGCCCTGCCTCATTTCCTGTCTGGATGACGTCATGGGTGCTCAACCTGCGGTCCTTCAGCTGTTGCGGAACTGCAAGTCCCACCATGCCTGTCTTTCTGAGCCATGCTTGTAATGGTCAAGCTTGCAATGCCTCATGGCACTTGTAGTTCTGCAACAGCTGGAGGGCCACAGGTTGAGCACCTATGAGTCCCCCCCCCCCCCAGGCGTGACTCTTCCTGGCCCCGCCCTTTCATTCATTGGATTGCACTTCAATCATGGAGGTTCAGCGTCACATGTGATCATTACCTAGAGCCCACACCTCCAGACTGACACTCGCCCATCGAGGCATCCTGATATTTGCGTAACTCCTCCCGCTGCTGGCATCAGGACTGAGGGCTCTTGAGAGGAGTACTACTGAGGCCGGGTGCTGGGATGTTTTCAGGAAGCCGTGTACAGCGCCCCCTGCAGGTGCCCCTCCCACCAGCCATAATCTGCCTGCATTGCAAATAGAAGCACAGAGACCCAGCGATGTCACCACCGGGCCTGACATTAGGTTAGTAAATTTATATTGCCAAGCTACAGAGCGTAGATTTGAAACAGAGAAAACCGCTCCGGCAGTTTTCTCTGGACCTTGCCATTTCTGAAAGGGGCTCTGTAGTTTGGAGATCGTTCAGAGTCTTGGGTGGGACGGGATCTCCAACCCTGTGTCCGGGTCTTGTGGACAGCCAGCAGGGTGTGTGCCCAGGTGCACACAGCCCATATAACGAGGGGATTGTGAGAGCAGAAGAAAAAGGAAGGTGGAGTTGGAGCAGTGGCTTCTAGCGAGTGTCTGTGTGAGGATAGATGCTATGTGCGTCCAAGGGCTTCAAAGCTATGTGCGTCCAAGGGGCGAGAAGCTGTATGCATTGAGGAGCTTGAAGCTTTAAAAAGGAGCCCAAAGTGGTGTGCACCCAAGACCATGGGCCTGGAGGATCTGGTGGTTTGAGTTACCAGTACCTATAACAGCAGGGCTGTTCAAGAGTAGCCAGGTGGGCTTGCATTTTCAGTTTTGTTTGAATGACGTGTAAACCCCTGTGTGGGATTCCTTAGTGGATTTATGGACTGTTTTTTTTTTTTTGTTCATTTATTAAACGTGGGCTACTAGGCCTTGTATAACAGTGTAAATTTCCTGTCCCCTCAAAATAACTCAACACACAGCCATTAATGTCTAAACTGCTGGCAACAAAAGTCAGTACACCCCTAAGTGAAAATGTCCAGATTGGGCCCAAAGTGTCAATATTTTGTGTGGCCGCCATTATTTTCCAGCACGGCCTTCACCCTCTTGGGCATGGAGGTCAGCAGAGCTTCACAGGTCACCACTGGAATCCTCTTCCCCTCCCCCATGATGACATCACGGAGCTGGTGGATGTTGGGAGACCTTGCACTCCTCAACCTTCCGTTTGAGGATGAGCAATAGGGTTTAGGTCTGGAGACATGCTTGGCCAGTCCATCCCCTTTACCCTCAGCTTCTTTAGCAAGGCAGTGGTGGTGTTGGAGGTGTGTTTGGGGTGGTTATCATGTTGGAATACTGCCCTGCAGCCCAGTCTCTGAAGGGAGGGGAATCATGCTCTGCTTCAGTATGTCACAGTACATGTTGGCATTCATGGTCCACTCAATGATCTGTAGCCCCCCAGGGCCGGCAGCACTCATGCAGCCCCAGACCATGACACCCCCACCACCATGCCTGACTGTAGACAAGACACACTTGTCTTTGTCCTCCTCACCTGGTTGCCCCCACACACGCTTGTCACCATCTGACACCAAATACGTTTATCTTGGTCTCATCAGACCACAGGACGTGGTTCCAGTAATCCATCTCCTTAGGCCGCGTACACACGGGCGGACTGTTCGCCCAACTAAGTTCGTCAGACAATCCGACAAACAGTCCGTTCAAAATTTGCATGAGCGGACTTGACCGCACACGATGAGCAGACAGTCCGCTGAAAGCGTGCGCGATGACGTGAACGGCACGTACGACGGGACGAGAAATTCGACGTCCAATACACTGCAATGCAACCTTCGCCGTGTAAATCCTTTCTGAGCATGCGCCAAACTTAGTCTGTCGAACTAGCCTACTCACGAGCGGACTGTCCGCTGAAACCAAGTTTGGACGGACTGTCTTACGGAAATTCCGTAAGACTTTGTTCGTCAGACTGTCCGCTGAAACAGTCTGCTGAAGCCCACACACGAGCGGACTGTCCGCTGAAACACTGTTCAGCGGACTAAGTTGGGCGAACAGTCCGCCCGTGTGTACGCGGCCTTAGTCTGCTTGTCTTCAGCAAACTGTTTGTGGGTCTTTCTTGTGCATCATCTTTAGAAGAGGCTTCCTTCTGGGACGACAGCCATGCAGACCAATTTGATGCAGTGTGCGGCGTATGGTCTGAGCACTGACAGGCTGACTCCCCCTCCACCCCTAAAACCTCTGCAGCAATGCTGGCAACACTCATACGTCTATTTCCCAAAAGACAACCTCTGGATATGACGCTGAGCACGTGACCTCAACTTCTTTGGTGGACCATGGCGAGGCCTGTTCTGAGGGGAACCTGTCCTGTTATACCGCTGTATGGTCTTGGCCACCGTGCTGCAGATCAGTTTCAGGGTCTTGGCAATCTTCTTATAGCCTAGGCCAGTGATGGCGAACCTTGGCACTCCAGCTGTTTTGGAACTACATTTCCCCATGATGCTCATGCACTCTGCAGTGTAGCCGAGCATCATGGGAAATGTAGTTCCAAAACATCTGGGGTGCCAAGGTTCGCCATCACTGGCCTAGGCCATCTTTATGTAGAGCAACAATTCTTTTTTTTTTTTTTCCCTTCAGATCCTCAGAGTTCTTTGCCATGAGGCGCCATGTTGTACTTCCAGTGACCAGTATGAGAGAGTGAGAGCGAAAAACACCAAATTTAACACACCTGCTCCCCATTCACACCTGAGACCTTGTAACACTAACGAGTCACATGACACCGGGGGGAGGGAAAACGGCTAATCGGGCTCAATGTGGACATTTTCACTTAGGGGTGTACTGACTTTTGTTGCCAGCGGTTTAGACATTAATGGCTGTGTGTTGAGTTATTTTGAGGGGACAGGAAATTTACACTGTTATACAAGCTGTACACTCACTACTTTACATTGTAGACAAGTGTCATTTCTTCAGTGTTGTCACATGAAAAGAGAGAAGATTTACACGAATGTCACTTAGGGGTGTACTTACTTTTGTGAGATACTGTGTATGTGTGTATATATATATATACACATACACATACACATACACACACACACACACACACACACACACACACACACACACACACACACACACACTATTACCAAAAGCATCGAAACACCTGCCTTTACACGCACATGAAATTTAATGGCATCCCAGTCTTAGTCCGTAGGGGTTCAATATGGAGTTGGCCCCCCCTTTGCAGCTATAACAGCTTCAACTCTTCTGGGAAGGCCGTCCACAAGGTTTAGGAGGGTGTCTATGGGAAATGTTTGACCATTCTTACAGAAGAGCATTTGTGAGGTCAGGCACTGATGTTGGACCAGAAGGCCTGGCTTGCAGTCTCCACTCTAATTCATCCCAAAGGCGTTCTATGGGGTTGAGGTCAGGCGTCAGAAGGCCAGTCAAGTTCCTCCTCCCCAAACGCGCTCATCCACGTCTTTTATGGACCTTGCTTTGTCCACTGGTCCAAATCATTTGGTGGGGGGGATTATGGCGGAGGGTTGTTTTTCAGGGGTTGGGTTTGGCCCCTTTGTTCCAGTAACGGGAACTCTTAAGGCGTCAGCATACCAAAACATTTTGGACAATATCATTCTACCAACTTTTTGGGAACAATCTGGGGACGGCCCCTTCCTGTTCCAACATGACTGCCCACCAGTGCACAAAGCAAGGTCCGTAAAGACATGGAAGAGCGAGTTTGGGGTGGAGGAACTTGACTGGCCTGCAGAGTCCTGACCTCAATCCCATAGAACACCTTTGAGATTAGAGCGTAGACTGAGAGCCTGACTTCACAAATGCTCTTCTGGAAGAATGGTCAAACATTCCCATAGACGCCCTCCTAAACCTTGTGGACGGCCTTCCCAGAAGATGTGAAGCCGTTATAGCTGCAAAGGGCGGGGCCAACTCAATATTGAACCCTACGGACTAAGACTGGGATGCCATTAAAGTTCATGTGCGTGCAAAGGCCAGCGTCCCAATACTTTTGGAAAAATGTTTCCCTTCATTCATGAAGTGGTAACATGTCCATCTGGCCATCTGATGTTACATCTGCAGCATCGCTAAAAAACATATTAACAACAATGGTGTGCATAACCCTTATGGGTTGTTATTTGTCCCCCAAACCCAGGGGGTAATTTTTTAATCCAGAATCAAATCGAGCCCAAAGCCGGACGCATTTCAAGACTTGCTCTTAAGAGTAATTTTTTTTTTTTAAAGTCCAAAAAAGAAGAAAATCACTTTTACTTTGTTCTGCCCTTCTAAAGGGTCCTATAAATAGCCGAAACGCGTCGATCTGGGCTTCAAATTAATTATGGGTGGTTAGTGGCTTCAAAATTAACCCCTGGCTTGGGACTGATGCGTTTCAGCCATTTCTTGGATTTTTTTTTGTTAGCAGTACAGAATAAGCAATTTTCTTCCTTCTCTCAGACTTCTAAAAATCTGAGAGAAAATCCCCCTGAGGAAGAGCAAGTCTCAAAACATGTCGGAATTTTGGGCTCAATTGATTCTGGGTTAAAAGCTTCAAAATCCCCCCCCTTGGGGGGGGGGGCAATACAACCCATGATAAATGTTACAGCACGCCATTGTTTTTAGAGCTGCAACATGGACATGACCAGATGGCCTGATGGACATTTTTTTTTTAGCACTTTATCAATAAGGAATATAGAATTTTATGGATATGTTTGTAGTTCATTTGGTACTCTATTAAGCCCCCCTACCACCCGTGTAGCCAAACGATGGTTTCCTTTTTGTTTGCTTAGGGGGCTGGGTGCAGACGCAATCTCCAAGCGCATTCATTGGTTGCAATTTTTTTTGGCTGTCCAATGACTGTTTCCCAATATATTTCAAAAACCGCTGTGCAAATACCGCGACATAAAAAATAAATAAAATAATAATAATTATAAAAAAAGAAGATGGGACTACTCTGTCTTTTTCTGCCGTCGCTTTTCTAGGTTTCTACACAGAATACCTCCATGAAGCAATGTTTGGATTAGGCCTGGAGCGAAGGCCTAAAAAAGGTCCTCTGCTAAGAACTTGGAGAACTTCCTACAACTCGGGCATTACCTTTTCCCTATTTTTTACGCATAAAAAAAACTCTACTTGCCTTATTATTCACCACATTTTTAGGCATTCGGTAGATCAGTAATTGGCAAAATTGGCTATATATATATATATATATATATTTTTTTTTTTAAATAAAAGTATAGAAACCGGCAAAGTTTTTTTAAAAAAAATTCCAGACTCCGCATAGCATGACACAGCAGTGCATAATGGAGGAGAAAGCATGTGACCATTGGATCATGCTACACCCAACACGTGACCCGGAGGCCTCCGAGGCACAATGGACTCGCCAGAGGTCACACGGACTTCGCTGACGCATAATAAGCCTCTCTTTTCCCCCCCTCAACATCTCAGAGCGAGGACCCCCCCCTCCCCAAGTTTTTCCGAGTTTTAAAAAAAAAAAAAAGGTCCAACGTTTTGGTGTCGAAGGTGCCGAAACCCGTTAAATACATTATAGGCGACTTGCAAATTCTTAGTCCCCCCCCCCCCCACTCCTTTGGCAGGGCAAAAGAGGAGCTGCCAAGTGATTTGACACTCTTTCGCTAACAGATGCGGGTTGCAAATGCTTCGTGTTGAGTCACTTTTAAATGCTAAAATTGGCTTTACACAGGCCTGGCGGGCAGCCAAGAGAAGAGTAAGGAGAATGGGATAGCGCTGGGGGGAGAATGGGTGGGGTTAACCAAACGCACAACAAAGAGATCGTCTCACCTTTGTCCTCCTCCCTTGGAGGCGAGAGCTGTGTGACCTAACCTCAGCACCTCAAATTTTTTTTTTATATATATATTTTTTCGGGGGGTTAGGTCTATGCTGGAGAACAGGACCAAAGCTTTCATTTAAAAAAAAAAAAAATAAAAAAAAATCACGAAGCTTAAACCTGGTAAACACCATCACCGAGCTGAAAGCAAATCCTCTCCTAGGTAATTCTCAGTTGGGAAAACGAGAGACCATAATAATCTGGGAGTATCAGGTTACTTCCAATCCTGGTTCAAGGGTCGTTCTTTTGATCAACTGGCAGAAAAAGGAAAAAAAAAAAAAAAAAAGTCTACACTTAGGGAATTTCGAGAAATTTTTCTTATAAAGAATGTTGAATAGTTAGTTGTAAACCTGGTCCTAGTGAATTGTGGGCATCACATCAACCCTCCCCCCACCAATCATGGTTAGATGTTGGCCTAAGAGAAAACCAATTTTTCCTTTGGAAGAAATCTGAATATCATTAATATTCGTAGGGAATAATAATTGATAAATATTTCTTATAAAGAATTTTGACGAGTTCATTGTGATCCCAGTCTGAATTGTGGGTACCATATCACCCCACAACCATGGGGTAGACGTTGGCCTAAGAAAAGAGTAATTTTTCTTTGAAGGAAATTCAAACGTCATTAATTGGGAATTAATAATCGTATTGTAACGAAAAAAAAATTCTTGCAAAGAATTTTTGAACAACTTGTTGTGGTGCCCACAATTCACTGGAACTGGGTTTACAATGAACCGTTCAACATTCATTGCAAGAAAAAAAAAAAAATTCTGTGAATCCTACGAATATTAATTCCCAACAAATGATTTCTACATTTCTTCCAAAGAAAAACTTGGTCTTCTCCAACGTCTAACCATGATTGGGGGTTGGGGAGGGCGATATGGTACCCACAATTCACTGGTGACTGGGTTTACAATGAACTGTTTAGAATTCTTTACAAGATTACATTTCTCGATATTCCCTATGAATATTAAATTGCCAATTAATGATTGTTCGAATTTCTTCAAAAGAAAAAAATAGGTCTTCTCTGAGGCCAATGTCTAACCATGGTTGGGGGGGGGGGGTTGATGTCGTAACCGCAAATCACTAGGACTGGGTTTACAAAATGCACTGTTCACAATTCTTTGCAAGAAAGAAAAAAATAAATTCTCAATATTCCCTACGAATGTTAAATTCCCCCAATTAATGGCATTCGAATTTCTTCCAAAGACAAATCGGTCTTCTCTTAGGTCAACGTCTAACCATGATGGGGGGGGGGGGTTGAGGTGTTACCCAGTTGCGGTGAATTGTGGGTACCACATCACCCCCCCAATCATGGTTAGACGTTGGCCTAAGAGAAGACCAATTTTTCTTTGGAAGAAATTCGAATGTCATTAACTGGGAATTTAATTTCAGATAATCCCCAAGAATATTAAAATTCCAAAATTAATATCTGAACTTCTTCTAAAGAAAAAAATTGGTCTTCTCAAAGGCCAATGTCTAACCATGATTGGGGGGGGGGGTGATGTAAACCCCAGTTGCAGTGAATTGTGGGTACCACATCACCCCCCAAATCATGGTTAGACGTTGGCCTAAGAGAAGACCAATTTTTGGAGAAGTCCAATTCAGATAATCCCTATGAATATTTAAATTCCAAATTAATATCTGAATTTCTTCTAAAGAAAAATTGGTCTTCTCTAAGGCCAATGTCCAACCATGATTGGGGGGTGATGTAAACCCCAGTTTCAGTGAATTGTGGGTACCACATCACCGCCCAATCATGGTTAGACGTTGGCCTAAGAGAAGACCAATTTTTGGAGAAGTCCTATTCAGATAATCCCTACGAATATTTAAATTCCAAATTAATATCTGAATTTCTTCTAAAGAAAAATTTGGTCTTCTCTTAGGCCAATGTCTAACCATGATTGGGGGGTGATGTAAACCCCAGTTTCAATGAATTGTGGGTACCACATCATCCCCCAAATCATGGTTAGACGTTGGCCTAAGAGAAGACCAATTTTTGGAGAAGTCCAATTCAGATAATCCCTATGAATATTTAAATTCCAAATTAATATCTGAATTTCTTCTAAAGAAAAATTGGTCTTCTCTAAGGCCAATGTCCAACCATGATTGGGGGGTGATGTAAACCCCAGTTTCAGTGAATTGTGGGTACCACATCACCGCCCAATCATGGTTAGACGTTGGCCTAAGAGAAGACCAATTTTTGGAGAAGTCCAATTCAGATAATCCCTATGAATATTTAAATTCCAAATTAATATCTGAATTTCTTCTAAAGAAAAATTGGTCTTCTCTAAGGCCAATGTCCAACCATGATTGGGGGGTGATGTAAACCCCAGTTGCAGTGAATTGTGGGCACCATATCACCCCCCCCCCAACCATGGTTAGATATTGGCCTAATGGAAGACCAATTTTTGGAGAAGTCCAATTCAGCTAATCCCTACGAATATTAAAATTCCAAAATTAATATCTGAACTTATTCTAAAGAAAAATTGGTCTTCTCTAAGGCCAATGTCCAACCATGATTGGGGGGTGATGTAAACCCCAGTTGCAGTGAATTGTGGACACCACATCACATCAACCCCAAACCATGGTAAGATATTGGCCTAATAGAAGACCAATTTTTGGAGAATTCCTATTGAGATAATCCCTACGAATATTAAAATTCCAAAATAATATCTGAATTTCTTCTAAAGAAAAATTTGGTCTTCTCTTAGGCCAATGTCTAACCATAATTGGTTCGGAATCCTTTACAAGAAACTTTTTTTATATTCCATACAGATATTAAATTCCCAATTAATGTTGTTTGGAAGAAATCCAAAAGAAAAAATTGGTCTTCTCTTAGGCCAACGTCTAACCATGGTTGGGGGGTGTTGATGTCGTAACCGCAATTCACTAGGACTGGGTTTACAAAATGCACTGTTCACAATTCTTTGCAAGAAAAAAAATTCTCAATATTCCCTACGAATGTTAAATCCCCCCAATTAATGACATTCAAATTTCTTCCAAAGACAAATTGGTCTTCTCTTAGGCCAACGTCTAACCATGACTGGGGGGGGGGGGGGGGGGTTGATGTGTTACCCAGTTGCAGTGAATTGTGGGTACCACATCACCCCCAAACCATGGTTAGATATTGGCCTAATAGAAGACCAATTTTTGGAGAAGTCCTCTTGAGATAATCCCTACGAATATTAAAATTCCAAAATTAATATCTGAACTTCTTCTAAAGAAAAATTGGCCTTCTCTAAGGCCAATGTCCAACCATGATTGGGGGGTGATGTAAACCCCAGTTGCAGTGAATTGTGGACACCACATCAACCCCAAACCATAGTAAGATATTGGCCCAATAGAAGACCAATTTTTGGAGAATTCCTATTGAGATAATCCCTACGAATATTAAAATTCCAAAATTAATATCTGAACTTCTTCTAAAGAAAAATTGGTCTTCTCTAAGGCCAATGTCCAACCATGATTGGGGGGTGATGTAAACCCCAGTTGCAGTGAATTGTGGGCACCACATCACCCCCCCCCCCAACCATGGTTAGATATTGGCCTAATGGAAGACCAATTTTTGGAGAAGTCCAATTCAGCTAATCCCTACGAATATTAAAATTCCAAATTAATATCTGAATTTCTTCTAAAGAAAAATTTGGTCTTCTCTTAGGCCAATGTCTAACCATAATTGGTTCAGAATTCTTTACAAGAAACATTTTTTTTTTTTTATATTCCATACAGATATCAATTCCCAATTAATGTTTCGATTTCTTCCAAAGAAAAATTTGGCCTTCTCTTAGGCCAACGTCTAACCATGGTTGGGGGAGGGGGGGGGGATGTGGTACCCACAATTCACTGCAACTGGGTTTACAACACCAGACAACCCCCGATCAAGGTTAGAGGTTGGCCTAAGAGAAGACCAATTTTTCTTTGGAAGAAATTTTAGAAATCATTCATTGGGAATTAATATTCATAGGGAATGTCCCAGAATTCATTTTTTTCTTGCAAAGAATGTTGAGCAGTTCATTGTAAACCCAGTTCTAGTGAATTGTGGGCACCGCAACAAACTGTTCAAAATTCTTTACAAGAACAATTTCTCGATAATCCCTACGAATATTAAATTCACAATTCATATCGAGAAATTGTTCTTGTAAAGTATTTTCGAGTTGTAAACCCAGACCCAGTGAATTGTGGGCTCATCACCACCCACCCAATGATGGTTAAACTTTGGCCTAAGGGAAGACTCATTTTTCTTTGGAAGGTATTTGATTATTAATTGGGAACCAATATTCCTAAGGAAAATCAAGATATTTTTCTTGCAAAGAATGCTGTACAGTTCATTGTAAACCTAGTCCAGTGTTTCTCAAATCCAGTCCTCAGGCCCCCCCCAACAGGTCATGTTTTCAGGTTTTCCATTATTTTTCACAGGTGATTTGATCAGTTTCACTGCCTTAGTCAGCCAACGAATTTTACACAGTTCATTGCAAATCCAGACCCAGCGAATTGTAGGAACCACATCAGCCCCCAATCATGGCTGGCCTAAGAGAAGACCAATTTTAAATTTGTAAGAAATTCAAACAATATTAATTGGGAAATAACTCAAACTGAAAAAGCGCCATGTGCAAGCTGGCCAGGAACAAACTAGATATGAAACCACTATGACCCCATGGGATAATAGCCTGTGGTGGTCTCATATTATTAATTGGGAACAAACCTTTCAAATTCTGCTAGAAAATGACCTCCAGGTTATGTAATGGTCTCTTTTTTTTTTTGCTGAACTACTGGTGCTTTGTCTCAGGATAGAACAGTTCTGAGTTTGGTTTATTGACCGAAGGAGGAAGCAAAAAAAGCCCCAGTGAATCCTGGGTATTACATTCCCACCCCCACCCCCTAAATCTTAGTTGAAAGCTGACATTCCTATCACATACAGCCTATTACACGTCAAGTCTGCCCCTAATAAAAGGGATGATTTTTCGTACGAAAAAGGTTCAGACCTCTCCATAAACCTTCAACTACCACCAGCACCCTGCTAAATTCAGGCCCGTCACATCCTGATCCTGGGCGAAAGTTGACCTGATTTTTATTTTTCCTGGAGCCAATGGAGGACAAGTGTAATTGTTCTTGAGCAAACGGGTTAAAGAGAAAGAAGCTGGCGGACAAATAAATTGAAGCCTCAACTGAGACCTCCTCCTCGGGGGGCATTTCACCCAAAATGAAGAGAGACGTTTCTAGGATTAAGCCTCATTTTGAATAAAACGTGTCAAAAAAGGAGGAGGTCCCAGATGGGCCTTCGTGTTTGTCACATAAATCGCATATGAGGAACTCTATGGTGTGCCAATGGCTTCTTTCTGCTGGATCCAAGGATAGCTTGGGCTGTGGACGAGTCCATGCCTGGTACCCAGCTAGCCAAGAGGGTGATCCGGCAACATTTTTTTGGTTAAATCAAATTTTAACTCAGTATGGCAGCATGAAGCCAATACGAGAACCCCGTGGTGCCTGCAGAAAAAAAAAAACGATCTCCAATCCCAGGAATCCCCATCGTCTGCGAAAAAAAATAAAATAAAAATAAAAAAAAGGTCACAGGATGGACCATCCTTTGTAATCTCCTTACAGATTCTTTTACACAAGAGGCTTCAACGTCCAACAGGGAGTTGTTTGGAGGCACAAAGCGGTGGGCCAGCCCTTGACTTTCTCTCTAAAAGTCACGTAATAAAAACTACAGGTTCCTCCAGGGTGCCTGCAGGCAAATTAAGTTACCCACGTCACATGCAGGCCAATCCTTTACAGCAGGGGTCTCCAAACTATGGCCCGCCAGTTGTTCAGGAACTACAATTTCCATCATGCCTAACCATGCCAAGAGTTTTACAATGCCACATGTAGCTCCGCAACAGCTGGGGTGTCGTAGTCTGGAGATCCCCCGTTTTACAGCACTAAGGAAATTAACCCTTTTAAAGCCGGCTTCCAGACAAATTTTAGTTTTAAGGTGTTCTGTCTGCACCTTATTGCAGAAAGGGAAACTTTCTAGAACAGTGACGAAGGTAAAAAAAAAACTAAAAATAAATAAAATTAGTAGAGTTCAGCAAGGTTAGGGCCTCCATTTGCTTCCTATTGCTGTGACCAGAACATTGAAAATTGAGTCTTTACTTCCTGTCCAATTGACATTACCACCAGGACAGAAAGTGATGGGAAATCTCCCTGAAAGGGCCACATTCTGCAACAAAATCTTTTTCCCTTCCTCCACTCCATCCAAAACAAAAAAACAACGGAACTATCTAGCTGGGGTTACACTTTAAGGTTGACAAATCAAAAGTTCTGCCAAACAATCGTATGATATTGCTTGTCTTATCTCAGGGGTACAACAGCTATCATCCAGAAAAAAAACTATTCCAGGTAATACAGTTCTTGCTTTAACCTTTATTTTTTTTGTTTGTGGGGGGTGGGGGTGTTTATCTGCACAGCTTCTTAGTAGAATACAGACATAAGGTCCCGATCCAACCACTACTTCATCCTCCAAGGTCACCAAGCCTGGGGGTGTTTGCACAGGCTCCTAGCAATGTACGGCTATATGTTCCGAATACTATATTTTCTAGTGCCACCAAGACTGAAGAGGTCTGCACAGGCACTTAAACATAAACAAATAGGGTCCCGATTCAACCACCACTTTTTCTTCTAAGATCACCAAGCCTGGGGATGTCCTGTACAGGTTTCCAGTAATGTATGGACATATGCTCCAGATGCAATCACTACTTTGTTTTCTAAGGCCACCAAGTTCTGGGGGTGTGTACACAGGTACTTCAAAACAAAGATATATGGTCTCAACTTGATCCAACCACTACTTTATCTTCTAAGGTCACCAAGTTTGGGGGTCTCGTTCCTAGTAACTTATGAACATATGGTCCCGATCCAACCACTAATTTTATCTTCTAAAGGTCACCAAGTCTGGGGGGTGTCTGCACAGGTACTTAAAAGCATATGGTCCCAAACCAACCACTATATCTTCTAAGGTCCCCAAGCCTAGTATGTCTTTACAGGTTCCTAGTAAAAGTATAGACATATGGTCCCGAGCCGAACATTATATCTTCTAAGGCCACCAAGTCTGGGGGTGCCTGTACAGGTTCCTAGTAGTGTATGGCCATATGGTCCTGATCCAAAAACACTACGTTTATTTTCTAATGCCACAAAGTCTGGGGGGTGTGTGCACAGGTACTTAAAAACAAAGACACATGGTCCTGATCCAACCACTACTTCATAGACTCTGGCAGACCATTCCAGTGATTTTTTTGGGTATCACAAAAAAACCAAAGGCCCAGTTCTTCTGGGTATTGTTTAATGCCAAATCCTACTCAGAATTTAACCTAAGGGTCATTGTTGGTTTCTGATCGCTCACAATCCTGCACACTTTATACTTTCAGCTTTGCCTGTCCCGGTATTACGTGGCAACTGTCCTTTGCTCTACTGGTTCAAGTGTCCTATTCACTGGCTAAATTGATCAAGCATGACGCAGAGATACACACATAAAAAAATATGAAGTTTCTCATCGAACAATGAGAAAGGTCAACAAGGGACCCCTTGTCACCGAGGTGGGCCCTGCTACTCGGCTGTGTTCGTAGATCTATCCCAAGTAACTATATCCCGAGCAACAGAGATAACCCAGAAGCTCACACTTCTCATATGGCAGCAAGATGGGGGTTGCATCAACCAGATGTCCATAGTTTGAACACACAAAGCCAGCACCCCTGGCCTACCTGACAAAAAAAAAAGGCATGAAAAGTATTTAAGAAACCAATGATAAAAAAAAAATAATACACAGCTCATAGGATCATTAAAATAGTCCATAAAAATTCGAAATGCCTGCCAAAAACAGAGAATTGCTTGACCAGCGCTAAAGCCGAGCGAGATTTAACCCCTTTTCGTTAGCGTACAGTAGCCTACAAAAGAACAATACGAAGCAGGATCTTGAGCAGCACTCCAATCCCCTTCTCCGAGCCCAGCCTACACGCACGCACACAAAAAGAACGACGGACAACCTGAACAAAGCAAATTATGCAGGCCCTAACCCTATTGGTCAGCTTGTCTCCAGTTCTTGATGGTTAACTCATGCTGAAGCTCTAGACCAGTCTCTTGATCATCTTTGAAAAAAAAAAAAAAAAAAAAAAAAAAATTTCCAATCACAATATGAATATATATATAAAAAAATAATTAGATCTAAAAAAAAAGGAAGAAGGGTGTGAACCCTATGAGATCGTGGACATCAAATTTTAATAAAACCCCTTTTCACGAAGAATGGTGTCGAATTTAAGTTAGAGATATCTTAAGAGTTCAGGAAGTTTCCAAGCTTGAAAAAAAAAAAAAATGTAAAAAAAAATCCCGCGTTCACGAAAAAATAAAATAAAATAAAAAGGCGTTAGAATTTGGCGCAAATGGAAGAGTGAAATATTGGAAGTCAGTTGTTTTTTTTTTTTTTTTCTTCCCGTCAACATCCTTCACCATGCCAAAAATGTGCCGTGTGTTTACCAACACTGCGCCTGCTCGGAGGACCGCGTGAGGGTGCCGCTGCCAACAACCGCCACGCCCCTCCATGCCACCACCCCATGCGAACAGCCAATGGCTATCACCTGCCTCTCAGGCAGATGACAGATACAAAGGGCTGTATCTAGGTTTATAAAAAAAGGGGGGGGGGGCTGCAGAGTCATGGAAGATCTACAGACGCAGCGCCAAGCCACGTGCCCACGCCAAAGCTGGTAGAATCGTAATCTCTGGTATATTAAGAAAAATAAAATGTATGGAATTTAGTCGAGCCCCTCTTTAGAATCCTAATCTGGTTACAAAAAAAAAAAAAAAACACAACAGGCTGGTGAGCAGCCTTGCCTTTTGTTCAAGTTTCGGGGGTGTGTTGGCACAAAGGCCATGCTCAAAGTCTTAGATCACGTTGAAAGCATGATCGAGGTACAATGGTACATTGCCCTATATATGCCCCCCCCCCCCCCCCACCTTTTTTCTGGTCTGGCCTACAATATCCAAAAAGACCATGAGATCAGATCTCACTACCTTGAGATGGACATCTTAAATAACAGGTTACGATTCAAAAATTTAGGAAGGATGTCTACGTACTTATGCAACCGAAAAAAAAAAAACTTCCATTTTTTATTAAGACAACTACCCAACCCCCCCCCCCCCCCCCGAAATGGAACCTTCTCCTGCCATCTCCCAAATAAAAAAAATCTACAAAAATAAAATAAAAAAATACAACATCGCAACCAGCTCATCCAAAAATAACTCTACAACCTTTTAAAATCCAACAGAAGGGGTTGAAGGTCTCAACGGCACCCCTTCGAAATCATACGAAAATGCCAATCTTCGACCCTTCCGCAGTGTCTCTCTAGCCTTCTGAAAAAAAAAAAAAAAAAGAGCACGGACACGCATGGCTCTGATCGCGACTGTAAAATAAGGACCACACCCCCCTAACTGTTTCTCGCTACAAACCTGCGCATTTCGCACACATTCCCTCGCACGCAGACACAAAAGCAATAACTGATGCAAATTCCCCCCCCCCCCTTTGTCTGTAACACAAAATCTCATTCAGAATAAAACATTAAATAAAAAAAGGCCAGGCTTTTGAAACCAATAAAGGGCCAAGTCGGAAAAAAAAAGAAAATCAAAAACACGTTCTTGGGGGTTGGTGATCTCAAAAGCCGAGTCAAAGTTCATTTTGCCAAAAATTCCGAACACAAAAAAAAAAAAAAAAAACACAGGATTTTTCTAAAGGATCCATCAAGGATTTATGAAGACCTCAAGGGTCAGCAGGTAAGTTTAGGCAATTCTTTTTTTTTTTTCGGCCACTTTGTCTGGCCGAGACGTAAAACATCACCCCAGTTCTTTTGTTTGGGACATGCTGACATGGCTGCACAGGAAGGTAAAACTGTTACATTGTAACAACAACAACAACAACAACAAAAACCAAAAATCAAGCCCATTGTGATCTTCAGACGTCTTGAAGACCTCAATCTCCAAGGCTGGAGTTAAATATCTAAAAAGATTTGGCTATGAATTATTTAAAACAAAAAGCGTTAGCTTGCAGACTGTGCTGATTCTTGGAGCGAGACCCCCATGACGACATGGGCTGGAAGGCTCACCGACAAGCAGTGTAAGTGTTTTTTTTTTTTCCCCCTTGTTGTTTTCAGACAAAAGATGGGACAAAAAAATTGTGCTGCTTCGGGGGAAGCACATGTGCAGGAGAGAAAAAGTCTAGAGCTTCAGACAAAGAGCCTGCAACAAGGCTCACTTCCTGCACCACAGCACGCTGCAGAGTCTCCTACACAAATTCTTATACAGGTGGTGCCTGAGATTTACGACTGCCACAACACAACAAAGCAACAACAACAACCATCAAAAAAAAAAAAAAAGCACAATAACGTCTACCACCAGACCCCAGCCCGACACTGTCTACTGACTGTCTGCAGTTACATAATTTCACGAGAGGCACGTTTTTTCTTTTTTTTTTCTCGAAAAACTCAACGTCTCAGAGCTTCCACATCTCACCCCCTTTCAAAATGTGAAAAACGGGGGCCCCCCCCCCCCAACGTCAAGACGGGGGCGACCCTCTTGGTGGATAAGCGAAGGTGGGGGGCGCTCCGTTTTTTTGTCGAGGCTGTCTGGAGGAAAGGCTTTGTTGCCAGTTGTCTTGTCTGAAGCACATGCTAGGTAGCCGTTTCGTGTTTTGGTACGCAAAAAAAAAAAAAAAGAGCCCTTCACTCCCCCAACCATTCCCCTCTCGCTCCCTTGGAACGGCGGGCCAGCCTTTTCCCGCGGGGGGTCGGCTCGGGGAAGGGGGGGGGGGGTGTTTGGGCGGAGGAGGTTAATCAGCCGGGCCACGCAATCTGTTGTTGTCGTCCGGATTTACTTGGATAAACAATCGTACTATTTACAATGAACGCGGCACGTGCGCCGCCGAACAAAGACCCAAGTTGACAGCTATTGCGGGCAATATTTCAAGTTTACACCTACTCTCTCCCCCCCCCCTCTCCCACCGGCCGGAGGAGTGCAAGATGCGACCAATCCCGTGGAGGGGGTTCAGGGGGTTGTCAGGCACCCCGTATACGGTGGGGTCCCGTCCTGGGGAGGAGAGGTTTTTGGGTCAAATTGACATTGCAAGGGGGCAAAAGTCGTAGCGTTGCCGCCGTGGCTCGTACGAGCTTTGCAAGCCCGCCAACTTCCGAAAAAAAAGGAACGGGGGAGGCTTCGGGAATTTTTTTGGTTTGCGCCAGTCGGGGCAGATTGGAGAACAATGCGCAAAGCAACAGTGATGTCACATCATTCATTCTACACACGGCAGGTTTTGGAAAGGAGGCGGAGGAGGGGGGCGTGTGCGCAAAACGGGGGTCCGGAGAACATCACTGCAGCCCCCAAGCGAGCTGGGGGACGCGCTAGCCTAGAGATATCCGCAGAGGGCAGAGGTGACTGCGCACCTCACTTTGCCACGGGCCAACTCGTTTGGGGGTGGGGACCAATCGCAACCCAGCAGCCCCCCCCCCCCTAATAGCACCGCTTCGTACGAGGGACCCCCTGATACCCGAATTCCCTATCGTCCCCACACCCACCCCCCAAAAAAAAGTTAGCAACAACCGCTTCCTGTTTTAAACGAGATCTTCACGCCGCGAACGGGGTCCGGCTCGCGCAAGCGTCGTCTCCGGCACCAAACACAGCAGCACGCCGCACACACCCACCAAAAAAAAAAAAAAACTTATTTCGGAAGCACGCTGCCGCATCTTACGCCTACCTCGCACCACACAAAAAAAAAATAAAAGCGCACACATACACGAGCGCGCGAGATTTGCACATTTTTGAAAACCCGCACCTTTGATCTTCTTCTACTACTTTCGCGGGGCAGCCCGTGCATGAAACAGATTGCTAGCTCTAGGGTCCAGAGACCGATCGCCAGACATTTGATCAACTTTTTTTAAATGGATTTCGGTAACGTTGAGGTTCTGCTGCACATTGGGGGAGCTCAGTACGTGCATTTATCCCCCCCCCCAAATAAAAAACGTGCAAACGAGTCAACAAAGAAGTTGGACCGCAACTGTCTCTGGACCAGGCACTGCAAGCATTAGTGGGGCAAAGACAGAGGGTGCAGGGGGGGGCAGAAGGGAGAAGGACCACGGCGCATCCCCAAACACATCTTAGGGACCGCTGGTGAGCCAGAAAAGGTGGGTGTGGTATCTCTCAATTTAACCCTAACTGGTCCTCCCCCTAAAACGAGAACAAAGGCTGCCTGGCGTACGGTCGAGGGTTAGCGGGCACACAAAGCAACACACAACTTTACGTAGAAACTTAACGTGAGGAGGAAGTTGCCCCAGGACAAAATTCTGTCTTCCTGGAACGCCGAGGACCCCCCTCAGCCCAAACAAAGGACAGAGGCTTCCCTCCGTGTGCACGCGTACGATCCCCCTCCAGGGGAAGGAGGGAGGGGGAGGTTTAGGTGGGCAAACAGTTCATTCTAAAAGGAAAACTGTTCTTTCTTTAGGGGCAAGCTGTCCCTTCCATGGGGGCAAATGTTCTTTATTATAGGGGCAAGCTGTCCCTTCCATAGGGGCAAATTTTCCCCCCTACAGGGGCAAGCTGTCCCTTCCATAGGGGCAAATGTTCCTCCCTATAGGGGCAAGCTGTCCCTTCCATGGGAGCAAATGTTCCTCCCTATAGGGGCAAGCTGTCCCTTCCATAGGAGCAAATGTCCCCTCCTATAGGGGCAAGCTGTCCATTCCATAGGGGCAAATGTTATCCCCATATAAGGGCAAGCTATCCATTCCATAGGGACAAACTGTCCATTCCATAGGGGCAAACTGTCCATTCCATAGGAGCAAGCTGCCCTTCTATAGGGCAAATGTTGTCCCCTGCATGGGCAAGCTACCCCATCTATAGGGCAAATGTTTCCCCTATAGGGGAAAGCTGTCCCATATGGCAAATGCCCCCCCCCCCATAGGGGCAACTTAACCTTTCCATAGGGCAAATGTTCTCCCTTATAGGGGGAAGCTTTTTCTTCTATAGGGCAAATGCCCTCCCCCTATAGGGGCAAGATGCCCCTTGCATGGAATAAATCTTCCCCCTATAGGGGCAGGCTGACACTTCAATAGAAAATATGCCCCCCCTTCTATAGGGCAGGTGCCCCCCCTCCCCCTTTCGTTGGGACAATTGTTTTCCCCCCTCGACAGGGACATGCTGCCCCTTCTATAGAGGCAAACAGTCCCCATCATAGGGCAAATATTCTGCCTGTAGGGGCAAACAGTCCCAAACTCCCTTCTATAGGGCACACAGTTTCTTCTATGGGGCAAACGTTCCCATCTACCGGACAAAACCGCCCCCCCAAGGGGGGCTGTCGCTTCTATAGGGGAACTGTTCCTGTATAGAAGTAAACTGTCACTTCTATAGTGCAAATGTTCGCGTATAGAGGCAAGCTGTCGCTTCTATAGGGGAAACATTCCCTCTCGCTCTCTAGGGGCACGCCGTTCCTTTTCTATAGGGGACCTTCCACCACCTGCCCCCTCCCATGGGTGCAAACGTTCCCTTTCAAATGTCCCCATATAGAGGTAAGTGGTCCCATTCTACTGGGCGAATGTTTCTCTCTCTTGAGGCACTCCGTCCCTTTCTTTCCAGCCACCATCTGTCCCATCCCATGGTGTTGGTGGGTGTGGGGGGGGACAACAAACGGTCCCTACTACAGAATGAATTCTGCCCCCCCCTTTCCACTATAGGGGCATTACAATGTAAACCCACCCCCCTGTCTGTCGGCACAGACTATACATGGCACGCTATAGACGCCAGACTGCAGCACGCTATCCTCACATAAACTTTCCAGCTCAGGAAGTGCCCGAGCGAAAAAAAAAAAAAAAAGAAAAGGCAGACAATAGAAATCGGTTCGGAGAGACAACAAAGGGGACGGCGCGGGGATAAGTGGTGGAGGGGGGTGGTGGTACCCCCACATGGCCAAAACGGAGCGGCGAGCCGTTAGCCAAACAAAGGCACATGCGGCGTTGGCGGCGGTGGGCGAGGGGGGTGTGTTAATGACAACGTCCCGCCGCGGCGCCCAAACAAAGAAGGGTATGGTGGGGTTTGTTGTTGGGGGGTTATCCAATGAGGGGGGGGGGGGGGTGATGATGATGGGGGGGTGATGATGGAATGGGGGGGGGGTCCCTCACCATGCAGGTGGATGGAGACAAAGGGGGGGGGGGTGTTCTCCCTTACCTTGTCTGCCCACAATCTCAGCCACGTGCTCGGAGCTGGGCACTGGCACACACTCTGTGGTATTGGAACTCTTGAGCCGGAGCTCGGCCTCCTTGTACAGGGCACACAGCTTGCTGTCCCCCTTGTCCCGGGTGCCAGGGCTGCTGCTGCTGCTGCCGCCGCTGCTGGCATTGTTGTTGGCGCTGTCCTCCTCGCTCTCCCCGAGCCCCAGCAGGCACAGCTGGTCCAGGGCGATCTGCAGGGCTCGCTCGTCCTCCAGGACCCGCTCCTTGGTGAGCTCTGCCAGGGCCCCATTTCTCTCCATCATCAGCCCTGGCACCACCAGACTAGGCATGGCTGACAAAGGCTGGGAACAAAGAGGGGCAAGAAGAGAGAGAGAGAGAGAGAGAGGCAGAGGAGCCACGGGGAGAGACACACGGGGGGCGGGGACACGGCAACACACCGCCCACCGGGGGAGGGGACACAATGGGGGAGAGAGACACCGAGGGCGGGGACACGGGGGACACACCGCCTACTGGAGGGAGGGAGAGACGCACGGATACACGGGGAGGGCGGGGCGCGGGACAACCCCCCCGCCTACCGAAGGCGGGGACACAGGGAGAGAAACACACACTAGGGCGGAGCTTCGCACACCCCACCGCCCATTGCCTGCTTAGTGTAGGAGGGGCCAGAAGGGAACAGAGACACAGAGGGTGGAGTTTCGCACACCCCACGCCTTTTGTCTGCCTACGGGGGGGAGGAGCCGGCCGGTGTTCTGCCTAATAGAGTCCGGCCATCCATATGTGTCCGTTCCGTACTGCGCATGCGCAGTACGGAGCAGACGAAGCTTCGGAAAATCTCCGAAGCTGAACGGCGCCTGCGCCGTGAGTGGAGGAGGTAGCCCCACTATCCAAGCGGACATAGGGTTTAGAATTTTAGAGGGCCCCTCGCGGGCGAGCTTCGCTCGCCACGCTTCGGGCTCGGCCTCGCTGCGCTCGGCTCTTTTTTATTCTAACTCTATGTCCACTTGGATAGTGGGGATAGAACCTGGACTCACGGCGCAGGCGCCGTTCGTCCTCGGCAATTTTCGGAATCTGTGCTCCTGTGTACTGCGCATGCGCAGTACGCAGGGGACAGCATCTGATGGAGGACCCTATTTCACAAGACACCGGCAGCCCGCCTGCCTGTCTGGGTGTTGTAGTGCTATAAAAGGGAGGGGTTCGCCTGCTGGGTGTTGTAGTTCTACATAATTGCGGAAAGGACTTCCCCTGACATCAAGGAGTTGTAGTGCTCTAATGGGGGAGGGGGCTGTCTGCTGGGAGTTGTAGTGTTAAAAGAGTGAGGGGTCTGCCTGCTGGGGGTTGTAGTTCTATAAAGGGGAGGCGCTCTGCTGGGGGTTGTAGTTCTATAAGGGGAGGAGCTCTGTCTGCTGGGAGTTGTAGTTCTATAAGGGGGAGAAGCTCTGTCTGCTGGGGGTTGTAGTTCTATAAGGGGGAGAAGCTCTGTCTGCTGGGGGTTGTAGTTCTATAAGGAGGAGAGGCTCTGTCTGCTGGGGGTTGTAGTTCTATAAGGAGGAGAGGCTCTGTCTGCTGGGGGTTGTAGTTCTATAAGGAGGAGAGGCTCTGTCTGCTGGGAGTTGTAGTTCTATAAGGGGGAGAGGCTCTGTCTGCTGGGAGTTGTAGTTCTATAAGGAGGAGAGGCTCTGTCTGCTGGGAGTTGTAGTTCTATAAGGAGGAGAGGCTCTGTCTGCTGGGAGTTGTAGTTCTATAAGGAGGAGAGGCTCTGTCTGCTGGGGGTTGTAGTTCTATAAGGAGGAGAGGCTGTCTGCTGGGAGTTGTAGTTCTATAAGGGGGAGAAGCTCTGTCTGCTGGGGGTTGTAGTTCTATAAGGGGGAGAAGCTCTGCTGGGGGTTGTAGTTCTATAAGGGGGAAAAGCTCTGTCTGCTGGGGGTTGTCGTTCTATAAGGGGGAGGAGCCCTGTCTGCTGGAGGTTGTAGTTCTATAAGGGGGAGAGGCTCTGTCTGCTGAGGGTTGTAGTTCTATGAGGAGAGGCTCTGTCTGCTGGGGGTTGTAGTTCTATGAGAAGAGGCTCTGTCTGCTGGGGGTTGTAGTTCTATAAGGAGGAGAGGCTCTGTCTGCTGGGGGTTGTAGTTCTATAAGGGGAGGAGCTCTGTCTGCTGGGAGTTGTAGTTCTATAAGGAGGAGGGGCTTTGTCTGCTGGAGGCTGTAGTTCTAGAAGGGGGAGGGGCTCTGTCTGCTGGGGGTTGTAGTTCTATAAGGGGAGGAGCTCTGTCTGCTGGAGGTTGTAGTTCTATAAGGGGAGGAGCTCTGTCTGCTGGGAGTTGTAGTTCTATAAGGGGGAGAAGCTCTGTCTGCTGGGGGTTGTAGTTCTATAAGGGGAGAAGCTCTGCTGGGGGTTGTAGTTCTATAAGGAGGAGAGGCTCTGTCTGCTGGGAGTTGTAGTTCTATAAGGAGGAGAGGCTCTGTCTGCTGGGAGTTGTAGTTCTATAAGGGGGAGAGGCTCTGTCTGCTGGGAGTTGTAGTTCTATAAGGGGGAGAGGCTCTGTCTGCTGGGAGTTGTAGTTCTATAAGGGGGAGAGGCTCTGTCTGCTGGGGGTTGTAGTTCTATAAGGGGGAGAAGCTCTGTCTGCTGGGGGTTGTAGTTCTATAAGGGGGAGAAGCTCTGTCTGCTGGGAGTTGTAGTTCTATAAGGAGGAGGAGCTCTGTCTGCTGGGAGTTGTAGTTCTATAAGGGGGAAGGAGCTCTGTCTGCTGGGGGTTGTAGTTCTATAAGGAGGAGAGGCTCTGTCTGCTGGGGGTTGTAGTTCTATAAGGGGGAAGGAGCTCTGTCTGCTGGGGGTTGTAGTTCTATAAGGAGGAGAGGCTCTGTCTGCTGGGGGTTGTAGTTCTATGAGGGGGAGAAGCTCTGTCTGCTGGGGGTTGTAGTTCTATAAGGGGAGGAGCTCTGTCTGCTGGAGGTTGTAGTTCTATAAGGGGAGGAGCTCTGTCTGCTGGGAGTTGTAGTTCTATAAGGGGGAGAAGCTCTGTCTGCTGGGGGTTGTAGTTCTATAAGGGGAGAAGCTCTGCTGGGGGTTGTAGTTCTATAAGGAGGAGAGGCTCTGTCTGCTGGGAGTTGTAGTTCTATAAGGAGGAGAGGCTCTGTCTGCTGGGAGTTGTAGTTCTATAAGGGGGAGAGGCTCTGTCTGCTGGGAGTTGTAGTTCTATAAGGGGGAGAGGCTCTGTCTGCTGGGAGTTGTAGTTCTATAAGGGGGAGAGGCTCTGTCTGCTGGGGGTTGTAGTTCTATAAGGGGGAGAAGCTCTGTCTGCTGGGGGTTGTAGTTCTATAAGGGGGAGAAGCTCTGTCTGCTGGGAGTTGTAGTTCTATAAGGAGGAGGAGCTCTGTCTGCTGGGAGTTGTAGTTCTATAAGGGGGAAGGAGCTCTGTCTGCTGGGGGTTGTAGTTCTATAAGGAGGAGAGGCTCTGTCTGCTGGGGGTTGTAGTTCTATAAGGGGGAAGGAGCTCTGTCTGCTGGGGGTTGTAGTTCTATAAGGAGGAGAGGCTCTGTCTGCTGGGG
The DNA here is from genome assembly GCF_037356315.1 of Lithobates pipiens. Lineage (NCBI taxonomy): Eukaryota > Metazoa > Chordata > Amphibia > Anura > Ranidae > Lithobates > Lithobates pipiens. Next base: position 31,882,081 of record NW_027507791.1, on the reverse strand, counting down.
GTTGTAGTTCTATGAGGGGGAGAAGCTCTGTCTGCTGGGAGTTGTAGTTCTATAAGGAGGAGAGGCTCTGTCTGCTGGGGGTTGTAGTTCTATAAGGGGGAGAAGCTATGTCTGCTGGGAGTTGTAGTTCTATAAGGAGGAGAGGCTCTGTCTGCTGGGGGTTGTAGTTCTATAAGGGGGAGAAGCTCTGTCTGCTGGGAGTTGTAGTTCTATAAGGAGGAGGGGCTTTGTCTGCAGTTCTAGAAGGGGGAGGGGCTCTGTCTGCTGGGGGTTGTAGTTCTATAAGGGGAGGAGCTCTGTCTGCTGGGGGTTGTAGTTCTATAAGGAGAAGGGGCTTTGTCTGCTGGAGGCTGTAGTTCTAGAAGGGGGAGGGGCTATGTCTGCTGGGGGTTGTAGTTCTATAAGGGGAGGAGCTCTGTCTGCTGGAGGTTGTAGTTCTATAAGGGGAGGAGCTCTGTCTGCTGGGAGTTGTAGTTCTATAAGGGGGAGAAGCTCTGTCTGCTGGGGGTTGTAGTTCTATAAGGGGAGAAGCTCTGCTGGGGGTTGTAGTTCTATAAGGAGGAGAGGCTCTGTCTGCTGGGAGTTGTAGTTCTATAAGGAGGAGAGGCTCTGTCTGCTGGGAGTTGTAGTTCTATAAGGGGGAGAGGCTCTGTCTGCTGGGAGTTGTAGTTCTATAAGGGGGAGAAGCTCTGTCTGCTGGGAGTTGTAGTTCTATAAGGAGGAGAGGCTCTGTCTGCTGGGGGTTGTAGTTCTATAAGGGGGAGAAGCTCTGTCTGCTGGGGGTTGTAGTTCTATAAGGGAGAGAAGCTCTGTCTGCTGGGAGTTGTAGTTCTATAAGGAGGAGAGGCTCTGTCTGCTGGGGGTTGTAGTTCTATAAGGGGGAGAAGCTCTGTCTGCTGGGAGTTGTAGTTCTATAAGGAGGAGAGGCTCTGTCTGCTGGGAGTTGTAGTTCTATAAGGGGGAGAAGCTCTGTCTGCTGGGGGTTGTAGTTCTATAAGGGGGAGAAACTCTGTCTGCTGGGGGTTGCAGTTCTATAAGGAGCAAAGGCTCTGTCTGCTGGGCGTTGTAGTTCTATAAGGGGGAGGAGCTCTGTCTGCTGGGGGTTGTAGTTCTATAAGGGGGAGGAGCTCTGTCTGCTGGGGGTTGTAGTTCTATAAGGGGAGGAGCTCTGTCTGCTGGGAGTTGTAGTTCTATAAGGGGGAGAAGCTCTGTCTGCTGGGGGTTGTAGTTCTATAAGGGGGAGAAGCTCTGTCTGCTGGGGGTTGTAGTTCTATAAGGAGGAGAGGCTCTGTCTGCTGGGGGTTGTAGTTCTATAAGGAGGAGAGGCTCTGTCTGCTGGGGGTTGTAGTTCTATAAGGAGGAGAGGCTCTGTCTGCTGGGAGTTGTAGTTCTATAAGGGGGAGAGGCTCTGTCTGCTGGGAGTTGTAGTTCTATAAGGAGGAGAGGCTCTGTCTGCTGGGAGTTGTAGTTCTATAAGGAGGAGAGGCTCTGTCTGCTGGGAGTTGTAGTTCTATAAGGAGGAGAGGCTCTGTCTGCTGGGGGTTGTAGTTCTATAAGGAGGAGAGGCTCTGTCTGCTGGGAGTTGTAGTTCTATAAGGGGGAGAAGCTCTGTCTGCTGGGGGTTGTAGTTCTATAAGGGGGAGAAGCTCTGCTGGGGGTTGTAGTTCTATAAGGGGGAAAAGCTCTGTCTGCTGGGGGTTGTCGTTCTATAAGGGGGAGGAGCCCTGTCTGCTGGAGGTTGTAGTTCTATAAGGGGGAGAGGCTCTGTCTGCTGAGGGTTGTAGTTCTATGAGGAGAGGCTCTGTCTGCTGGGGGTTGTAGTTCTATGAGAAGAGGCTCTGTCTGCTGGGGGTTGTAGTTCTATAAGGAGGAGAGGCTCTGTCTGCTGGGGGTTGTAGTTCTATAAGGAGGAGAGGCTCTGTCTGCTGGGAGTTGTAGTTCTATAAGGAGGAGGGGCTTTGTCTGCTGGAGGCTGTAGTTCTAGAAGGGGGAGGGGCTCTGTCTGCTGGGGGTTGTAGTTCTATAAGGGGAGGAGCTCTGTCTGCTGGAGGTTGTAGTTCTATAAGGGGAGGAGCTCTGTCTGCTGGGAGTTGTAGTTCTATAAGGGGGAGAAGCTCTGTCTGCTGGGGGTTGTAGTTCTATAAGGGGAGAAGCTCTGCTGGGGGTTGTAGTTCTATAAGGAGGAGAGGCTCTGTCTGCTGGGAGTTGTAGTTCTATAAGGAGGAGAGGCTCTGTCTGCTGGGAGTTGTAGTTCTATAAGGGGGAGAGGCTCTGTCTGCTGGGAGTTGTAATTCTATAAGGGGGAGAGGCTCTGTCTGCTGGGAGTTGTAGTTCTATAAGGGGGAGAGGCTCTGTCTGCTGGGGGTTGTAGTTCTATAAGGGGGAGAAGCTCTGTCTGCTGGGGGTTGTAGTTCTATAAGGGGGAGAAGCTCTGTCTGCTGGGAGTTGTAGTTCTATAAGGAGGAGGAGCTCTGTCTGCTGGGAGTTGTAGTTCTATAAGGGGGAAGGAGCTCTGTCTGCTGGGGGTTGTAGTTCTATAAGGAGGAGAGGCTCTGTCTGCTGGGGGTTGTAGTTCTATAAGGGGGAAGGAGCTCTGTCTGCTGGGGGTTGTAGTTCTATAAGGAGGAGAGGCTCTGTCTGCTGGGGGTTGTAGTTCTATGAGGGGGAGAAGCTCTGTCTGCTGGGAGTTGTAGTTCTATAAGGAGGAGAAGCTATGTCTGCTGGGAGTTGTAGTTCTATAAGGAGGAGAGGCTCTGTCTGCTGGGGGTTGTAGTTCTATAAGGGGGAGAAGCTCTGTCTGCTGGGAGTTGTAGTTCTATAAGGAGGAGGGGCTTTGTCTGCAGTTCTAGAAGGGGGAGGGGCTCTGTCTGCTGGGGGTTGTAGTTCTATAAGGGGAGGAGCTCTGTCTGCTGGGGGTTGTAGTTCTATAAGGAGGAGGGGCTTTGTCTGCTGGAGGCTGTAGTTCTAGAAGGGGGAGGGGCTATGTCTGCTGGGGGTTGTAGTTCTATAAGGGGAGGAGCTCTGTCTGCTGGAGGTTGTAGTTCTATAAGGGGAGGAGCTCTGTCTGCTGGGAGTTGTAGTTCTATAAGGGGGAGAGGCTCTGTCTGCTGGGAGTTGTAGTTCTATAAGGGGGAGAAGCTCTGTCTGCTGGGAGTTGTAGTTCTATAAGGAGGAGAGGCTCTGTCTGCTGGGGGTTGTAGTTCTATAAGGGGGAGAAGCTCTGTCTGCTGGGGGTTGTAGTTCTATAAGGGGGAGAAGCTCTGTCTGCTGGGAGTTGTAGTTCTATAAGGAGGAGAGGCTCTGTCTGCTGGGGGTTGTAGTTCTATAAGGGGGAGAAGCTCTGTCTGCTGGGAGTTGTAGTTCTATAAGGAGGAGAGGCTCTGTCTGCTGGGAGTTGTAGTTCTATAAGGGGGAGAAGCTCTGTCTGCTGGGGGTTGTAGTTCTATAAGGGGGAGAAACTCTGTCTGCTGGGGGTTGCAGTTCTATAAGGAGCAAAGGCTCTGTCTGCTGGGGGTTGTAGTTCTATAAGGGGGAGGAGCTCTGTCTGCTGGGGGTTGTAGTTCTATAAGGGGGAGGAGCTCTGTCTGCTGGGGGTTGTAGTTCTATAAGGGGGAGGAGCTCTGTCTGCTGGGGGTTGTCGTTCTATAAGGGGGAGGAGCTCTGTCTGCTGGGGGTTGTAGTTCTATAAGGGGGAGGAGCTCTGTCTGCTGGGGGTTGTAGTTCTATGAGGAGAGGCTCTGTCTGCTGAGGGTTGTAGTTCTATAAGGGGGAGAAGCTCTGTCTGCTGGGGGTTGTAGTTCTATAAGGGGGAGAAGCTCTGTCTGCTGGGAGTTGTAGTTCTATAAGGAGGAGAGGCTCTGTCTGCTGGGGGTTGTAGTTCTATAAGGGGGAGAAGCTCTGCTGGGGGTTGTAGTTCTATAAGGGGGAGAAGCTCTGTCTGCTGGGAGTTGTAGTTCTATAAGGAGGAGAGGCTCTGTCTGCTGGGGGTTGTAGTTCTATAAGGGGGAGAAGCTCTGTCTGCTGGGGGTTGTAGTTCTATAAGGGGGAGAAGCTCTGTCTGCTGGGGGTTGTAGTTCTATAAGGGGGAGAAACTCTGTCTGCTGGGGGTTGCAGTTCTATAAGGAGCAGAGGCTCTGTCTGCTGGGGGTTGTAGTTCTATAAGGGGGAAAAGCTCTGTCTGCTGGGGGTTGTAGTTCTATAAGGGGGAGGAGCTCTGTCTGCTGGGGGTTGTAGTTCTATAAGGGGGAGGAGCTCTGTCTGCTGGGGGTTGTAGTTCTATGAGGAGAGGCTCTGTCTGCTGGGAGTTGTAGTTCTATAAGGAGGAGGGGCTTAGTCTGCTGGAGGCTGTAGTTCTAGAAGGGGGAGAAGCTCTGTCTGCTGGGGGTTGTAGTTCTAGAAGGGGGAGAAACTCTGTCTGCTGGGGGTTGTAGTTCTATAAGGGGGAGGAGCTCTGTCTGCTGGGGGTTGTAGTTCTATGAGGAGAGGCTCTGTCTGCTGAGGGTTGTAGTTCTATAAGGGGGAGAAGCTCTGTCTGCTGGGGGTTGTAGTTCTATAAGGGGGAGAAGCTCTGTCTGCTGGGAGTTGTAGTTCTATAAGGAGGAGAGGCTCTGTCTGCTGGGGGTTGTAGTTCTATAAGGGGGAGAAGCTCTGCTGGGGGTTGTAGTTCTATAAGGGGGAGAAGCTCTGTCTGCTGGGAGTTGTAGTTCTATAAGGAGGAGAGGCTCTGTCTGCTGGGGGTTGTAGTTCTATAAGGGGGAGAAGCTCTGTCTGCTGGGGGTTGTAGTTCTATAAGGGGGAGAAGCTCTGTCTGCTGGGGGTTGTAGTTCTATAAGGGGGAGAAACTCTGTCTGCTGGGGGTTGCAGTTCTATAAGGAGCAGAGGCTCTGTCTGCTGGGGGTTGTAGTTCTATAAGGGGGAAAAGCTCTGTCTGCTGGGGGTTGTAGTTCTATAAGGGGGAGGAGCTCTGTCTGCTGGGGGTTGTAGTTCTATAAGGGGGAGGAGCTCTGTCTGCTGGGGGTTGTAGTTCTATGAGGAGAGGCTCTGTCTGCTGGGAGTTGTAGTTCTATAAGGAGGAGGGGCTTAGTCTGCTGGAGGCTGTAGTTCTAGAAGGGGGAGAAGCTCTGTCTGCTGGGGGTTGTAGTTCTAGAAGGGGGAGAAACTCTGTCTGCTGGGGGTTGCAGTTCTATAAGGAGCAGAGGCTCTGTCTGCTGGGGGTTGTAGTTCTATAAGGGGGAAAAGCTCTGTCTGCTGGGGGTTGTCGTTCTATAAGGGGGAGGAGCTCTGTCTGCTGGGGGTTGTAGTTCTATAAGGGGGAGGAGCTCTGTCTGCTGGGGGTTGTAGTTCTATGAGGAGAGGCTCTGTCTGCTGGGAGTTGTAGTTCTATAAGGAGGAGGGGCTTAGTCTGCTGGAGGCTGTAGTTCTAGAAGGGGGAGGGGCTCTGTCTGCTGGGGGTTGTAGTTCTATAAGGGGAGGGGCTCTGTCTGCTGGGGGTTGTAGTTCTATTAGGACGAGAGGCTCTGTCTGCTGGGAGTTGTAGTTCTATAAGGGGGAGAAGCTGTCTGCTGGGAGTTGTCGTTCTATAAGGAGGAGAGGCTCTGTCTGCTGGGGGTTGTAGTTCTATAAGGGGGAGAAGCTCTGTCTGCTGGGGGTTGTAGTTCTATAAGGGGGAGAAGCTCTGTCTGCTGGGGGTTGTAGTTCTATAAGGGGGAGAAGCTCTGTCTGCTGGGGGTTGTAGTTCTATAAGGGGGAGAAACTCTGTCTGCTGGGGGTTGCAGTTCTATAAGGAGCAGAGGCTCTGTCTGCTGGGGGTTGTAGTTCTATAAGGGGGAAAAGCTCTGTCTGCTGGGGGTTGTCGTTCTATAAGGGGGAGGAGCTCTGTCTGCTGGGGGTTGTAGTTCTATAAGGGGGAGGAGCTCTGTCTGCTGGGGGTTGTAGTTCTATGAGGAGAGGCTCTGTCTGCTGGGAGTTGTAGTTCTATAAGGAGGAGGGGCTTAGTCTGCTGGAGGCTGTAGTTCTAGAAGGGGGAGAAGCTCTGTCTGCTGGGGGTTGTAGTTCTATAAGGGGGAGAAACTCTGTCTGCTGGGGGTTGCAGTTCTATAAGGAGCAGAGGCTCTGTCTGCTGGGGGTTGTAGTTCTATAAGGGGGAAAAGCTCTGTCTGCTGGGGGTTGTCGTTCTATAAGGGGGAGGAGCTCTGTCTGCTGGGGGTTGTAGTTCTATAAGGGGGAGGAGCTCTGTCTGCTGGGGGTTGTAGTTCTATGAGGAGAGGCTCTGTCTGCTGGGAGTTGTAGTTCTATAAGGAGGAGGGGCTTAGTCTGCTGGAGGCTGTAGTTCTAGAAGGGGGAGGGGCTCTGTCTGCTGGGGGTTGTAGTTCTATAAGGGGAGGGGCTCTGTCTGCTGGGAGTTGTAGTTCTATAAGGAGGAGGGACTTTGTCTGCTGGAGGCTGTAGTTCTAGAAGGGGGAGGGGCTCTGTCTGCTGGGGGTTGTAGTTCTATAAGGGGAGGAGCTCTGTCTGCTGGGGGTTGTAGTTCTATTAGGACGAGAGGCTCTGTCTGCTGGGAGTTGTAGTTCTATAAGGGGGAGAAGCTGTCTGCTGGGAGTTGTCGTTCTATAAGGAGGAGAGGCTCTGTCTGCTGGGGGTTGTAGTTCTATAAGGGGGAGAAGCTCTGTCTGCTGGGGGTTGTAGTTCTATAAGGGGGAGAAGCTCTGTCTGCTGGGAGTTGTAGTTCTATAAGGGGGAGAAGCTCTGTCTGCTGGGAGTTGTAGTTCTATAAGGAGGAGAGGCTCTGTCTGCTGGGGGTTGTAGTTCTATAAGGAGCAGAGGCTCTGTCTGCTGGGGGTTGTAGTTCTATAAGGGGAGAAGCTCTGCTGGGGGTTGTAGTTCTATAAGGAGGAGAGGCTCTGTCTGCTGGGAGTTGTAGTTCTATAAGGAGGAGAGGCTCTGTCTGCTGGGAGTTGTAGTTCTATAAGGGGGAGAGGCTCTGTCTGCTGGGAGTTGTAGTTCTATAAGGGGGAGAGGCTCTGTCTGCTGGGAGTTGTAGTTCTATAAGGGGGAGAGGCTCTGTCTGCTGGGGGTTGTAGTTCTATAAGGGGGAGAAGCTCTGTCTGCTGGGGGTTGTAGTTCTATAAGGGGGAGAAGCTCTGTCTGCTGGGAGTTGTAGTTCTATAAGGAGGAGGAGCTCTGTCTGCTGGGAGTTGTAGTTCTATAAGGGGGAAGGAGCTCTGTCTGCTGGGGGTTGTAGTTCTATAAGGAGGAGAGGCTCTGTCTGCTGGGGGTTGTAGTTCTATAAGGGGGAAGGAGCTCTGTCTGCTGGGGGTTGTAGTTCTATAAGGAGGAGAGGCTCTGTCTGCTGGGGGTTGTAGTTCTATGAGGGGGAGAAGCTCTGTCTGCTGGGGGTTGTAGTTCTATAAGGGGAGGAGCTCTGTCTGCTGGAGGTTGTAGTTCTATAAGGGGAGGAGCTCTGTCTGCTGGGAGTTGTAGTTCTATAAGGGGGAGAAGCTCTGTCTGCTGGGGGTTGTAGTTCTATAAGGGGAGAAGCTCTGCTGGGGGTTGTAGTTCTATAAGGAGGAGAGGCTCTGTCTGCTGGGAGTTGTAGTTCTATAAGGAGGAGAGGCTCTGTCTGCTGGGAGTTGTAGTTCTATAAGGGGGAGAGGCTCTGTCTGCTGGGAGTTGTAGTTCTATAAGGGGGAGAGGCTCTGTCTGCTGGGAGTTGTAGTTCTATAAGGGGGAGAGGCTCTGTCTGCTGGGGGTTGTAGTTCTATAAGGGGGAGAAGCTCTGTCTGCTGGGGGTTGTAGTTCTATAAGGGGGAGAAGCTCTGTCTGCTGGGAGTTGTAGTTCTATAAGGAGGAGGAGCTCTGTCTGCTGGGAGTTGTAGTTCTATAAGGGGGAAGGAGCTCTGTCTGCTGGGGGTTGTAGTTCTATAAGGAGGAGAGGCTCTGTCTGCTGGGGGTTGTAGTTCTATAAGGGGGAAGGAGCTCTGTCTGCTGGGGGTTGTAGTTCTATAAGGAGGAGAGGCTCTGTCTGCTGGGGGTTGTAGTTCTATGAGGGGGAGAAGCTCTGTCTGCTGGGAGTTGTAGTTCTATAAGGAGGAGAGGCTCTGTCTGCTGGGGGTTGTAGTTCTATAAGGGGGAGAAGCTATGTCTGCTGGGAGTTGTAGTTCTATAAGGAGGAGAGGCTCTGTCTGCTGGGGGTTGTAGTTCTATAAGGGGGAGAAGCTCTGTCTGCTGGGAGTTGTAGTTCTATAAGGAGGAGGGGCTTTGTCTGCAGTTCTAGAAGGGGGAGGGGCTCTGTCTGCTGGGGGTTGTAGTTCTATAAGGGGAGGAGCTCTGTCTGCTGGGGGTTGTAGTTCTATAAGGAGAAGGGGCTTTGTCTGCTGGAGGCTGTAGTTCTAGAAGGGGGAGGGGCTATGTCTGCTGGGGGTTGTAGTTCTATAAGGGGAGGAGCTCTGTCTGCTGGAGGTTGTAGTTCTATAAGGGGAGGAGCTCTGTCTGCTGGGAGTTGTAGTTCTATAAGGGGGAGAAGCTCTGTCTGCTGGGGGTTGTAGTTCTATAAGGGGAGAAGCTCTGCTGGGGGTTGTAGTTCTATAAGGAGGAGAGGCTCTGTCTGCTGGGAGTTGTAGTTCTATAAGGAGGAGAGGCTCTGTCTGCTGGGAGTTGTAGTTCTATAAGGGGGAGAGGCTCTGTCTGCTGGGAGTTGTAGTTCTATAAGGGGGAGAGGCTCTGTCTGCTGGGAGTTGTAGTTCTATAAGGGGGAGAAGCTCTGTCTGCTGGGAGTTGTAGTTCTATAAGGAGGAGAGGCTCTGTCTGCTGGGGGTTGTAGTTCTATAAGGGGGAGAAGCTCTGTCTGCTGGGGGTTGTAGTTCTATAAGGGAGAGAAGCTCTGTCTGCTGGGAGTTGTAGTTCTATAAGGAGGAGAGGCTCTGTCTGCTGGGGGTTGTAGTTCTATAAGGGGGAGAAGCTCTGTCTGCTGGGAGTTGTAGTTCTATAAGGAGGAGAGGCTCTGTCTGCTGGGAGTTGTAGTTCTATAAGGGGGAGAAGCTCTGTCTGCTGGGGGTTGTAGTTCTATAAGGGGGAGAAACTCTGTCTGCTGGGGGTTGCAGTTCTATAAGGAGCAAAGGCTCTGTCTGCTGGGCGTTGTAGTTCTATAAGGGGGAGGAGCTCTGTCTGCTGGGGGTTGTAGTTCTATAAGGGGGAGGAGCTCTGTCTGCTGGGGGTTGTAGTTCTATAAGGGGAGGAGCTCTGTCTGCTGGGAGTAGTAGTTCTATAAGGGGGAGAAGCTCTGTCTGCTGGGGGTTGTAGTTCTATAAGGGGGAGAAGCTCTGTCTGCTGGGGGTTGTAGTTCTATAAGGAGGAGGGGCTTTGTCTGCTGGAGGCTGTAGTTGTAGAAGGGGGGGGGCTCTGTCTGCTGGGGGTTGTAGTTCTATAAGGGGGAGGAGCTCTGTCTGCTGGGGGTTGTAGTTCTATGAGGAGAGGCTCTGTCTGCTGGGAGTTGTAGTTCTATAAGGAGGAGGGGCTTAGTCTGCTGGAGGCTGTAGTTCTAGAAGGGGGAGGGGCTCTGTCTGCTGGGGGTTGTAGTTCTATAAGGGGAGGGGCTCTGTCTGCTGGGAGTTGTAGTTCTATAAGGAGGAGGGACTTTGTCTGCTGGAGGCTGTAGTTCTAGAAGGGGGAGGGGCTCTGTCTGCTGGGGGTTGTAGTTCTATAAGGGGAGGAGCTCTGTCTGCTGGGGGTTGTAGTTCTATTAGGACGAGAGGCTCTGTCTGCTGGGAGTTGTAGTTCTATAAGGGGGAGAAGCTGTCTGCTGGGAGTTGTCGTTCTATAAGGAGGAGAGGCTCTGTCTGCTGGGGGTTGTAGTTCTATAAGGGGGAGAAGCTCTGTCTGCTGGGGGTTGTAGTTCTATAAGGGGGAGAAGCTCTGTCTGCTGGGAGTTGTAGTTCTATAAGGGGGAGAAGCTCTGTCTGCTGGGAGTTGTAGTTCTATAAGGAGGAGAGGCTCTGTCTGCTGGGGGTTGTAGTTCTATAAGGAGCAGAGGCTCTGTCTGCTGGGGGTTGTCGTTCTATTAGGGGGAGGAGCTCTGTCTGCTGGGAGTTGTAGTTCTATAAGGAGGAGGGGCTTTGTCTGCTGGAGGCTGTAGTTGTAGAAGGGGGGGGGCTCTGTCTGCTGGGGGTTGTAGTTCTATAAGGGGAGGAGCTCTGTCTGCTGGGAGTTGTAGTTCTATAAGGAGGAGGGGCTTTGTCTGCTGGAGGCTGTAGTTGTAGAAGGGGGGGGCTCTGTCTGCTGGGGGTTGTAGTTCTATAAGGAGGAGAGGCTCTGTCTGCTGGGGGTTGTAGTTCTATAAGGAGGAGGGGCTTTGTCTGCTGGAGGCTGTAGTTCTAGAAGGGGGAGGGGCTCTGTCTGCTGGGGGTTGTAGTTCTATAAGGGGAGGAGCTCTGTCTGCTGGGGGTTGTAGTTCTATAAGGAGGAGGGGCTTTGTCTGCTGGAGGCTGTAGTTCTAGAAGGGGGGGGGCTCTGTCTGCTGGGGGTTGTAGTTCTATAAGGGGAGGAGCTCTGTCTGCTGGGGGTTGTAGTTCTATAAGGGGAGGGGCTCTGTCTGCTGGGAGTTGTAGTTCTATAAGGGGGAGAAGCTCTGTCTGCTGGGGGTTGTAGTTCTATAAGGGGAGAAGCTCTGCTGGGGGTTGTAGTTCTATAAGGAGGAGAGGCTCTGTCTGCTGGGGGTTGTAGTTCTATAAGGAGGAGAGGCTCTGTCTGCTGGGAGTTGTAGTTCTATAAGGGGGAGAGGCTCTGTCTGCTGGGAGTTGTAGTTCTATAAGGAGGAGAGGCTCTGTCTGCTGGGGGTTGTAGTTCTATAAGGGGGAGAAACTCTGTCTGCTGGGGGTTGTAGTTCTATAAGGAGCAGAGGCTCTGTCTGCTGGGGGTTGTAGTTCTATAAGGGGGAAAAGCTCTGTCTGCTGGGGGTTGTCGTTCTATAAGGGGGAGGAGCTCTGTCTGCTGGGGGTTGTAGTTCTATAAGGGGGAAAAGCTCTGTCTGCTGGGGGTTGTCGTTCTATAAGGGGGGGGGAGCTCTGTCTGCTGGGGGTTGTAGTTCTATAAGGGGGAGAAGCTCTGTCTGCTGGGAGTTGTAGTTCTATAAGGAGGAGGGGCTTAGTCTGCTGGAGGCTGTAGTTCTAGAAGGGGGAGGGGCTCTGTCTGCTGGGGGTTGTAGTTCTATAAGGGGGAGAAGCTCTGTCTGCTGGGGGTTGTAGTTCTATAAGGGGAGGGGCTCTGTCTGCTGGGAGTTGTAGTTCTATAAGGAGGAGGGGCTTTGTCTGCTGGAGGCTGTAGTTCTAGAAGGGGGAGGGGCTCTGTCTGCTGGGGGTTGTAGTTCTATAAGGAGGAGAGGCTCTGTCTGCTGGGGGTTGTAGTTCTATTAGGAGGAGAGGCTCTATCTGCTGGGAGTTGTAGTTCTATAAGGAGGAGAGGCTCTGTCTGCTGGGGGTTGTAGTTCTATAAGGGGGAGAAGCTCTGTCTGCTGGGGGTTGTAGTTCTATAAGGGGGAGAAACTCTGTCTGCTGGGGGTTGTAGTTCTATAAGGAGCAGAGGCTCTGTCTGCTGGGGGTTGTAGTTCTATAAGGGGGAAAAGCTCTGTCTGCTGGGGGTTGTCGTTCTATAAGGGGGAGGAGCTCTGTCTGCTGGGGGTTGTCGTTCTATAAGGGGGAAAAGCTCTGTCTGCTGGGGTTGTCGTTCTATAAGAGGGAGGAGCTCTGTCTGCTGGGGGTTGTAGTTCTATAAGGGGGAGAGGCTCTGTCTGCTGGGGGTTGTAGTTCTATAAGGAGGAGAAGCTCTGTCTGCTGGGAGTTGTAGTTCTATAAGGAGGAGGAGCTCTGTCTGCTGGGGGTTGTAGTTCTATAAGGGGAGGAGCTCTGTCTGCTGGGGGTTGTAGTTCTATAAGGAGGAGGAGCTCTGTCTGCTGGGGGTTGTAGTTCTATAAGGGGGGGAGCTCTGTCTGCTGGGGGATGTAGTTCTATAAGGAGGAGGAGGAGCTCTGTCTGCTGGGGGTTGTAGTTCTATAAGGGGGAGGAGCTCTGTCTGCTGGGGGTTGTAATTCTATAAGGGGGAGAAGTTCTATGTAGTTCTATAAGGGGGGTGCAGAAGGCAGAATGCTGGGAGTTGTAGTACTGAACAGAATTCACCAAAATACCCCTCCTACCCACCTCACACCCCCCTACACCCCTCCTATCCACCTCACACACCCCTACACCCCCTCCTACCCACCTCACACCCCCCTACACCCCCTCCTACCCACCTCACACCCCTCCTATCCACCTCACACCCCCCTACACCCCCTCCTATCCACCTCACACCCCTCCTATCCACCTCACACCCCTCCTATCCACCTCACTGTACACCCCCCCCCCAACACCACTGTCCACCCCTCCCTCCCCCACCTACACCCCACCCCCCAACACACACACTTTTACCCCTCCTACCCACCTCACACCCAGCAGTATACCCTTCATACCCACCTCACACCCCACTGTACAACCGCCCTCCCCTCCACCCACACCCATCATGCCCACCTCACACACCACTATACACCCCCATCATACCCACCTCACTATATACTCATAATTACCTCACACCTCACTGTATACCCCCCATTTATACCTCATTGTATACCCCTCATATATACTTCATTGTATACCCCTCATATATACTTCATTGTATACCCCTCATATATACCTCACTGTAAACCCCTCATATATACCTCACTATATACCCCTTGTATATACTTCACTGTATTCCCCTTATATATATACCTCACTGTATACCCCTCATAATTACCTCACACCTCACTGTATACCCCTCATAATTACCTCATGCCTCACTGTGTACCCCTCATATATACCTCACTGTATACCCCTCATAATCACCTCACTGTGTACCCCTCATAATTACCTCACACCTCACTGTATACCCCTCATAATTACCTCACACCTCACTGTATAATCATTATAATTACCTCACTGTATACCCCCCATTTATACCTCATTGTATACCCCTCATATATACTTCATTGTATACCCCTCATATATACTTCATTGTATACCCCTCATATATACTTCATTGTATACCCCTCATATATACTTCATTGTATACCCCTCATATATACTTCATTGTATACCCCTCATATATACCTCACTGTAAACCCCTCATATATACCTCACTATATACCCCTTGTATATACTTCACTGTATTCCCCTTATATATATACCTCACTGTATACCCCTCATAATTACCTCACACCTCACTGTATACCCCTCATAATTACCTCATGCCTCACTGTGTACCCCTCATATATACCTCACTGTATACCCCTCATAATCACCTCACTGTGTACCCCTCATAATTACCTCACACCTCACTGTATACCCCATATAATTATCTCACACCTCACTGTATAATCATTATAATTACCTCATACCTCACTGTGTACCCCTCAACAAACACACCTACACCCCTCCTACCCAATAGTACACCCCCTACACCCCTCATATTCACCTGACACTCCACTGTACAACCCCCCCCCTTCCCCTCCACCCACACCACTATACACCCCCCATCATACCCACCTCACTATATACTCCTCAGTAAAACGATCACACTGATGATAAACCATTTTAATAAATATGAAACAGACAATTGTACTCACAATGAGAAGACTTCATCCTCAGACCTCCATATATCCACCAATCACAGAGAGGACTCACCGACACCCTGGGGTGGGGACCCCAAACTTCCTGAGAGAGACGTCCTGACCTGACCGGTAATGGGGGGACCGAGAGGGGAGGGGGAGGGGATCACCTCATCAAACACTGCACCACTCCTTCCTCACGCCTCATACTTACTGTATACACCTCATATATACCTCACTGTATACCTCTCATATACATCACACTTCACTGTTTACCCCCATACATACCTCACACCTCACTGTATACCCCCTCATATATACCTCACTGTATACCCCTCATATATACCTCACTGTATACCTCTCATATACATCACACTTCACTGTTTACCCCCATACATACCTCACACCTCACTGTATACCCCCCATATATACCTCACTGTATACCCCTCATATATACCTCACTGTATGCCCCTCATATAAACGTCACTGTATACCCCTCATAATTACCTCACACCTCACTGTATATCCCTCATATATATATATGTCACTGTATATACCCCTCATGTATACCTCACTGTATACCCCCATATATACCTCACACCTCACTGTATATACCCCCCATATATACCTCACTGAATACCCCCCATATATACCTCACTGTATACCCCTCATAATTACCTCACACCTCACTCTATACCCCTCATAATTACCTCACTGTATACCCTTTATATATACCTCACACCTCACTCTATACCTGTCATATATACCTCACCCTTAATTGTATAACCCTCATAATTACCTCATACCTCACTGTATACCCCTCATATATACCTCACTGCATACCCCTCATATATACCTCGCTGTATACCACCCTATATACCTCACACCTTACTGTATACCCCCATATATACCTCACACCTCACTGTATGCCCCTCATATATACTTCACTGTATACCCCTCATAATTACCTCACACCACACTGTATACCCCTCATATATACCTCACTGTATACCCCTCATACATACCTCACTGTATATCCCCATATATACCTCAGTGTATAACCCCCATAAATACCCCACACCTCATAATTACCTCATACTTCACTGTATACCCCTCATAATTACCTCACACCTCACTGTGTACCCCTCATATATACCTCACTGTATAGCCCCCTATATACCTCACACCTTACTGTATACCCCCCACCTCATAATTACCTCATTGTATACCCCTCATAATCACCTCATACCTCACTGTATAACCCTCATAATTACCTCATACCTCACTGTGTACCCCTCATAATTATATCACACCTCACTGTATACCCCTCATATATACCTCACATCCCACTGTATACCCCATATATACCTCCACAGTTCACTGTATATCCCATATATACCTCACTGTATACCCCTCATATATACGCACACTTCACTGTATACCCCTCATACATACCTCACTGTATACCCCTCATACATACCTCACACCTCACTGTATACCCCCATATATATATCACTGTATACCCCCCATATATACCTCACTGTATACCCCATATATACCTCACTGTATACCTCTCATATCCTCACTCTATACCCCTTATATATACCTCACTGTGTACCTCTCATATACATCACACTTCACTATATACCCCTCATAATTACCTCACACCTCACTCTATACCCCTCATAATTACCTCACTGTATACCCCTTATATATACCTCACACCTCACTGTATACCTCTCATATATACCTCACACTTCACTGTGTACACCTCATTATAACCTCACTGTATACCCCTCATATATACCTCACTGTATACTCCCCCTATATACCTCACACCTTACTGTATACCCCTCATATATACCTCACTGTATTCCCCTCATATATATACCTCACACCTCACTGTATACACCTCATAATTACCTCACACCTCACTGTATACACCTCATAATTACCTCACTGTATACCCCTCATATATACCTCAGACATCACTGTATACCCCTCATATATACCTCACTGTATACCCCTCATAATTACCTCACACCTCACTGTATACCCCTCGTACCTCACTGTATACCTCAAACTTCACTGTATACCCCTTATATATACCTCACTGTATACCTCCATATATACTTCACTGTATACCCCCACATAAACCTCCAATGTATACCCCTCATATATACCTCAGTGTATACCCCCCATATATACCTCACACCTTACTGTATACCCCTCATAATTACCTCACTGTATACCCCCATATATACCCCACTGTATACCCCTCATATATACACCTCACTATATTCCCTTCATAATTACCTCACTGTATACCCCTCATACCTCACTGTATACCCCTCATAATTACCTCACTTTATACCCCCCATATATGCCTCACACCTCATATATACTGTACCTCACGCTTCACTGTATACCCCTCATAATTACCTTGCACCATGCTGTATACTCCTCATGTATACCTCGATTTATACCCCTCATATATACCTCACTGTATACCTCTCATAATTACCTCACTTCTTACTGAATACCCCTCACATATACCTCACAAATCACTGTATATCCCTCATAATTACCTCACTGTATACCCCCTATATATACCCCACTGTATACCCCTCATATATACCTCACACCTCACTGTATTCCCTTCATAATTACCTCACTGTATGCCCCTCATAATTACCTCACTGTATACCCCTCATACCTCACTGCATACCCCTCATATATACCTCACGGTTTACCCCCCATATATATCCCTCATATATTCCTCACACCTCACTGTATACACCTCATAATTACCTCACACCCCACTGTATACCCCCCATATATACCCCACTGTATACCCCTCATAAATACCTCACTGTATTCCCTTCATAATTACCTCACACCTCACTGTATGCCCCTCATAATTACCTTACTGTATACCCCTCATACCTCACTGTATACCCTCATAATTAGCTCACTGTATACCTCCCATATATGCCTCACACCTCACTGTATACCCCTTATAATTACCTCACACCTCACTGTATACCCCTTATATATACCTCACACTTCACTATATACCCCTCATATATACCTCACGCTTCACTGTATACCCCTCATAATTACCTTGCACCGTGCTGTATACCTCGCTATATATACCTCACTGTATACCTCTCATAATTACCTCACTTCTTACTGCATACCCCTCAAATATAGCTCACACATCACTGTATACCCCTCATAATTACCTTACACCTAACTGTGTACCTCTCATATAGACCTCACTGTGTATCCCCCAAATATACCTCACACCTTACTGTATACCCCCCATATATACCTCACACCTCACTGCAGACCCCTCATAATTACCTAGCACCTCACTGCAGACCCCTCATAATTGCCTCACATCTCACTGTATACCCCTCATAATTACCTCACACTTCACTGTATACCCCTTATAATTACTTCACACCTCACTGTATACCCCCCATATATACCCCATTGTATACCCCTCATATATACCTCACACCTCACTGTATTCCCTTCATAATTAGCTCACATCTCACTGTGTACCCCTCATAATTACCTCACACCTCACTCTGTACCCCTCATAATTACCTCATACCTTATTGTATACCCCTCATATATACCTCACACCCCATTGTATACCCCTCATAATTACCTCACTGTATATCCTCATAATTACCTCACACCTCACTGTATACTCCTCATAATTACTTCACACCTCGCTATATACCTGTCTTATATACCTCACACTTCACTATACACCAGGGGTAGGGAACCTTGGCTCTCCAGCTGTTTTGAAACTACAAATCCCATCATGCCTAGGTTCCCTACCCCTGCTATACACCCTTCATAATTACCTCACACACTCATATATACCTCACTGTATACTCCTCATAATTACCTCACATCTCACTGTATATACCCCTCATATATACCTCGCCTCACTTTATACTACTCATAATTACATCACACCTCACTATACACTACTCATAATTACCTTAATCCTCACTGTATATCCTTTATAAATTCCTCACTGTATACCTCTCGTAATTACCTCACACCTCACTGTATACCCCTCATAATAACCTCACATCTAACTGTATACCCCTCATAATTACCTCACTCATCACTTGTATATCCTTCATAAATTCATCACTGTATACCTTTCATAATTACCTCACACCTAACTGTATACCCTCATAGTTACCTCACTGTATACCCCTCATAATTACCTCACTAATCACCTTATATCCTTCACATATACATCACACCTCACTGTATACTCTTCATAATTACCTCACTCCTCATTTTTACCTCACACCATACCCCTCAGAATATCCTCACTGTATACCCCTCATATAGACTTCACACCTCGCTGTATACCCCTCATATATAACTCATACCTTGCTGCATACCCTCATATATACCTCACACCTCATTGTATACCCCTCATATAAACCTCACTTTATACCTCTCATATATACCATACACCTCACTGTATACTATACCTCATTAGGTACAGTGGGAGGTATGAGAGGTGTAAGGGGGGGGGGGGGTTATTAGTGGTGTGCAGTGGGGAGAGGAGGGGTGAGGGAGGTATGAGAAGTGTATGGGGGGGGAAGGGAGGTTTGAGGGGTGTATAGGGGGTGAGGGCGGTATGAGGGGTGTATGGGGGGGAGAGGTAGGTATGAGGGGTGTATGGGGGGTGAGGGAGGTATGAGGGGTGTATAGGGGTTGAGGGAGGTATGAGGGGTGTATAGGGGGTGAGGGAGGTATGAGGGGTGTGCGGTGGGGAGAGGTAGGTATGAGGGGCGTATAGGGGAGGTGAGGGAGATATGAGGGGTGTATTGGGGGGAGGGGAATTGAGGGAGGTATGAGTGGTGTATAGGCGGTTTAGGGAGGTATGAGGGGTGTATATGAGGTGAGGGAGGTATGAGGGGTGTATGGGGGGGTGAGGGATGTATGAGATGTGTTTAGGGGGGTGAGGGAGGTATGGGGGGGTGAGGGAGGTATGAGGGGTGTATGGGGAGGCGAGAGAGGTATGAGGGGTGTGCGGTGGGGAGAGGTGGGGGGGATTGAGGGAGGTATGAGGGGAGTATGCGGGGTGAGGGAGATGTGAGGGGTGTATGGGGGGATTGATGGAGGTATGAGGGGTGTATGGGGGGGTGAGGGAGATATGAGGGGTGTATAGGGGGGGATTGAGGTAGGTATGTGGGATGTATAGGGGGTGAGGGAGATATGAAGGGTGTATAGGGGGGTGAGTGGCTGGTTCCAGGTCAGTTATGCTGATGTTGTGTATATTGTGTATTTGATGGAACACAACGGAAGAATGAAGCCGGACACTGATCTCATGATGAGGCGCGATGTTCTGCAATCTCAGCAGAGGAAGCACGTGATGATGTCACCTTTACATTTCCATGTGGATGATGTCATCCCTTCTAAGGCGACTGATGACATCACTGTCTATTCTGCATCCACTGACACAGCAGAGATAAAGCCAAATGTCTTCCAGAAATTCCATTCCATCCCATCACTGATACCAAATATTAGTATAAAAACTCTTCTCCTTCCTCTATAACTCTCCTCTCCTGAAATTCTCTGCACTGCTGGAGGACTCTGCTCCTTCCTCTGTCTCCATCTCATGGGTTGATGGCTTCATAGTGAATTGGGGGCGGGGTTAGGGTTGATGGTCATATAGTGAATTGGGGGCGGAGTTACGGTTGATGGTCACATAGTGAATTGGGGCGGGGTTAGAGTTGATAGTTTCATATTGAATTGGGGCGGAGTTTGTGTTGATGGTCACATAGTGAATTGGGGCGGGGATAGGTTTGATGGTCACATAGTGAATTGGGGGCGGGTTTAGGGTTGATGGTCACATAGTGAATTGGGGGCTGGGTTAGGCTTGATGGTCACATAGTGAATTGGGGGCGGGGCTAGGGTTGTTTTTCACATAGTGAATTGGGGGTGGGTTTATGGTTGATGGTCACATAGTGAATTGGGGGCGGGATTACGGTTGATGGTCACATAGTGAATTGGGGGCGGGGTTAGGGTTGATGATTTCATAGTAAATTGGGGGCGTGGTTAGGGTTGATGGTCACATAGTGAATTGGGGGTGGGGTTACTGTTGATGGTCAGATAGTGAATTGGGGGCAGGGTTAGGGTCGATGGCCACCTAGTGAATTGGGGTCGGGGATAGGGTAGACAGTCGCCTAGTGAATTGGGGGCGGGGTTAGGGTTGACGGTCACCTAGTAATTTGGGGGCGGGGTTAGTGTTGACGTCACCTAGTGAATTGGGGGCGGGGTTAGGGTTGACGGTCACCTAGTGAATTGGGGGCGGGGTTAGGGTTGACGGTCACCTAGTGAATTGGGGACAGGGTTATGGTTGACGGTCACCTACTGAATTGGGGGCGGGGTTAGGGTTGATGGTCACCTAGTGAATTGGGGGCCTGGTTAGGGTTGACGGTCACCTAGTGAATTGGGGGCGGGGATAGGGTTGACGTTACCTAGTGAATTGGGGGCGGGGATAGGGTTGACGTTACCTAGTGAATTGGGGCGGGGATAGGGTTGATGGGCACCTAGTGAATTGGGGGCGGGGTTAGGGTTGATGGTCACCTAGTGAATTGGGGGCGGGGTTAGGGTTAATGGTCACCTAGTGAATTGGGGGCCTGGTTAGGGTTGACGGTCAGCTAGTGAATTGGGGGCGGGGATAGGGTTGATGGTCACCTAGTGAATTGGGGGCGGGGTTAGGGTTGATGGTCACCTAGTGAATGGGGGGCGGGGATAGGGTTGATGGTCACCTAGTGAATTGGGGGCGGGGTTAGGGTTGATGGTTACATAGTGAATTGGGGGCGGGGTTAGATTTGGTGGTTTTCCTATTGAATTGGGCGGGGTTAGGGTTGATGGTCACCTAGTGAATTGGAGGCGGGTTTAGGGTTGATGGTGTCATAGTGGATTCGGGGCGGGTTTAGGGTTGATGGTGTCATAGTGATTTAGGGGCGGAGTTAGAGTTGATGGTGTCATAGTGAATTGGGGCGGGGTTAGGTAGTCACTTGCTGGGTGTGCGGAGAGGACTTGGAAGGAGAAGAGTTGGATGTTGGTGGGGGGGGGGGGGGTCCCGGTGCAGTAGATTCGGCTTCCTCTGGTAGGAGATCACTGTTGTGCATTCTGTGTGATTAAACTTTGTTACGGGATCTATATAGACCTACCCCCACCCCCCCCCCCCCCCCACCCAAAAAAAAGTTGGTTTGATCCAGTTGCACCTTTCTAATCCCTGAGTTGAATCCCAGCCGATGCCCCCTGTGTGTTGTCATTGGATGGTAATTGGAGGAGGAGTAGTGGACGCAGAGAGCTGAGTCCCGGGGGGAGGCCTCCAGCTTCTTCATTCAGAAAGGGAAAGCCAGTTGCAATGCTGTTACAATATTAGAATTTTTATTTTTTCATGCAGCTTGTTCATTCTTATATATGTCCCAATCATTGCCCCCCATCCCCCCCCCCCCCAGGGAGACTCCAGTTTCTGAGTCTGCAGAACATTTCATCACCCTATCACAACGTGTGTCTGAAGTCTTCTAGAATGTTCTACTTACACGACCCTCCCATCCCCCTATCCCCCATCAGCCGCCAATGAAACTTTTAAATAAAACCTTTTTCCATTTTCATTACATATCTTATTTTAGACCTAATGATGTCATCAGCGAGGTCTCTGTGCTTCTCTATGCAAAGCAGGCGGATCGTGGCTGGTGGGTGGGGCCGGCTGGGGGGGTGTACCTGGCTTCCTGCAAAGATCCCAGCCCCCGCCCTCTCCAGATACATCAACTGAAGCATGCAGTGGGAGGAGTTGTGCAAAAATAGACATGACTCGATTGGCAGGCGTCAGTCTGGAGGAGTGGGTGTTCCTAGACAGGCCGTATTTACATAGATAACGCCCACTTGTGATGCTGGGTCTCCAGGATTAACAATACTGAAAGCCAATGAATGAGAGGGGCGGGGCCAGAACCGCAGTCTAAATCAGGTCCCCAACCCCCAGGCAGGCTACAGTGGTAAGTGACACGCTGCATCTGGTGGCAGGCAACGGTGGCAAGTGAAACGCTGCATCAGGTGACAGGCAATGGTGGCAAGTGACACGCTGCATCTGGTGGCAGGCAATAGTGAGAAGTGACACGCTGCATCTGGTGACAGGCAACGGTGGCAAGTGAAACGCTGCATCTGGTGACAGGCAATGGTGGCAAGTGACACGCTGCATCTGGTGACAGGCTACGGTGAGAAGTGACACGCTGCATCTGGTGGCAGGCAACGGTGGCAAGTGACACGCTGCATCTGGTGACAGGCAATGGTGGCAAGTGACACGCTGCATCTGGTGACAGGCAATGGTGGCAAGTGACACGCTGCATCTGGTGACAGGCTAAGGTGAGAAGTGACACGCTGAATCTGGTGGCAGGCAACGGTGAGAAGTGACACTCTGCATCTGGTGACAGGCTACGGTGAGAAGTGACACGCTGCATCTGGTGACAGGCAACGGTGGCAAGTGACACGCTGCATCTGGTGACAGGCAATGGTGGCAAGTGACACGCTGCATCTGGTGACAGGCTAAGGTGAGAAGTGACACGCTGCAGCTGGTGACAGGCTACGGTGAGAAGTGACACGCTGCAGCTGGTGACAGGCAACGGTGGCAAGTGACATGCTGCATCTGGTAACAGGCAATGGTGGCAAGTGACACGCTGCATCTGGTGACAGGCTACGGTGAGAAGTGACACGCTGCATCTGGTGGCAGGCAACGGTGGCAAGTGACACGCTGCATCTGGTGACAGGCAATGGTGGCAAGTGACACGCTGCATCTGGTGACAGGCTACGGTGAGAAGTGACACGCTGCATCTGGTGGCAGGCAACGGTGACAAGTGACACACTGCATCTGGTGACAGGCAATGGTGGCAAGTGAAACGCTGCATCTGGTGACAGGCTACGGTGAGAAGTGACACGCTGCATCTGGTGGCAGGCAACGGTGACAAGTGACACACTGCATCTGGTGGCAGGCAATGGTGGCAAGTGACACGCTGCATCTGGTGACAGGCTACGGTGAGAAGTGACACGCTGCATCTGGTGACAGGCAACGGTGAGAAGTGACACGCTGCATCTGGTGGCAGGCAACGGTGACAAGTGACACGCTGCATCTGGTGGCAGGCAACGGTGACAAGTGACACGCTGCATCTGGTGGCAGGCAACGGTGACAAGTGACACGCTGCATCTGGTGGCAGGCAATGGTGGCAAGTGACACGCTGCATCTGGTGACAGGCTATGGTGAGAAGTGACACGCTGCATCTGGTGGCAGGCAACGGTGGAAAGTGACACGCTGCATCTGGTGGCAGGCAACGGTGGCAAGTGACACGCTGCAGCTGGTGACAGGCTACGGTGGCAAGTGACACGCTGCATCTGGTGGCAGGCAACGGTGGAAAGTGACACGCTGCATCTGGTGGCAGGCAACGGTGGCAAGTGACACGCTGCAGCTGGTGACAGGCTACGGTGGCAAGTGACACGCTGCATCTGGTGACAGGCTACAGTGACTAGTGACATGCTGGTGACAGGCTACGGGGGCAAGTGACACGCTGCATCTGGTGGCAGGCTATAATGGCAAGTGACACGCTGCATCTGGTGACAGGCTACGGTGACTAGTGACACGCTGCATCTGGTGACAGGCTACGGTGACTAGTGACACGCTGCATCTGGTGACAGGCTACGGTGAGAAGTGACACACTGCATCTGGTGACAGGCTACGGTGAGAAGTGACACGCTGCATCTGGTGACAGGCAACGGTGAGAAGTGACACGCTGCATCTGGTGGCAGGCAACGGTGACAAGTGACACGCTGCATCTGGTGGCAGGCAACGGTGACAAGTGACACGCTGCATCTGGTGGCAGGCAACGGTGACAAGTGACACGCTGCATCTGGTGGCAGGCAACGGTGACAAGTGACACGCTGCATCTGGTGGCAGGCAATGGTGGCAAGTGACACGCTGCATCTGGTGACAGGCAACGGTGAGAAGTGACACGCTGCATCTGGTGGCAGGCAACGGTGACAAGTGACACGCTGCATCTGGTGGCAGGCAACGGTGACAAGTGACACGCTGCATCTGGTGGCAGGCAACGGTGACAAGTGACACGCTGCATCTGGTGGCAGGCAACGGTGACAAGTGACACGCTGCATCTGGTGGCAGGCAATGGTGGCAAGTGACACGCTGCATCTAGTGACAGGCTACGGTGAGAAGTGACACGCTGCATCTGGTGGCAGGCAACGGTGGAAAGTGACACGCTGCATCTGGTGGCAGGCAACGGTGGCAAGTGACACGCTGCAGCTGGTGACAGGCTACGGTGGAAAGTGACACGCTGCATCTGGTGGCAGGCAACGGTGGCAAGTGACACGCTGCAGCTGGTGACAGGCTACGGTGGCAAGTGACACGCTGCATCTGGTGACAGGCTACAGTGACTAGTGACATGCTGGTGACAGGCTACGGGGGCAAGTGACACGCTGCATCTGGTGGCAGGCTATAATGGCAAGTGACACGCTGCATCTGGTGACAGGCTACGGTGACTAGTGACACGCTGCATCTGGTGACAGGCTACGGTGACTAGTGACACGCTGCATCTGGTGACAGGCTACGGTGAGAAGTGACACGCTGCATCTGGTGACAGGCTACGGTGAGAAGTGACACGCTGCATCTGGTGACAGGCAACGGTGAGAAGTGACACGC
>NW_027507791.1:31802653-31852653 GCF_037356315.1 Lithobates pipiens | reverse complement strand
TGTTTTTATTAGTTGATTTAAAAAAAAAAAAAAATTATTTTATATACTTCAGGCAGAGAACAATGCGGGGTACATAGGAGCGCGTTTGACATATGTGAGTCGACTAGGCGTTTCGCTCTGCGGTGTAAACGTGACGAGGTTAATGAGGTAAACAGTGGCTCTGCGCGCTGGTGGGGCGGCGGGGTGTTTACGGTGAGCGCAGCGGTCGTCAGTATAGAAGGCTGAGCGATGGTTATATAGGGCAGCGGCATCTCCCTGCGGGAGAGTCGCCGCGTCTGCCTCTCTGGGGGGCTGTCTAGACAGTAATTGGCACCCCTGACGAAGTACACGCTGCGTGCCCAAACCTCCTGAGAGGAGGGGGGCAACCAATCATTAAATCCGACCGCCATCCTCCAGGTGTTCCGGTTCTTTTAGTGGCTTCCTCTGATTTCCCCGCACACTGTGAGTGTATCACAATGTGCATTAGAAGCTGCAGCAAGTCAGACAGAGCCCCGCCTCCTTTTCCTGGTTAGAGGACACCTGGCTTCATCTTGCCCCGTTCCTCGCCAGCCTGACTGTCTCTGACCCCGCCCCTTTCATTCATTGGATGTCAGGGCTTTCAATCATGGAAGCTCAGGAACACACACGGGCGTTACCTATGTAAATACAGCCTGCCTAGGAACGCCCACGCCTCCAGACTGACCCCGCCCCTTTCATTCATTGGATGTCAGTTCTTTCAATCATGGAAGCTCAAGATCACACATGGGAGTTACCTATGTAAATACAGCCTGCCTAGGAACGCCCACTCCTCCAGACTGACCCCGCCTCCTTTCATTCAATTGATGTCCTTTCTTTCAATCATGGAAGATCATGATCACATGTGGGCGTTACCAATGTAAATACAGCCAGCCTAGTAATGCCCACTCCTCCATGACCCCGCCCCTTTCATTCATTGGATGTCCGTACCTTTAATCTTAGAAGGTCAGGATCACGTGGGCGTTACCTATGTAAGTACAGCGTGCATAGGAAAGCCCACTCCTCCAGACTGACCCCGCCCCTTTCATTCATTGGATGTCTGTTCTTTCAATCATGGAAGCTCAGGATCACATGTGGGCGTTACCAATGTAAATACAGCCAGCCTAGTAATGCCCACTCCTCCATGGCCCCGCCCCTTTCATTCAATAGATGCCCTTTCAATCATGGAAGCTCATGATCACATGTGGGCGTTACCAATGTAAATACAGCCAGCCTAGTAACGCCCATTCCTCCAGACTGACCCCGCCCCTTTCATTCATTGGATGTCCGTACCTTTAATCTTAGTTAAGGCCCACGTGATCCTGAACTTCTAAGATTAAAGGTACGGACACTTAATGAATGAAAGGGGCGGGGTCAGTCTGGAGGAGTAGGCGTTCCTAGGCACGCTGTATTTACATAGGTAACGCCCACATGATCCTGAATTTCTATGTAAATACAGCGTGCCTAGGAACGCCCACTCCTCTAGACTGACCCCGCCCCCTTTCATTCATTAGATGTCCGTTCTTTTAATCATGGAAGCTCAGGATCACATGTGGGCGTTGCCTAGTTAAATACAGCCTGCCTAGGAACTCCCACTCCTCCAGACTGACACCGCCCCCTTTCATTCAATAGATGTAATTTCTTTCAATCATGGAAGATCATGATCATATGTGGGCGTTACCAATATAAATACAGACAGCCTGGTAACACCCA
Source organism: Lithobates pipiens (assembly GCF_037356315.1). Lineage (NCBI taxonomy): Eukaryota > Metazoa > Chordata > Amphibia > Anura > Ranidae > Lithobates > Lithobates pipiens. Next base: position 31,850,946 of record NW_027507791.1, on the reverse strand, counting down.
CTCCTCCATGACCCCGCCCCTTTCATTCATTGGATGTCCGTACCTTTAATCTTAGAAGGTCAGGATCACGTGGGCGTTACCTATGTAAATACAGCCCACTCCTCCAGACTGACCCCGCCTCTTTCATTCATTGGATGTCAGTTATTTCAATCATGGAAGCTCAGGATCACATGTGGGTGTTACCTATGTAAATACAGCCTGCCTAGGAACGCCCACGCCTCCAGACTGACCCCTCCCCCTTTCATTCAATAGATGCCCTTTCTTTCAATCATGGAAGATCATGATCACATGTGGGCGTTACCAATGTAAATACAGCTAGCCTAGTAACGCCCACTCCTCCAGACTGACCCCGCCCCTTTCATGCATTGGATGTCTGTATCATTTAATCTTAGAAGTTCAGGATCACGTGGGCGTTACCTATGTAAATACATTGTGCCTAGGAACGCCCACTACTCCAGACTGACCCCGCCCCTTTCATTCATTGGATGTCCATTCTTTCAATCATGGAACCTCAGGATCACATGTGGGTGTTACCTATGTAAATACAGCCTGCCTAGGAATGCCCACTCCTTCAGACTGACCCCACCCCCTTTCATTCATTGGATGTCTGTTCTTTCAATCATGGAAGCTCAGGAACATATGTGGGCGTTACCAAAGTGAATACAGCCTGATTAGGAACGCCCACTCCTTCAGACTGACCCCGCCCCTTTTATTCATTGGATGCCAGTTCTTTTAATCATAGAAGCTCAAGATCACATGTGGGCGTTACCTATGTAAATACTACCTGCCTAGGAACGCCCACTCCTCCAGACTGACCCGCCCCCTTTCATTCAATAGATGTAATTTCTTTCAATCATGGAAGATCATGATCATATGTGGGCGTTACCAATATAAATACAGACAGCCTGGTAACACCCACTCCTCCATGACCCCGCCCCTTTCATTCATTGGATGTCCGTACCTTTAATCTTAGAAGGTCAGGATCACGTGGGCGTTACCTATGTAAATACAGCCCACTCCTCCAGACTGACCCCGCCTCTTTCATTCATTGGATGTCAGTTATTTCAATCATGGAAGCTCAGGATCACATGTGGGTGTTACCTATGTAAATACAGCCTGCCTAGGAACGCCCACGCCTCCAGACTGACCCCTCCCCCTTTCATTCAATAGATGCCCTTTCTTTCAATCATGGAAGATCATGATCACATGTGGGCGTTACCAATGTAAATACAGCCAGCCTAGTAACGCCCACTCCTCCAGACTGACCCCGCCCCTTTCATGCATTGGATGTCTGTATCATTTAATCTTAGAAGTTCAGGATCACGTGGGCGTTACCTATGTAAATATATTGTGCCTAGGAACGCCCACTACTCCAGACTGACCCCGCCCCTTTCATTCATTGGATGTCCATTCTTTCAATCATGGAACCTCAGGATCACATGTGGGTGTTACCTATGTAAATACAGCCTGCCTAGGAATGCCCACTCCTTCAGACTGACCCCACCCCCTTTCATTCATTGGATGTCTGTTCTTTCAATCATGGAAGCTCAGGAACATATGTGGGCGTTACCAAAGTGAATGCAGCCTGATTAGGAACGCCCACTCCTTCAGACTGACCCCGCCCCTTTTATTCATTGGATGCCAGTTCTTTTAATCATAGAAGCTCAAGATCACATGTGGGCGTTACCTATGTAAATACTACCTGCCTAGGAACGCCCACTCCTCCAGACTGACCCGCCCCCTTTCATTCATTGGATGTCCGTTCTTTCAATCATGGAAGCTCAGGAACATATGTGGGCGTTAGCAAAGTGAATACAGCCTGATTAGGAACGCCCACTCCTCCAGACGGATCCCGCCCCCTTTCTACAGATCCTGCTGCCAGGATCCCAAAGGGATCATTGGATCTCTACATGTCCCGCCCCCCACCGGGTGTTTACTAAGACACGCCTGTTTCAGACGTTGATAATTTCCTCATTGATTAAAAAAAATATTCCCTAAAATATAGATTTTTTTTTTTTCCTCTCCTTAAATCAGTGACTGGGATTGAGTAAGGATTCGAGGATTTCTTCCCTCTTTTTTTCTTTTGCTGCACCCTTGCCCTGGAGAGTCATGCAGTCAGGCAATTAGCATTTTCAGAACGGCAGCCCAATACCGTTCTTACGGGACAGGTGCCCTTTAAATAGGATCCAATGCTACTAGGAAATATTTGGGGGGGTGGGTTCGCCAGTGGCGTGATTACAGAGGGGAGCGCCCCCTTGTTTAGAAAAGGGGGGACCCCCTCCCCCCCCGGTTCAGATTCTGCCTAGCAGCATTCCGAATACTGGATCCGCCGTCTCCGCCACCACGCCCCCCCCTTCATCCAGCTACACGAGGAGCCTTCAATGCAGAGGTCCGTCCACGCTCCCACGTGTGCCCCCCTTCCCTTCCCTTTTGAGTCCTGTGACCCCCCAGTGGCCTGCCCAGAGCCAGAGACCCCCCCTTTCTTCACCCTTTCACCCGCCCCCGGACACCCCCCCACCCCAAAAACTGACTGCAGCAACGCTGAGAACAAAGGGTGCCGGCGGCCATGTTGTCGTATCCCAGAAGAGTCAGCACCATGCTTGTGGCAGAACTTTTAACCCCTGGTGGCCCAGGGAGGGCGGCGGTGGGCTCTCTGGGCGCCCCCCATTCTAAAGGTCTCTCTTGATTTTAAATTCAAAACGAAAGGGGGGGGGGGTGTCCATAAAAAAACAAAAAACCCTTTTTAACCCCCAATGTGCTGAAGCTTTTATCTGCATGGATGGTGAGCGGCAATTCCTTCAGATCCCCCCCCACCCCCCGTGTCACTTTTCCTGACGCGGCGCTGTCAAGAAGTCACCCACTCGGGCTCTCCGATTGGCCGCTGCTTATCTCATAGATTACTACATTGCTGCTATGATCTCATAGCCCTCTGCATCTTCTCCCTGGAGGGGTGGGGGGGGGGGGGACAGGGTCTCCCAGGCTCCTAATAACTGATAATCAATACATCTGATCCCTTTTCCCGCAGCGCCTAACAAGCCTGCCAGATGGTCGGGGCTAATTGCCGCCACCTGAGCCTCCGTCTATTTATGTTTTGCTGCTCGTGCATACACCCCCCCCCCCCGCCATTGCATTGTGTGGGCTTTGTGGTCAGTGCCGCCGGGACTTCATCCTTCTGTGGGTAGATATTGACCTTAACCATGGCAGCTTCTTAAAGGGTCACTCCACCCAAAACTGATCTCAATGGATGAGAGTTAACCACACCCCCCCCCCCCCATCCTGCTCTTGAATCGCCTGCCCCATGGCATTGTGGGCTTTGTGGTCAGTGCTGCCCGGGACTTCATCCTTCTGTGGGTGCATAGCGCTCTGGGTGCCAACGCCACTAGATTTTGACCTTAACCATGGCAGCTTCTTAAAGGGTCACTCCACCCAATACTGATCTCAATGGATGAGCATTGGCCCCCTCCCCACCCCCATCCTACTACTGAATCGCCTGCCCCATTGCTTTGTGGTCAGCGCCGCCGGGACTTCATCCTTCTGTAGGTGCATAACCCTCTGGGTGCCACCACCAGTAGATATTGGCCTTAACCATGGAAGCTTCCTAAAGGGTCACTCCACCCATAACTGGTCTCAATGGATGGGCATTAACCCCCTCCCCACCCCCATCCTACTCCTGAATCGCCTGACCCATGGCATTGTGGGCTTTGTGGTCAGTGCTGCCTGGGACCTCATCCTTCTGCTGGTGCTTATCCCCCTGGGTGCCACCACCAGTAGAAAATGGCAGCTTCTTAAAGGGTCACTCCACCCAAAACTGATCTCAATGGATGAGAGTTAACCACACCCCCCCCCATCCTGCTCCTGAAGCGCCTGCCCCATGGCATTGTGGGCTTTGTGGTCAGTGCTGCCCGGGACTTCATCCTTCTGTGGGTGCATAGCGCTCTGGGTGCCAACGCCACTAGATATTGACCTTAACCATGGCAGCTTCTTAAAGGGTCACTCCACCCAATACTGATCTCAATGGATGAGCATTAACCCCCTCCCCACCCCCATCCTACTACTGAATCACTTGCCCCATTGCTTTGTGGTCAGCGCTGCCGGGACTTCATCCTTCGGTGGGTGCATAACCCTCTGGGTGCCACCGCCAGTAGATATCGACCTTAACCATGGCAGTGAAAGGAATAGTGCCCCATCATTGGTGTCAGTGGGAGGAATAGTGCCCCATCATTGGTGTCAGTGGGAGGAATAGTGCCCCATCATTGGTGTCAGTGGGAGGAATAGTGCCCCATCATTGGTGTCAGGGGGAGGAATAGTGCCCCATCATTGGTGTCAGGGGGAGGAATAGTGCCCCATTATTGGTGTCAGTTGGAGGAATAGTGCCCCATCATTGGTGTCAGTGGGAGGAATAGTGCCCCATCATTGGTGTCAGTGGGAGAATAATGCCCCATCATTGGTATCGGTGGGTGGCTCGCCGTGGTCCCAAATCCCTTCAAACCATCACTTGCACCGGAAGCGTTTCCTGAAGGACGGGAACGACTTCCCAACAGGCGCAAAAAATTGCTGCGGCCGCTCTTAAACCATTCCTGCGGGTTGCTGCGACCGTGGATCGCTTCCTTGAGTTTTCATCTCCTCTTGTCTGATTCATCTGGAAAATCTGATTCCCGGCGCACGTTGGATTATAGCGGCGGATTAGGGACGGCGTTGCCAACCATCACATATTGAAACACAAAAGGCAATCAAAACAGCCAATCAACCGCAAACATAACAACGATAACGTCCTGTAGGTGGAAGGCCGACGGTCGCATTAAATTGTGAACCGAGGGACATGACATGCGGCGGCGGCCTGAATTCACCCTTCGCTGCTCCTTCCAATTGGAGAATGCTGAGACATGAAAATTGGCACCCGTTCTAAAATATACAATTCTTTCAACAAAAGCTCAAACTTTCCACAATTATTATCACAGATTATCGGTTCTATCCACCGAAGAACCAAAGGTATACTGGCCTTTCTCGACCACTGACCACCAATGTAAGGAACATTCTTCTCACTGACCACCAATGTAAGGAACATTCTTCTCACTGATCACCGATGTAAGGAACATTCTTCCCACTGATCACCAATGTAAGGAACATTCTTCTCACTGATTACCAATGTAAGGAACATTCTTCCCACTGATCACCAAAGTAAGGATCGTTCTTCTCACTGATCACCAATGTAAGGAACGTTCTTCCCACTGATCACCAATGTAAGGAACATTCTTCTCACTGATCACCAATGTAAGGAACATTCTTCCCACTGATCACCAATGTAAGGAACATTCTTCTCACTGATCACCAATGTAAGGAACATTCTTCTCACTGATCACCAATGTAAGGAACATTCTTCCCACTGATCACCAATGTAAGGAACATTCTTCTCACTGATCACCAATGTAAGGAACATTCTTCCCACTGATCACCAATGTAAGGAACATTCTTCTCACTGATCACCAATGTAAGGAACATTCTTCCCACTGATCACCAATGTAAGGAACATTCTTCTCACTGATCACCAATGTAAGGAACATTCTTCTCACTGATCACCAATGTAAGGAACATTCTTCTCACTGATCACCAATGTAAGGAACATTCTTCTCACTGATCACCAATGTAAGGAACATTCTTCTCACTGATCACCAATGTAAGGAACATTCTTCTCACTGATCACCAATGTAAGGAACATTCTTCTCACTGATCACCGATGTAAGGAACATTCTTCCCACTGATCACCGATGTAAGGAACATTCTTCTCACTGATCACCGATGTAAGGAACGTTCTTCTCACTGATCACCGATGTAAGGAACGTTCTTCTCACCGATCACCGATGTAAGGAACGTTCTTCTCACCGATCACCAATGTAAGGAACATTCTTCTCACCGATCACCAATGTAAGGAACATTCTTCTCACCGATCACCAATGTAAGGAACATTCTTCTCACTGATCACCGATGTAAGGAACATTCTTCTCACCGATCACCGATGTAAGGAACATTCTTCTCACTGATCACCGATGTAAGGAACATTCTTCTCACTGATCACCGATGTAAGGAACATTCTTCTCACTGATCACCAATGTAAGGGACATTCTTCTCACTGATCACCAATGTAAGGAACATTCTTCTCACCGATCACCGATGTAAGGAACATTCTTCTCACTGATCACCAATGTAAGGAACATTCTTCCCACTGATCACCAATGTAAGGAACATTCTTCTCACTGATCACCAATGTAAGGGACATTCTTCTCACTGATCACCGATGTAAGGAACATTTTTCTCACTGATCACCAATGTAAGGGGCATTCTTCCCACTGATTCACGCACCAAAGTGCCCCCATGCATCAGGTTCACCCATCAGAGTCTCACTATAGATTAGCAGAGTCCATTAAAGGCCGGCAGGCAGGGGGTGGGAGCCGGGAGGAGAAGTGTGCTGCAGAGGGCAGGGCACACATGTGATGTCGTCAGCGATCCTACATAGTAACCAATGACTGAAGCTTAGCAAGGATCTGGCACAGTGGAATGACGGGCTGACGGTCCGCACTAGGCTGTCAGTGGATCCGGACTACGATCCGCCATTTAGTGAAGGCTGCATGAAATGTTTAAAATAAGCCTTTTTCGAGTGTAACGTGCTCCTCAGTACACACCCACCTATGTAAGGGTCCTACTGACCACCAATTTAAGAGAGATTGTTCCAACTAGCCACCATAGTAACGGGTCCCTTCTCCCAACGACCAGCAATGTAGGGAGGCACTTGTCCTCTAACCACCAATGTAATGGGTTCCTTCTCCCAACGACCGCCAATGTAAGGAGGCCCTTGTCCTGTGACCACTAATGTAATGGGTTCCTTCTCCCAACATCCACCAATGTAAGGGGGTCCTTGTCCTCTGACCACCAATGTAATGGGTTCCTTTTCCCAATGACCGCCAATGTAAGGAGGCCCTTGTCCTCTGACCACTAATGTAATGGGTTCCTTCTCCCAACATCCACCAATGTATTGGGGTCCTTGTCCTCTGACCACCAATGTAATGGGTTCCTTCTCCCAACACCCACCAATGTAAGGAGGCCCTTTTCCTCTGACCAATGTAATGGGTTCCTTCTCCCAACACCCACCAACGTAAGGAGGCCCTTCTTCTCTGACCACCAATGTAATGGGTTCCTTCTCCCAACACCCACCAACGTAAGGAGGCCCTTCTCCTCTGACCACCAATGTAATGGGTTCCTTCTCCCAACACCCACTAATGTAAGGGGGTCCTTGTCCTCTGACCATCAATGTAGGTTTTACTAACCAGCATATAAGACAATGTTTTTTATCTCCTGACAGATTTGAGGGAACGTCACAATTTTCACCGTCTGCCTTTCTTTTCTGTTAATTATTATAATTTGTTTCATTTTATTTTTATTACAGAGAATTATTTTGTTGCTGGTTGTGAAATCCTGTAAGTACGGCAAATCCCTTATTCTTCTATTCATCCTTCGATCTCAGCTTACTGTTCATGCTGATGTAAGGGAGCAGCCAATACAGTAAGTACAATCAGGGGGTTCCCTAAGATGTTCCTGAAGATATTCCGAGGGTTCCTCCATGTTAAAAGGAGTGAAAAAGGCTGAGAAACGTAAACATTAGCAGAACAAAAAAAAAAACATGATCATATACGGGGGATGGGCTCACCAGTGTAAATCTGAAATAATATGGCCAGCCAGTTTAGCAGTTTGGTTTAAATTACACAGCACAGATCACATTAGTAGGAGTCACGCAAGGGGATGATGGAGCGCGCGGAGATGTGTCGTCGGGCAAAGCGTGAAAGTGTCGTCTCCAGTGCACATACATACAGCTCTGCCTTCTATTCAGAGGTTCGCAGACATTTAGACCTGCATTACAGGCGCTCCCGCTGAAACCCGACCTGCGATTCGACCTACTCTGGCAGATGTGGCTTATTCAGCCTAGGGTGATCCCATAATCCCTTTCTGTAGGGCATATGTAGATTTCAAAGTGTGGAGGTAGAACTCAGTTATAAGTCTCAATTTTAAGGGGGAAAAAAACAGCAAAACTTGGTGGCGGCATCAACTGAGCAACCCTTCTTCTGTGCAGCAAAATAAAATAAACGTTCACAAAGAGGAGGGTGCAAAAGTGTTTCCATACATGTTATATGAATTAGGTCTATCTGTCAGCCTTAAGTCAAGATACAATAACGGGGATGGTTCCCCGAGCAACACTTGGGTTTAGGAGTATTCAAACACAGGCTGACAAATAGTTTGGTAGATTATATGGCCAAAATTGTGGACACCTGACCATCACACTTACATTATTTAGCCAAATGATGGAGTTCAGGTCATACAGTAACAGTTTGGTGAAGACCCATTTCTGTTTGACCATGACTGTGCCCCTAGCTCCATAAAGACATGGTGTGACCAGTTTGGTGTGGAGGAACTCGAGTGATGGTGAGCCAGATCTTCTCATCCGACATCAGTACCTAACCTCACAAATGGGTACAAATTCCCACAGACACCTTCCAAAATCGTGTAGAAAGTCTTTCCAGAAGCGTAGAGCCAGCTTCATAAAAATGGGGTTTGACCAGTTTGGTGTGAATTGGAACACTAAAGGTAAGACAGATCTTCACATCCATCATCAGTACTTGACCTCACAAATGGGTACAAATTCCCACAGGCACCCTCCAAACTCTTGTGGAAAGCCTTCCCAGAAGAGTAGAGCCAGCTTCATAAAAACGTGGTTTGACCAGTTTGGTGTGGAGGAACTCGAGTGTCGTGCACAAAGCCCTGACCTCAATCCTACTGAACGCCTTTGGGATGAATTGGAATACTAAAGGTAAGACAGATCTTCACATCCATCATCAGTACTTGACCTCACAAATGGGTACAAATTCCCACAGGCACCCTCCAAACTCTTGTGGAAAGCCTTCCCAGAAGAGTAGAGCCAGCTTCATAAAAACGTGGTTTGACCAGTTTGGTGTGGAGGAACTCGAGTGTCGTGCACAAAGCCCTGACCTCAATCCTACTGAACGCCTTTGGGATGAATTGGAATACTAAAGGTAAGACAGATCTTCACATCCATCATCAGTACTTGACCTCACAAATGGGTACAAATTCCCACAGACACCCTCCAAACTCTTGTGGAAAGCCTTCCCAGAAGAGCGAACACCTTTTTGATGAATTGGCATGCTTATTGTGAGCCGGGTCTTCTCACGCAACATCAGTCCTGTCCTTGGAGGCTCAGGATTATAGAACTCTACCAATAATGGGTTCATCCAACCACAAACTGATACACTATAAGGCCCAAACGATATGGACACCCCTCCAAATTTTAATTCAGGTGTATGCTGTAAAAGGGCACTGTTAATAATAGATCACACAAATACATTATAGACAATTATGTTCTTCTAACCTTGAGGTAGCCATTTGGTGAAGGCCCTTTTCTGTTCCAGCTTGACTGTGTCCCTGTGTACAAAGCAAGCTCCATAAAGATATGGTTTGAAAGGTTGTTTGTGGAGGAACTCTAGTTTCCTACATAGAGCCCCGATCTCAACCCTTCTGGATGCCTTTGTGATTAATTTGAATGCTGATTGTGAGCCAGGTGTTTCATCCAACATCAGTCCAGTCCTTGGAGGCTTACAATTAAAGAACTCTACCAATAATGGTAATAAGGTCATCCAAGTCCAAACTGATGAACGATATGCCCGAAAGGATGTGGATACTCCTCCAGATTGAGTTCACATGTTTCCAGTGAAGGGTCCTGTTCTACTACATCATACAAAGACATTGTACACAATTGTGCTCATTCAACCTTGTGGTAGCAGTTTGGTGAAGACTCTTTTCTGTTCCAGCCTGACTGTGCCCCTGTGTACAAAGCCAGGTCCATAAAGATATGATTTGACCAGTTTATCATGGAAGAACTTGCGTATCCAGGGCAGAGCCCTGATCTCAACCCTACTGAACACCTTTGGGAGGAATTGGAATAGTGATAGTGAGCCAGGTCTTCTCATCTAACATCAGTACCTAAGCTCACAAATGGGAACAAATTCCCACAGACACTCTCCAAAATCTTGCAGAAAGACATCCAAGAAGAGTGGAATCAACTCCAAAAGACATGGTTTGAACAGTTTGGTGTGAAGGAGCTTAATTGTCCTGCACAGAGCCCTGACCCCAACCCTACTGAACACCTTTTAGATGAATTGGAATGTTGATTGTGAGCTAGATCTTCTCACCCAACATCAGTTCTGTCTTTGGAGCCTCATGATTAAAGAAGTCTACTATTAATGGGGCCATCCAACTACAAACTGATGCACTATATGGCCCAAAGGATGTGGACACTTTTCCAGATTGCGTTCAGGTGTATAAAGTGGGGGGTTCTTTTAATACTACATTGTACACAAGTCATTTTAGACAATTATGCTCTTTCAACCTTGAGGTTGAGTTTAGTGAAGGTCCTTTTCTGTTCCAGCACGATTGTGCCCCTGTGTACAAAGCCACCTCCATAAATCTCAAGTGGCTTCCAGAGAGAGCTCTGACCTCAACCCTACAGAACACCTTTCGGATTGATTGGAACGCTGATGGCAAGCCAGGTCTTCTCTTCCAACATCACAAATGGGCGCCAATTCCCACAGACAGCCTCCAAAATCTTCTGTGACCTACCAGAAGAGTGACAGATGTTATAGCCACAAAGGTGTGAGGGAAACTCCCTAATAATGGCCATTGGCGTTTTGGAATGGGATGCCCAACAACTCATATGGATATGAATGACTTTTGGCCTGATGGTGTAGAGCAATGGTTCTCAACCTCAGTCCTCAAGTAACCCCAACAGGCCGTGTGGGAATTTCTCTTATGCCATGTACACACGGCCGGACTTTTCGACAGCAAAGTTTCGACGGAACAAATCCATCGGACAATTCTACCGTGTGTGGGCTTCATCGGACCTTTGCTGTCGCAAAAATCAGACGGACTTTAGATTTAGAACATGTTTCAAATCTTTCCGACAGACTCGAGTCCGGTTGTAAAATCCGTTCGTCTGTATGCTAGCCCGACGGACAAAAACAGACGCTAGGGCAGCTATTGGCTACTGGCCATGAACTTCCTTATTCGAGTCCGGTCATACGTCATCGCGTTCGAATCCGTCGGACTTTGGTGTGATTGTGTGTGGCCAAGTCAGTTAGTTCGGAAAGTCAGTCGAAAGTCAGTCGGAAAGACTGTCAGACCTTGTCTGCCCGGAAAGTCCGGTGGTGTGTACACGGCATTAGATAAAATAGCTGTCCATTGACTCCGATTTAAAGCACCTGCGCAAGATAAAGGAAAACCTGCAAACACGGCCTGTTGGGGGTACTTGAGGACTGAGGTTGAGAACCACTGGTGTAGAGCAGCCTTTCTCCACCTTTTGTGATCCAGGTGAAACACTTGAAATAAATCCCAGCTCTTCGAGATTCTCTGCTAAAACCAAGTCAATAAAGGTCGGTGGGAAAAAATGCTCCACACATTGGTGGCCAATGGCAAGAATTCCCCCCCCCTTACAATGGTAGTCAGAATGCCACCCTCACAGACAGCTAGGTTAGTGTCCTACAGACAGCTTTGCCATGTGGCGTTGGCCCTGAAGCTAAGCAGGTACCATCAAACAGATGGTCAATCTGCCACAGCTCAAGGAACCCCTGGCAACATCTGAAGGAAGCCAAGTTGAGAATGGCTGGTGTATAGTAACTGAATGAAAATCCGTGTCACCCCAAAGGTATCTCCACAAACTTATAGCTATATATGTGACTTAGTGGTGATGTAGGCTTTCCTAATGCCCTCTGCATGCGAAGAAGGGCCACCAAGCAGTGTGCCAAGATTTATAGAAAACTGGTTGAAATTATGACGTTGAAATTAATGTATGCAAATTATCTAGCTATTTTTTTTTTTTACACCCACCCCTGGCAGGCAATGGCAATCCAGTTTGGTCACCATACTGTGCCCGCTGGCAGAATGCCAGCCCTGGGCATTGCTGACTGACTTGCGCTTTACGCCTTTTCCTCTCAGTTTCTACGTCAGGAAGCTAAAATAAACATACCTTTAGGTACTTATAACTGTGTTTAAAAAATAAATGTAATGACCTCCAAAGACATAATGGGATTAAAGGGTCTTTTATATTGTTTGCCTAGATTTCAGCTCTAAGACAAGTTTTCCTCTTTGAACTCTTGCCCTCTTTTTTTTTCTCTCTCTCTCTGTCTCTCTCCCTCTCTCTCTCCAGCCCTGCAGATGCAAATTTCGGCAAGTCGAAATGATATACGTGCCGTATGGCCCCTCTGTACCCTTTGATGTCATGACAAGGGCAGGTTATGAACTTTGCCCAAGGCCAATGAAGGCCCCTTAATTCAACGACCGGTGGGAAACCACTTCCTTATAAACTGGAAGTGGCCGGTGGCCATTCACCAGTGTCTTACCGATGAATTAAAAAAAAAATATATATTTTTTTAACTATTTATTATAAATTATTGAGAAATAAGACAGAATAGAGCTCAGGTCTACTTATACGGTACATACAACATATGCACATATCTACTATCACCCATAGCAGCTTTTCCCCACCTTTTCAACACAGGGGAAACCTTGAAATAAATTCCTGGTCTCAGGTAGCCCCTACGAAAAATGACTATATCTACCTCATAACTCATAATATATTATCGTAACGGTCAGTGGGAAGAATGCTCCTTATACTTGTGGCCATTGAGAAGAATTATCCCTTTACAGATAGCTAATGGTGTCAGTGGGGACCTGTTCGGGATTCACCCGGACAGTTCGGGTTTTGAATCATGTGTTCGGGTTTCAGTCCACCTGAAACCCGGACACAATATTCAGACAGGAATGTGGCTTAAAACAGCGCCCCATAGGAGGAACTATGGGGCACTATGCATGCCACATTGCTATTCTGTTTGGCCTGCCCAAAGGTGTCCCAGGCCTGTTACAATCCTATAGATCAGGGGTCTCCAAACATTCTAAAGAAAGGGACAGTTTATTGTCCTTCAGACTTTAGGGTGGCCGGTCTGTGCCCATTGGGAGTAAACAATGCCCGATCTTTGGTATTAGGGGGAGGAAATGTGCCCAATTTTTGTTGTCGTTAGAAGAAATGATGCCCAATCGCTGATGTCAGTGGAAGGAATACTGGACGGTCTGTGCCCAGTGGTATTGGGAGGAAATGTGCCCAATTTTTGTTGTCGTTAGAAGAAATGATGCCCAATCGCTGATGTCAGTGGAAGGAATACTGCATTGTTGGTGGCAATGGTAGGAATAATGACTCGAGAGCCCGATAAAGGCAAGCAAAGGGCCGCAGTTTGGAGACCACGATTATAGTGTACAAAATATATATTTTTGCTAAAGCATTCGGGTTTGGCTTAAAGAAAAAGTGGCAACCCTAGACTTATGTGAGAGGCAAAAATTGCTCAAGGAACCCCTGGCATCCTCTGGAGGAACCCCGGTCTTCCATAGAACTCTGGTTGAGAAACCCTGGCCTATAGAAAAGCCTCTAAGTAGGAGTCCCAGAGACTGGCGAGATGCCAAAAAGTTTTCCTATCACAGTCACTGTTAGGAGAGCTGCTAATAAGTGGAGATGAGTGAACTGAGCCGGGTTCTGATAATAATGGAAGGTTTGGCAAACCCAGCGGGAGGTCTGTGAAACCCGAAATTAGCACCGAACGTTGGGAGGTGAGGCTAGCTGTTTCTCCTGGCCTTCTTCAAGGCCGGTACGCAAGCTATTATTGAAAAAAAAGGGCAAGGGGATCTGGGCACTGTCATAGAGGACATGTACCAATGCAGTTTAAAAAAATAAAAAAACTGTTAGGCCGCGTACACACGGGCGGATTGTCTGCCCAACTAAGTTCGTCAGACAATCCGACAGACAGTCCGTTCAACTTTTGAATGAACGGACTTGACTACACACGATGAACAGACAGTCCGCTGAAAACTTGCGCGATGACGTGTACAGCACGTAGGACGGGACTAGAAAAACGACGTCCAATACACTGCAATGCAACCTTCGGCCGTGTAAATCCTTTCTGAGCATGCGCCATACTTAGTCCGTCCAACTTGCCTACACACGAGTGGACTGTCCGCTGAAACCAAGTTTGGACGGACAAAACCAAGTTTGGACGGACAAAATTACGGAAATTCCGAAAGACTAAGTCCGTCAGACTGTCCGCTGAAAAAGTCAGCTGAAGCCCACACACGAGCGGATTGTCCGCTGAAACACGGTTCAGCGGACTAAGTTGGGCAGACAATCCGCCCGTGTGTACGCGGCCTTAGTGGGGAGAGGGTCTTTTCCAACTGCAACATCGACAATACACAAATCCTTCATAATAAGTAGCTTAAGGAATGCCAAAAACCTGCATGTGGTTTCGTAAAACAGAATGATGATGTGAAGTTCCCTTTATGATACCAACCAGAGCCTTATCCAGGCATGCAGCCTGGGTGGCCAGGAAAGGGTGGGCAGCGAGTATGAACTAGACCTGGCCACATGCCTTTCAACATTGGGGAGGGGGGGTTACCTTGCAAATCCTCACCACCCTTGCAAAAGGCAGATTGTTGAGGGAACAAGTTCCTCTTCCCCAGATATTGTCCCCCAAAATGGACCTAGGGTTATGGTGGGCTTATAGCAGATAAGCCCCTTTACACTTGTGGTTAGGGGATGGTAAAAACACACACCCAAGCCAGTGGATGGGGGTGTACACAAGGCTTTGCCAAAATGATCCCCCCCTTCCCCTTGCACTTGGTGCCGCTCGCTGAATGCGACTCATTCACTAGAATGGGGTTGTGCCTTCTTTCGTTCTTTATTTCTTTCTTTCTTTTCTATATTTCTCTCGTTTTTTTCCTTTGTCACCCTTACACCTTTCCTTTGCTCTCCCTTTCCTCTTAATTTCCTTTCTTCTCACTTTCCTAATCTTTTCATTTCCTCTCCTTTTTCTTATTCCTTTCCTCTCCTCTCTTCCTTTCCCTTTCTTCTACCTTTCCTCTCCCTTTCTACTTTCTTTTTTTTCTTCTTCCTTCCATTTCCTCTTTATTTCCTCTCCTCTTCCTTTTCTCTCCTCTCCTCTCCTCGTCCTTTCCTCTCCTCTTCCTTTCCTTTCCTCTCCCTTCCTTTCCCTTCATTTTCTCTTCCTCTCCCCTCAGCTTCCCTTTTTCTCCTCTCCCCTTTATTTCCTCTCCCCTCCTCTTCCTTTTCTCTCCTCTTCCCTTCCTTTCCTCTTCCTCTCCCCTCAGCTTCCCTTTCTCTCCTCTTCCCTTTATTTCCTCTCCCCTCCTCTTCCTTTCCTTTCCTCTCCTCTTCCCCTCCCCTCATTTTCCCTTCCTCTCCTCTTCCTCTCCCCTCAGCTTCCCTTTCTCTCCTCTTCCTTTTCTCTTCTCTTCCCTTTATGTCTTCTTCCTTTTTTCTCCTCTTCCTTTCCTCTCCTCTTCCTTTTCCCTCCTCTTCCTTCCCTCTTCTCTTCCTTTCCTCTCCTCTTCCTTTTCCCTCCTCTTCCTCCCCTCTTCTCTTCCTTTCCTCTCCTCTTCCTCTCCCCTCAGCTTCCCTTTCTCTCCTCTTCCCTTTATCTCCTCTTCCTTTTCCCTCCTCTTCCTTTCCTCTCCTCTTCCTTTTTTCTCCTCTTCCTTTTCTCTCCTCTTCCCTTTCTCTCATTTTCTCGCCTCTTCCTCTCCCCTCCTTTTCCCTTCCTTTCCTCTTCCTTTCTTCTTCCTGTACTCTCCCTTCCCTTTTCCTTTCCCCTTTCCTTTTCTCCTTCCTCTCCTCTATCTCGCTCTCTCCCTCTTGATTTACTTATGCCTTCTTATTCCTACATACACCTTTTGAAGTGGATTGAACACAGCAGTGGAGGGGGATAACAATCGCTGAGGAGATGAACAGGCCGTTTCTTGCACAAGACTTGTATTTGAACATTGTTGTGTAACATTGTTCTGATAATTTGTATATTTCTGGTTTATAAAAGGAATACACAGAAGGTTACTTTGCTTTGTTTGTTGGATATGTAGCGGTAACAGTGTGTTGCTTTCTATGATGATGATTATTATTGGTATTTTTATTATCAGTAGTAGGTGCTTGTTATCTGATGATGATGGTTATTATTATTATTATCCTTATTTGTAGTAGTAGTAGATGTTTATTATCTCTTATATGATGAATGAGATCCATTCACTGGAATGAGACTGCGCCACGAGCTTTCTTTCTCTTTCCATTATTTCTCAAATTTTTCCCTTGTCACTCTAAGCCCTTGTACACACGGTCGGACATTCCGACGGAAAATGTCCGATCGGACCGTGTTGTCGGATAATCCGACCGTGTGTGGGCTCCATCGGACTGTTTCCGTCTGAATATCCGACGGACAAAGTTTTAGAGCTGGGCTATAAAACTTTCGGACAACATGATCCGATCGGACTTTGTCCGATTGTGTGTAGAGAATTCCGATCGGACAAAGTGCCACGCATGCTCAGATCAAATTCCTAGACCAAAGCTATTGGCTATTAGCCTGAACGTAGTCCCGTCCTAACGAAATAACGTCATCACGTTCAGAACGATCGGATTTTCCGACAACTTTGTCCAACCGTGTGTATGCAGCACCGGTTTCGGACAAAATCCTACGGATTTTGTTGTCGGAATGTCCGACCGTGTGTACAAGGGCTAACGCCTTTCTTTTCTTCTCCCTTTTTAATCCTTTCATTTCCTCTTCCTCTGCTCTCCTCTTTCTTTCCTCTCCTTTTTCTTTCCTCTCCTTTTCCTTTCCCTCCTTTTCCTTTCCTCTCCTCGTTCTTTCTTTTCGTCTCCTCTTTCTTTCCTTTCCTCTCCTCTTTTTTTCCTTTCCTCTCCTCTTTCTTTCTTTTCCTCTCCTCTTCCTTTCCTCTCCTCTTTCTTTCCTTTCTTCTCATCTTTCTTTCCTTTCCTCTCCTCTTTCTTTCCTTTCTGCTGATCTTTCTTTCCTTTCCTCTCCTCTTCCTTTCCTCTTTCTTTCCTTTCCTCTCGTTTCCTCTTTCCTTTCCTCTCATTTCCTCTTTCTTTCCTTTCTTCTCCTCTTTCTTACCTTTCCTCTCCCCTTCCCTTCCTTTCCTCTCCTTTTTCTTTCCTTTCCTCTCCCTTTCCTCTGCTCTTTCTTTACTTTCCTTTCCTCTTTCTTTCCTTTCCTCTCGTTTCCTCTTTCCTTTCCTCTCCTCTGCCTTTCCTCTTTCTTTCCTTTCCTCTCATTTCCTCTTTCTTTCCTTTCTTCTCCTCTTTCTTACCTTTCCTCTCCCCTTCCCTTTCTTTCCTCTCCTCTTTCTTTCCTTTCCTCTCCTCTTCCTTTCCTCTTTCTTTCCTTTCCTCTTTCTTTCCTTTCCTCTCATTTCCTCTTTCTTTCCTTTCTTCTCCTCTTTCTTACCTTTCTTCTCCTCTTTCTTACCTTTCCTCTCCCCTTCCCTTTCTTTTCTTTCCTCTCCTCTTTCTTTCCTTTCCTCTCCCTTTCCTCTGCTCTTTCTTTCCTTTCCTCTCCTGTCCTCTTTCTTTCCTTTCCTCTTCTCTTCCTTTCCTCTTTCTTTCCTTCCCTTTTTCTTTCCTTTCCTCTCCTCTTCCTTTCCTCTCATTTCCTCTTTCTTTCCTTTCTTCTCCTCTTTCTTACCTTTCCTCTTCCCTTCCCTTCCTTTCCTCTCCCTTTCCTCTGCTCTTTCTTTCCTTTCTTCTCCTCTTTCTTTCTTTTTCCTCTCCTCTGTCTTTCCTTTTCCTCTCCTCTGTCTTTCCTTTTCCTCTCCTCTGTCTTTCCTTTTCCTCTCCTCTGTCTTTCCTTTTCCTCTCCTCTGTCTTTCCTTTTCCTCTCCTCTTCCTTACCTTTCCTCTTCCCATGCTTTCCTCTCTTCTTTCTTTCCTTCCTTTCCTCTACCCTTCCTTTCCTCTCCTCTTTCTTTCCTTTTCCTCTCCTCTTTCTTTCTTTTTCCTCTCCTCTTTCTTTCTTTTTCCTCTCCTCTGTCTTTCCTTTTCCTCTCCTCTTCCTTACCTTTCCTCTTCCTATCCTTTCCTCTCTTCTTTCTTTCCTTTCCTCTTCCTTCCCCTTTTTCCTTTCCTTAATTTCAATAATATCTTTCACTCCACGTGATGATCCTCTGGTATGACAGCTCTGTACAGGCCGGTGTCTGTTACATTGTATTCAGGTCGATTGGAATGACTTTCTGATACGAATCTGCGCATTACGTTGTTGTATTTGGTCCTTCGATAAAAACAGACAAAACTCACAAAAAAACGATATGAACTTTGACTTTTGAAGGGTCAGTCTGAGAAGGACGTTCGATGTGATCGCTGCCCCGTCCTTTTGTTGTGGATTTTTCATACTTTTTTTTTTTACTAATTCCTGGAGAGCAGGGACAACTCTCATTGTTCGCTCTGGCAATGGCGATTGTTTTTTGTGTCAAGTGCATTTCCCCCGTCGAGGTGATTTCCTTCTCCTCCTCCTCCTCCTCCGCAGCAGCAGCCGAGCCTTCGAGGAAGCGAAGCTCTCACTTCTAAAAACTTAAAAAAGTGCACTTTGTTAAAAAAAACTAAACGTGTTCCCCGACAAAATCTCTGGCGAGGTTGGGATTTGCGGGGTAGCGGTTTAATAGGGGGGGGGGTCACACCTGGGCTGGAAAGTCTTGGACGCCCCCCCCCCCACAACCTTTGTCTGGCTGTGGATCCGGGGGGAAAGGCGTAGGGGAGGAGGGTGGGGGTGCGAGGAGCGAGCGTTTCCCTGTTTCTCCTCGCACAAAGAGAAGAGAACAGCGATGAATCCTGCAGACAGGCCGAGGCGCTCAATACAAGTGCAGCATCCCATGGCACTCGGCTCCCCCCCCCCCCTCCGCCCCCCGAACCTTTACCAAACGGGCCCCTTTTCGTCAGGCGCACACCATAATCCCCCCTTGACAACCTAGAGTGAGACGGATCACATTACAGCCCCTCGCGCTGGCCCCAGAGGTGGAGCGGCGATATTAGGGGGGCTGCGTGCCTCGCACACCCCTCAACAGAGGCTGCGCGGCGCCCCCTCCCCCTCCCCCCCCCCACCTTTCCACGCCACCCCATCTATATACTTCTCTGCGCAGACATCGAACATGCAGCACAGGTGCTGGGCCCCACCATATGCGTCCTGAAATAAATAAAAAAAAGGGGGGGGGGGAGGCGAGAGTGGGGGTGGGGGTGGGTGGGGGTGTCATGTGGCTGCAATAAAGCTTTCGCATTTCAACAAAGGTCAGTGCGCGATAGTGGTACCCCACTATTGCGGTTGCGCGCAGTTCGGGTTGCGGTTCTGTAGGTGGCGCTGTGGGGATGCCGGAGACAAGGCTATAGATCGCGGGATTAATTATTAAAACGCCGTTTTATCGTTAATGGGGGTGGGGGGGTTTAATGTATGTTTCGGTTGCGTGCCAAATTAACCCTTATTGTCACCAAAAATAAAAAAAAAGTAATTAAAGTTTTTAGGAAACTTTTTTTATGTAAATGGTAAGCCATTATCCCCCAAGAGCTTGCAGTCTAGTATGAAGGGGTGCATTTAAGTAATGGGCAGTGAGAAGGTGCAAAACCAGCCAACGCTCGCCTTCCATTGTTCTGAGGCTGCCAGAACGCTTCAATCTTATTGGTTGAGCCCGGGTTGTGTTTCAGCGGACTGATAACATTTCATGGAATATAGAATCATTATAGCAGTACAGTTCTGGCCTGAGCTCAGAAGCTTACAATCTAAAGCCATAATAAAGGGCTCGGCACAGGACAGGCCATTCTGGGGGACTGCGGTGAAAGATTCGATTTCCGCTACTAAATCGCTCGTTTTATTATATCGCCAGGCCTCTATGTGTTAATTCATGATAGGCTGGGGATTTTTACCGAACCTTTGTAGCAGGTTCCATTCACCGACAAAGATTCTGCAATTCTGCAGCGCCCCCCTGTGTCTGCGTCCAGAATCTCACCCTCACATTGTTCTTTGTCTGTAATCAGCCCATGTGCTCCCTTGTCACGCAATCTACAAAAAGGGGGTGTGACCACTTCAGCATGTACAGGCGAGAAAAATCCCAAATTTATCAATGACATCACCGCTCTCCAAATATGAGATATATTATATAGGACTGACATCACCGCCCTCCAGATATAAGATATATTATATAGGAGTGACATCACCGCTCTCCCGATATAAGATATATTATACAGGAGTGACATCGCCGCCCTCCAGATATAAGATATAGTATACGGGAGTGACATCACCGCCTTCCAGATATAAGATATATTATACGGGAGTGACATCACCGCCTTCCAGATATAAGATATATCATACAGGAGTGACATCACCGCTCTCCAGATATAAGATATATTATACGGGAGTGACATCACCGCTCTCCAGATATAAGATATATTATACAGGAGTGACATCACTGCTCTCCAGATATAAGATATATTATACGGGAGTGACATCACCGCCCTCCAGATATAAGATATGTTATATAGAATTGACATCACCGCTCTCCCGATATAAGATATATTATACAGGAGTGACATCACCGCCCTCCAGATATAAGATATATTATACGGGAGTGACATCACCGCCTTCCAGATATAAGATATATCATACAGGAGTGACATCACCGCTCTCCAGATATAAGATATATTATACGGGAGTGACATCACCTCTCTCCAGATATAAGATATATTATAGAGGAGTGACATCACCGCTCTCCAGATATATAAGATATATTATACAGGAGTGACATCACCGCTCTCCAGATATAAGATATATTATACGGGAGTGACATCACCGCTCTCCAGATATAAGATATATTATAGAGGAGTGACATCACCGCTCTCCAGATATAAGATATATTATAGAGGAGTGACATCACCGCTCTCCAGATATAAGATATATTATACAGGAGTGACATCACCGCTCTCCAGATATAGGATATATTATACAGGAGTGACTTCACCGCTCTCCAGATATAAGATATATTATACAGGAGTGACACCCCCTCTCTCCATATATAAAATATATTATACGGGAGTGACATCACCGCCCTCCAGATATAAGATATATTATACGGGAGTGACATCACCGCCCTCCAGATATAAGATATATTATACAGGAGTGACATCCCCTCTCTCCAGATATAAAATATATATTATACGGGAGTGACATCACCGCCCTCCAGATATAAGATATATTATACGGAAGTGACATCACCGCACTCCAGATATAAGATATATTATACAGGAGTGACATCACCGCTCTCCAGATGTGATATAATATATTACCATAAGTATTGGGACACCTGCCTTTACACACACATGAATTATAATGGCATCCCAGTCTTAGTCCGTAGGGGTCAATATTGAGTTGGCCCGCCCTTTGCAGCTATAACAGCTTCAACTCTTCTGGGAAGGCCGTCCACAAGGTTTAGGAGGGTGTCTATGGGAATGTTTGACCATTCTTCCAGAAGCACATTTGTGAGGTCAGGCACTGATGTTGGTCCATAAAGAAATGGATGAGCGAGTTTGGGGTGGAGGAACATGACTGGCCTGGACAGAGTCCTGACCTCAACCCAATAGAACACCTTTGGGATGAATTTGAGCGGAGACTGCGAGCCAGGCCTTCTCATCCAACATCAGTGCCTGACCTCACAAATGCTCTTCTGGAAGAACGGTCAAACATTCCCATAGACGCCCTCCTAAACCTTGTGGACGGCCTTCCCAGAAGAAAGGGTGGGCCAACTCAATATTGAACCCTACGGACTATGACTGGGATGCCATTAAAGTTCATGTAAAGGCAGGCGTCCCAATACTTTTGGTCATATAGTGTATATTATAGAGTGACATCACCACTCCAGTTATGGGGACAGATATTTCTATACACTGTTATTAGCAATAAAAGTATATTTTATTTTCTGCTGAATACAAATCAGGACACTTATCACAATTTATTTTTAATCTCCTGCCTATTTAAATTAACCCTGTTATTCCTATCGTGGGCTGAAGGTCCACGTGTTCTATAATTCAGACAGCAGAGGGCAGCACTGCGCCTGTCTTCTGGTTGCAGCTGTTTGGGGATTATAGTGAGATTTTTATTGGCACTAAATTAAAGAGACCGTTCATCTACAGAAGTCGCATTTTCAAACAGCTCTAACCTCTGATAAGTGTACAATCTTTTCTGATGGAAATCCTCCTTGAAGAAGCTTACTCCCCCCACCCCACAGTCACCCACTATTATTATTATACATTTATAAAGCTCTGACAGATACCGCAGTGCTGGACAGAGATCACTGAGCCAAATCACATCAGTCTCTTCACCAGAAGAGCTTCTCCACCAGGTGGTGCTTTTCTGCAGGATGCTGTTTGCTCATTCTGCTTTGGTCTCAGCTGGGAGAAGCAGCAAGCCTGGGGCTTGTCCTACAGGCTTTTCCCCAAACAGCATGGACCGTGCTGGGGAAGATAAAGGTGGAGGTTCTCCAGAGGCACTGAGACCTACAACATATGATCAAGATGCATTGGATCCTGGGTTTGTCCCTATGTAAGGGGAGTCCTTCTTACCATCTTTCCAGGACAGAGTGGTGAATAGACTTGGCCGTGTTACTAAGGAGGAACAGAAGCTTGCTGTCATGAAAGAAGATTTCAGGAAAAATAAATCCCTGCATAGTTAGTCTGGAAGCAGTAAGAGGGAAGTATCCAAGCTGAAGTCTCTGGAGGAGGCATTGAAAATGCAGGAGAAGTTGGTTGCCTCTTTGAAACGAAGCAGCGGTGTGTTTAAGGAGAAGTATGAGTACAGAGTGCAGGGTTCTGGGGTGAGCTTTGTACAGAGTGCAGAGTTCTGGAATGAGCTATGTACAGAGTGAAGGGTTCTGGAATGAGCTATGTACAGAGTGCAGGTTTCTGGGAGGAGCTATATGCAGAGTGCAGTGTTCTGGAATGAGCTATGTACAGAGTGCAGGGTTCTGGAATGAGCTATGTACAGAGTGCAGGGTTCTGGAATGAGCTATGTACAGAGTGCAGAGTTCTGGAATGAGCTATGTACAGAGTGAAGGGTTCTGGAATAAGCTATGTACAGAGTGCAGGTTTCTGGGAGGAGCTATATACAGAGTGCAGGGTTCTGGAATGAGCTATGTACAGAGTGCAGGGTTCTGAGATGAGCTATGTAAAGAGTGCAGGGTTCTGAGATGAGCTATGTACAGATGCAGGGTTCTGGGATGAGCTATGTATAGAGTGCAGGGTTCTAGGATAAGCTGCGTACAGAGTGCAGGGTTTTGGGGTGAGCTGTATACAGAGTGCAGGGTTCTGGAATGAGCTGCATACAGAGTGCAGGGTTCTGGAATGAGCTATGTACAGAGTTCAGGGTTCTAGAATGAGCTATGTACACAGTGCAGGGTTCTGGAATGAGCTATGTACAGAGTGCAGTGTTCTGGAATGAGCTATGTACAGAGTGCAGGGTCCTGAGATGAGCTATATACAGAGTGCAGGGTTTAGGAATGAGCCATGTACTGAGTGCAGGGTTCTGAGATTAGCTATATACAGAGTGCAGGGTTCTCGAATGAGCCATGTACAGAGTGCAGGGTTCTGAGATGAGCTATATACAGAGTGCCAGGGTCTGGAATGAGCTATGTACAGATGCAGGGTTCTGGGATGAGCTATGTATAGAGTGCAGAGTTCTGGAATGAGCTGCATACAGACTGCAGGGTTCTGGGTTGATCTGCCTACAGAGTGCAGGGTTCTGGAATGAGCTATGTACAGAGTGCAGGGTTCAGAGATGAACTATGTACAGGGTGCAGGGTTCTGAGATGAACTATATACAGGGTGCAGGATCCTGGGATGAGCTATATACAAGGGTGCTGTTGGCTCATTCTGCTTTGGTCTTAGCTGGGAGAAGCAGCAAGCCTGGGGCTTGTCCTACAGACTTTTCCACAGCTACTAAGGAGGAACAGAAGCTTGCTGTCATAAAAGAAGATTTCAGGAAAAATAAATCCCTGCATAGTTAGTCTGGAAGCAGTAAGAGGGAAGTATCCAAGCTGAAGTCCCTGGAGGAGGCATTGAAAATGCAGGAGAAGTTGGCCGCCTCTCCGAAACAAAGCAGCGGTGTGTTCAAGGAGAAGTATGAGTACAGAGTGCAGGGTTCTGGAATGAGCTTTGTACAGAGTTCAGTGTTCTAGAATGAGTTATGTACACAGTGCAGGGTTCTAGAATGAGCAATGTACATAGTGCAGGGTTCTGGAATGAGCTATGTACAGACTGCAGGGTTCTGGAATGAGCTATGTACAGAGTGCAGGGTTCTGGGATGAGCTATATACAGAGTGCAGGGTTCTGGAATGAGCCATGTACAGAGTGCAGGGTTTTGAGATGAGCTATATACAGAGTGCATGGTTCTGGAATGAGCCATGTACAGAGTGCCGGGGTTGGGATGAGCTATGTACAGAGTGCAGGGTTCTGAGATGAGCTATATAAAGAGTGCAGGGTTCTGAGATGAGCTATATACAGAGTGCCGGGGTTGGGATGAGCTATGTACAGATGCAAGGTTCTGGGATGAGCTATGTATAGAGTGCAGGGTTCTGGGATGAACTATGTATAGAGTACAGGGTTCTGAGACGAACTGCATACAGAGTGCAGGGTTTTGGGATGAGCTGCGTAGAGAGTGCAGGGTTCTGGGATGAGCTATGTACAGAGTGCAGGGTTCTGGGTTGAGCTATGTACAGAGTTTAGGGTTCTTGGGTAAGCTATGTACAGAGTGCAGGGTTCTGGGGTAAGCTATGTACAGAGTGCAGGGTTCTGGGATAAGCTATGTACAGAGTGCAGGGTTCTGGGATGAGCTATGTACATAGTGCAGGGTTCTGGGATGAACTATGTACAGAGTGCAGCGTCCTGGGATGAACTATATACAGGGTGCAGGGTTCTGAGATGAGCTATATACAGAGTGCCGGGGTCTGGAATGAGCTATGTACAGATGCAGGGTTCTGGGATGAGCTATGTATAGAGTGCAGAGTTCTGGGATGAGCTGTGTACAGAGTGCAGGGTTCTGGGATGAGCTGTGTACAGAGTGCAGGGTTCTGGAATGTGCTGCATACAGAGTGCAAGGTTCTGGGTTGAGCTGCGTACAGAGTGCAGGGTTCTGGGATGAGCTATGTACAGAGTGCAGAGTTCTGAGATGAAGTATTTACAGGGTGCAGGGTTCTGAAATTAACTGAATACAGAGTGCAGGATCCTGGGATGAGCTATATACAAGGGTGCTGTTGGCTCATTCTGCTTTGGTCTTAGCTGGGAGAAGCAGCAAGCATGGGGCTTGTCCTACAGGCTTTTCCACAGCTACTAAGGAGGAACAGAAGCTTGCTGTCATGAAAGAAGATTTCAGGAAAAATAAATCCCTGCATAGTTAGTCTGGAAGCAGTAAGAGGGAAGTATCCAAGCTGAAGTCCCTGGAGGAGACATTGAAAACGCAGGAGAAGTTGGCCGCCTCTCTGAAACAAAGCAGCGGTGTGTTCAAGGAGAAGTATGAGTACAGACTGCAGGGTTCTGGAATGAGCTTTGTACAGAGTTCAGGGTTCTAGAATGAGTTATGTACACAGTGCAGGGTTCTAGAATGAGCTATGTACACAGTGCAGGGTTCTGGAATGAGCTATGTACAGAGTGCAGGGTTCTGGAATGAGCTATGTACAGAGTGCAGGGTTCTGGGATGAGCTATATACAGAGTGCAGGGTTCTGGAATGAGCCATGTACAGAGTGCAGGGTTATGAGATGAGTTATATACAGAGTGCATGGTTCTGGAATGAGCCATGTACAGAGTGCAGGGTTCTGAGATGAGCTATATAAAGAGTGCAGGGTTCTGAGATGAGCTATATACAGAGTGCCGGGGTCTGGGATGAGCTATGTACGGATGCAGGGTTCTGAGATGAGCTATGTATAGAGTACAGGGTTCTGGGACGAACTGTGTACAGAGTGCAGGGTTTTGGGATGAGCTGCGTACAGAGTGCAGGGTTCTGGAATGAGCTGCATACAGAGTGCAGGGTTCTGGAATGAGCTGCATACAGAGTGCAGGGTTCTGGGTTGAGCTATGTACAGAGTGCAGGGTTCTGGGATAAGCTATGTACAGAGTGCAGGGTTCTGGGATAAGCTATGTACAGAGTGCAGGGTTCTGGGATGAGCTATGTACATAGTGCAGGGTTCTGGGATGAACTATATACAGAGTGCAGCGTCCTCGGATGAGCTATATACAGGGTGCAGGGTTCTGAGATGAGTTATATACGGAGTGCAGGGTTCTGGTATGAGCTATATACAGGGTGCAGCAGAGGCATAATTAGAACCTTCAGGGCCCTGACCTCCGGCCTGGGCCATTCCCTTCGAGCCCTTCCCACTGATCCCACAACCCTTTATTGTCCCAAAGTGGATCCCTTTCACATGTTGTGCAGTCCTGCAGTCTTGGACCCCGCCATGGTGGCAGAAGGCCAGGGACCAGTTGCATGTGCGACCTTCTCTGGTAGTTCCGCCAGTGGTTTCAGTGTGGACTATGAATAGTGACAGTCAGTAGGGCAGTGGAAATGGTCAGTAGAGCAGTGGACGTGGTCAGTAGAGCAATGGATGTGGTCAGTAGAGCAGTGGACGTGGTCAGTAGAGCAGTGGACGTGGTCAGTAGAGCAGTGGACGTGGTCAGTAGAGCAGTGGATGTGGTCAGTAGACCAGTGGACGTGGTCAGTAGACCAGTGGACGTGGTCAATAGAGCAGTGGATGTGGTCAGTAGAGCAGTGGACGTGGTCAGTAGGGCAGTAGACATGGTCAATAGGGCAGTGGGTATTGTCAGTAGGGCAGTGGACGTGGTCAGTAGGGCAGTGGACGTGGTCAGTTGGCCAGTGGATATCGTCAGTAGGGCAGTGGATATTGTCAGTAGGGCAGTGGACGTAGTCAGTAGGGCAGTGGACGTAGTCAGTAGGGCAGTGGACATGGTTAGTAGAGCAGTGGACATAGTCAGTAGGGCAGTGGATGGGACCTATGTGATAAGGTTGGTCACCCTTATAGCCAATGCCCGGAGGCTTGGCATAATAAACCAGAGCTAGTGGAGGAATTCTTCCGTCCGGCTAGAGAAGAATCTGGGTTGGCGGAGGTTGCACCAGGGGATCCTAGTGTCTCTGTCCCGTCAGAATCTGTGTCTGTGAGGCCCTCTGCGGTGTCCGTGTCCCCCCAGTCTGTGGTTCCCAAGTCAGTTTCAGAAAGCGCGGCTGTCAAGTCTGTGTCTGCGCCTATTGTTTTTCCTAGTGTAGTGAAGGCAGTGGAGGGTGCTGGACCAGCGTGTATGGTTGTGCCAACCCCTCTTCCTCGGCGTGGCAAAAGTGAGGGGTGGAAGAAGCGTGTATCTAAAGCATCCTGATGGCAGTTACATCTTACGTTGAGGTTTGGGGTTTGTTGTCTCTTTTTTGTTGTCATTAAAATTTCTTTCTGTCTTATCTTCCCAGGAAACTGTTTTCTTTACTTGCTGATGTAAGCACGCTTGTTTTTGTTTAGTTATTATTATATCATTATTGTTTAGTTATTATTTATTTTTTTAAATTTTTTTTTTTCTAATAAACAAAATTTACACTCTAATGTCCCCTCCCCCCCACGGTCACACACTACTATTATTATACATTTATGTAGCTCTAACATATACCGCAGTGCTGTACAGGGAACACTGATCCAGTGCCAGCACTCAGTACCAGAGGAGCTTACACTCTAATGTCAGCCGCCAGCACCATAACAAACAATGGCTCTGTGATGCGGGGTAGGGCTGTGGATTGGGGGGCTCTGTGATGGGGGACCTCTAATGTGATAGGGTCCTCTGATGTAAAGGGGAGCTCTGATGTTATGGGGGGCCTCTGATGTAAAGAGGGGGTCTCTGATGTGATGGTGGACCTCTGATGTAAAGAGGGGGCCTCTGTTGTGATGGGAGGCCTCTGACCAAAGAGGAGACTGAACAAAAAACTAAGAAAAAGAAAAAATACAATAGGGATAAAAAAGATTATAAAGACAATGTTGTCTTTAAATGGCAGGTCTCTACTGAGAACTTGGCCCCCTCACCCCCCATGGGTGATCCAGGTCTACATCCCCCAGGGCATATTGAGGGAATCAGAGGAGGTGGCGTTGGTGATTCTAACCTTTTTTGGGGCCCCATGAGCCAGGCCTCTCCAGTATATACTGAAAGAGTAATGGGTCCATCTTCACAACCATATCCCCAGTCCTTTAGAGGAAGGGTCGATAAACGTAATTTTAACCACCAACGTCATCCAACTCCATTTAATCATCACCAATATCCCACTTCAATGGCGCCCCCTCCACCCTGGCGATCCAGAGGTGGTAAATCTTTTTCCCAGGGAAACAAATCCCTCTCTTAAGGTAGAGGTAGCATTAGGGATAGGAGACCCCCTCCGGATGTAAGAGATTTGGGATCCAATTACAGGGTTGAGACCTTCAATAGATATGGCCCCCTTGGGGATGACAGGAATGGGCATTCTGAAACCCCTAGGGGTCAGGGTGGTTTTCGGCCATCATATAGTCAACCCTTAGTTGGCAGTTTTTACCAACAGGGTTTTCAGGAGGGCACTCGGGGGGGACACAAGAGAAACGGAGACACAAGAGAGGGTGCAGAGGGGGGAAACGTCTTCACACCAAAAAGAAGAAGGACTTAGATATCAGTGGTGTCATTAACCTAAGTAATAAAAAGCTATCTAATGAAGAATTGCAGACTCTCGGAAAGGGTCTCAAGTTTGTGCCCCCTCAGAATTTAAATAAATTTCAGACATTTATAGATATCCAAAAGTTTACACGTAAGTTGAACATTAAGAGATATATCATGAGCAACCCCTCCCGCCAATTAGTTAGGGATTCAACAATTATGCATTCTGGTTTATCGAATGCCTCCTTGTTCAATCCTCCTGGCAATACAGCACCCAACATTAATATTTTCCGTGATCTGGTATTAAAGGATCTCAATGGTTTGAAATTGAGACCAGCTCAACCCACACGTGAATTTAGGGCAGGGTTAGACTCATTGCTTAATAGGAAAGACATAGTAGTTCGGTCGGCTGACAAAGGCGGTGCCATTGTAATACTTGACAAAACCGCATATTCCAAAGAGATGACTAGGATTCTGTCAGACTCTGAGACCTACTCTCCATTACTTTTAGATCCCACCACCCAATTCAAAGGTGAACTAAAAGAGTTGGTTGAGAAAGGGTTCAACATGGGTATTTTAAATAAAAAAGAAAGGGACTTTCTGGTACCTTTGGCGCCGCGTTTACCGGTTATGTATTCTCTACCCAAGATACACAAATCCTTAGAAAATCCACCAGGGCGGCCCATCATCAGTGGAATTGACTCTGTAACCTCGCGTATAGGGAAATATATTGACAAATATCTGCAACCACTGGTGATGGGCACGCCATCCTTTTTGAGAGATACCAAACATGTTATCAACATTCTGCAATTGATTGAATGGAAACCCACCTATCTCCTAATTACCGCGGATGTAGCTTCACTGTACACCGCTATCTCCCATCAACTGGGCTATGAAGCGGTTCATCACTTTCTGGCCCAGGATGGTAGTATTTCAGTGACTCAGCGCAACTATATTCTTGAATTACTTCTGTTTGCCATGACGCACAATCACTTTTGGCATGACGGGACCCATTTTTTGCAAGTGAAGGGAGTGGCCATGGGAGCTAAATTTGCTCCCAGTATGGCCAATCTCTTCATGGCAAAGTGGGAGGAGGACATAGTCTTTAGTGACAAACCCCCGGAACTAGTCACCTGGAAAAGGTTCATCGATGACATCTTGTTTATCTGGGATGGTGACAGTTCATCAGCAGAGCTCTTCCTGTCCCATTTAAACAACAACAACCGTGGGATAGTTCTCAGCTATGTCTCAAGCCCCATTAATATCCAATTTTTGGATTTGAATATTTCCATCCGGGATAATAACATAACTACCACAACCTTTTTCAAGAAAACTGACAGGAATAGCTATATTCCACTCGACTCCTGCCACCATAGGTCATGGCTCTCAGCGGTCCCTAAGGGCCAGTTTCTTCGCTTAAAACGCAATTGCACTTTCAATGAGGATTTTCTTAAGGAGGCACTAATCTTAAAAGAGAGATTCTTAGCTAAGGGTTACAACAGTGAGTCCCTAGATTCCACTATAATGGAGGTCAACAGTAGGGAACGTCAAACATTGTTAGCTGAGAGACCACCCAGGACTGACAACATGGACAACTACGGAGTTTCTTTACTCACGACGTTTTCCAGTCAGCATTGGGCTGTGAAAAGAATTTTACAGAAACATTGGTCGGTCATCAAAAATGACCGAATCTTGGGCCCCGAACTTCCTGATAGACCAAATGTGATCTTTAGGGGTGCAACTAACTTGCGAAATATGATTGCTCCAAATGTCCCGGACCCCCCAACTAGACCCACTTTTTTTGGTGATTTGAAGGGCTTCTACCCCTGTGGGAAATGTAGAGCTTGTAAGCTAAATGCTCTACGAGGCAGGAGATTTACTGAGTTCACCTCGTCCAGCAATGGACTTACATACCCCATACGAACATTCATCACATGCACCACTAAGTGCGTTGTGTACTTACTTAGATGTCCATGTGGTTTGGAGTATGTGGGACGCACAGTACGCATGCTACATGTGCGCCTGGGGGAACATATCACTAACATTTGTAAAGGATTTGACAAACATAACGTTAGTAAACATTACGATCTAAAACACAATCGGGACCCAAGAGGCACCACCTTTCTGGCTTTAGAAAAATATACCCCACATTGGCGCGGCAGTAACGCTAAGCGCACTATTTCTAGGGCAGAAACAAACTGGATCCATAAATTAGGGACACATATCCCTGGGGGGCTCAACGTCGAATGGGACATCAATTGTTTTATTAACAACAGTTGATTTAATATCCCCTTTTCCCTTTTTTTTGTACTGATTTTGTATTCAGTCTGGGTCTCATACACTATTTTCACTATCATTATTTGTATCTTTGTAGCAATGTTTGCTAGGTAGTTTATATGATTTTTTATGTAAACTATATCCTATGATAATAGAGTGATTGTAATGTTCTTTCTAAACCCGTTGGATATGTCTCATCCATGGTATGTTTCTTTAACTGGACTATGGGTGATGGTGGGCAGCTAATGCTGTTTAGGCCCCCACCTCAATATTATGGTCATTTTTCCTCTCTCTTTTTTTATGGTAATCTATACGTATGTATTGTATATATATACATTTTGTATATATTTTTTTGAACCAAGTTACCCCCTTTTTTTTGGGGCATACATACAGTTAGATAGCCATTATTACTGTATTTGGCCATCTGTCAAACAAAGGGGATTTATCATAGGACTCATTGTTTGTATTTTTCAGTGGTCACTTTTACTAGTCTATTTTATATTAGAGTCCCACCATTTAGTTATGATGGAACTCGAACTTTATTTGATCTAACTGGTCGTTGACCGCTTTTTCCCTTTTTCTTTTTTTCTATATGTGGTAACCATTCCGAAGGGACTGGTCGTTTGTGGGTTAATCCCATTATGCACGGACGTTTTGGTCTGCACCTATGGCAGGGCTCCCTACCTCACCCATAGGCTATTTAAACCTTTAGCACGAGGGTGTGGGCGTACCCCTGATG
The DNA here is from genome assembly GCF_037356315.1 of Lithobates pipiens. Lineage (NCBI taxonomy): Eukaryota > Metazoa > Chordata > Amphibia > Anura > Ranidae > Lithobates > Lithobates pipiens. The sequence goes on along the minus strand of NW_027507791.1, from coordinate 31,819,290 downwards.
ACGTCAATCTGTGACGAAACGATCGTCGGGTAGATACGTCTACATCTCGTGCTATTTTTATCCGCTTTATTTTATATTTTTGCTAGCAATTCTTTTCGTTTAATTTTATACGACTCCATTGAGTCATCTGTATCTTTCAACGTCTATTTGGTTGGAAAATAAAGTACACGTGTTTTAGACTTTATCACACGATTGGGCGCTTTTTTCCTTTTTCATCCATTTGGTGACACGCCAACCTGAATATTTCTCGAACGGACCGGAACGGACGACGTTCAAGGAACACCCGAAGGTGTGGGTCATTCTTTACCTTCCTATCCGGAAAGGTGAGTCATCCATTCACACGAGGAGTGTCGGAGGAACGATCTTGTCCGATCCCAATTGTTGGGGAGTTCGTATCTGCGCACACTAAAGGTGGTTCTGGTAAGCCTTTACTACTTACTAAAATTGTACAGTGAAAGAATTTACGTGGTCAAGCACCTATACCAGTGATACCTGGGACCAACTTTAAAGTTTCATTCACGTTCAACTATAAAGTTCCATTCACGTTCCACTTAACAAACTTATATCTTCACATGTATGGGGCCTTGTAAATCACTTCATTTATCCAGAGCATGGGATTTGTTTTGATTTGTTTTTTAATTTTGTTGTTTATTTTTCTCACTTAATCACAAGTTTGTGGTTCACAGCATCAAGCTGTAGTTTAAATAATTATTTGTTCTTCCAAAAGTGTTTTTTTTGACCCTTCTTTTGGTTTAATAACCCAATTTTTGTTTATTGCACAATATGCACATTTGTATTGTTTATCATTGATGTTTTACTTTTTGGGAACATTATCTTTGAAAGTTTTTTCCTGATTTATTGTTTCACTACATTCAGTCACGTGTCATATATCAAGCGCTGCACTGTTTTCCACAGGCCTCTGATGTGATGGAGGACCTCTGATGTAAAGGGGGGACCTCTGATGTAAAAAGGGGGTCTCCGATGTGATGGTAGACCTCTGATGTGAACGGGGACCTCTAATGTGATGGGGGGGGGCCTCTATTGTAAAGAGGGGGCCTTTGATGTGATGGAGAACCTCTGATGTAAAGGGGGGGGACCTTTGATGTAAAAAAGGGGTCTCCGATGTGATGGTGGACCTCTGATGCGAACGGGGACCTCTAATGTGATGGGGGACCTCTGATGTAAATAGGGGGCCTCTGTTGTGATTGGGGGCCTCGGATGTAAGGGGGATCTCTGATGTGATGGTGGACCCCTGATGTAATGGGGCGACCTTTAATGTGTTGGGGGCCCCTGATGTGAACAGGGACCTCTGATGTGATGGGGGGACTTCTGATGTAAAGGGGGTCTCTGATGTGATGGGGACCTCTTATGTGATGGGAGAACATCTGATAGGATGGTGAAGCTCTGATGTGATGAAGGGACCTCTGATGTAATCGGGGACCTCTGATGCGATGGGGACCTCTGGTGTGATGGGGGGGGCTTTTGATGTGATGGGGGACCTTTGTGATGGGGGCCCTCCAATCTAATGGGGGGGGGGCCTCTGATGGGAGGCCTCTGGTGAAAAGGGGAGCCTTCGATGTGAAGGAGGACCTTTGATGTGAAGGGGGAATTTTAAAGTAATGGGGGGGCTCTGATGTGATGGGGACCTCTGGTGTGATGGGGGACCTCTGATGTGATAGGGAGGGCCACTGATGTGATGGGGGGCCTCTGATATGAAGCGAGAGCCTTTGATGTGAAAGGGGACTTCTAAAGTAATGGGGGGCTTCTGATGTGATGGGGACCTCTGGTGTAATGGGTGACCTCTGATGTGATGGGGAGGGCCTCTGATGTGATAGGGGACCTCTGATATGAATGGGGAGCTCTGATGCGAACAGGGACCTCTGATGTGATGGGAGGACCTCTGATGTTATGGGGACCTCCACTGTGAATGGAGGACCTCTCATGTGATGGAGGGACCCTCATGTGATGGGGAGACCTCTGATGTGATGGAGGACTCTCATGTGAGGAGGGGACCTCTGATGTGATGGGGGACCCTCATGTGAAGAGGGGACCTCTGATGTGATGGAGGGACCCTCATGTGATGGGGGGACCGCTGACGTGATGGGGGACCTTCATGTGAAGAGGGGACCTCTAATATGATGGAGGGACCTCTGATGTGATGAGGGGACCTCTGATGTGATGGGGAGACCCTTGTGTGAAGAGGGGACCTCTGATGTGATGGAAGGACCCTCATGTGATGGGGGGACCTCTGATGTGATGGGGGACCCTCATGTGAAGAGGGGACCTCTAATATGATGGAGGGACCTCTGATGTGATGGAGGGACCTTCATGTGATGGGGAGACCTCTGATGTGATGGGGGACTCTCATGTGAAGAGGGGACCTCTAATATGATGAAGGGACCTCTGATGTGATGGGGGGGCCCTCAAGTGAAGGGGGGACCTCTGATGTGATGGGAGGACCTCTGATGTGATGGAGGGACCCTCATATGAAGAGGGTGCCTCTGATGTGATGGAGGGACCCTCATGTGATGGGGGACCTCTGATGTGATGGGGGGACCCTCATGTGAAGGGGGGGCCTCTGATGTGATGGTGGGACCTCTGATGTGATGGGGGACCCTCATGTGATGGGGAGACGTCTGATGTGATGGGGGACTCTCATGTGAGGAGGGGACCTCTAATGTGATGGGGGGGGACCTCTGATGTGATGGGGGACCATCATGTGAAGAGGGGACCTCTAATATGATGAAGGGACCTCTGATGTGAAGGGGGGACTTCTGATGTGATGGAGGGACCTCTGATGTGATGGGGGAAGCCTCATGTGAAGAGGGGACCTCTAATATGATGGAGGGACCTCTGATGTGATGGGGGACCCTCATGTGATGGGGAGACCTCTGATGTGATGGGGGACTCTCATGTGAAGAGGGGACCTCTAATATGATGAAGGGACCTCTGATGTGAAGGGGGGACTTCTGATGTGATGGAGGGACCTTTGATGTTATGGGGAGACCCTCGTGTGAAGAGGGGACCTCTGATGTGATGGAAGGACCCTCATGTGATGGGGGGACCTCTGATGTGATGGGGGACCCTCATGTGAAGAGGAGACCTCTAATATGATGGAGGGACCTCTGATGTGATGGAGGGACCTTCATGTGATGGGGAGACCTCTGATGTGATGGGGGACTCTCATGTGAAGAGGGGACCTCTAATATGATGAAGGGACCTCTGATGTGATGGGGGGACCCTCATGTGAAGGGGGGACCTCTAATATGATGGAGGGACCTCTGATGTGATGGAGGGACCTTCATGTGATGGGGAGACCTCTGATGTGATGGGGGACTCTCATGTGAAGAGGGGACCTCTGATGTGATGGGGGGGGCCCTCATGTGAAGGGGGGACCGCTAATGTGATGGGAGGACCTCTGATGTGATGGAGGGACCCTCATATGAAGAGGGTGCCTCTGATGTGATGGAGGGACCCTCATGTGATGGGGGGACCTCTGATGTGATGGGGGGACCCTCATGTGAAGGGGGGGCCTCTGATGTGATGGAGGGACCTCTGATGTGATGGGGGACCCTCATGTGATGGGGAGACCTCTGATGTGATGGGGGACTCTCATGTGAGGAGGGGACCTCTAATGTGATGGGGGGACCTCTGATGTGATGGGGGACCCTCATGTGAAGAGGGGACCTCTAATATGATGAAGGGACCTCTGATGTGAAGGGGGGACTTCTGATGTGATGGAGGGACCTCTGATGTGATGGGGGGAGCCTCATGTGAAGAGGGGACCTCTAATATGATGGAGGGACCTCTGATGTAATGGGGGACCCTCATGTGATGGGGAGACCTCTGATGTGATGGGGGACTCTCATGTGAAGAGGGGACCTCTAATATGATGAAGGGACCTCTGATGTGAAGGGGGGACTTCTGATGTGATGGAGGGACCTTTGATGTGATGGGGAGACCCTCGTGTGAAGAGGGGACCTCTGATGTGATGGAAGGACCCTCATGTGATGGGGGGACCTCTGATGTGATGGGGGACCCTCATGTGAAGAGGAGACCTCTAATATGATGGAGGGACCTCTGATGTGATGGAGGGACCTTCATGTGATGGGGAGACCTCTGATGTGATGGGGGACTCTCATGTGAAGAGGGGACCTCTAATATGATGAAGGGACCTCTGATGTGAAGGGGGGACTTCTGATGTGATGGAGGGACCTCTGATGTGATGGGGGAAGCCTCATGTGAAGAGGGGACCTCTAATATGATGGAGGGACCTCTGATGTGATGGGGGACCCTCATGTGATGGGGAGACCTCTGATGTGATGGGGGACTCTCATGTGAAGAGGGGACCTCTAATATGATGAAGGGACCTCTGATGTGAAGGGGGGACTTCTGATGTGATGGAGGGACCTCTGATGTGATGGGGGAAGCCTCATGTGAAGAGGGGACCTCTAATATGATGGAGGGACCTCTGATGTGATGGGGGACCCTCATGTGATGGGGGGACCTCTGATGTGATGGGGGACCCTCATGTGAAGAGGAGACCTCTAATATGATGGAGGGACCTCTGATGTGATGGAGGGACCTTCATGTGATGGGGAGACCTCTGATGTGATGGGGGACTCTCATGTGAAGAGGGGACCTCTAATATGATGAAGGGACCTCTGATGTGATGGGGGGACCCTCATGTGAAGGGGGGGACCTCTAATATGATGACGGGACCTCTGATGTGATGGGGGACCCTCATTTGAAGGGGGGACCTCTGATGTGATGGGAGGACCTCTGATGTGATGGAGGGACCCTCATATGAAGAGGGGGCCTCTGATGTGATGGAGGGACCCTCATGTGATGGGGGACCTCTGATGTGATGGGGGGACCCTCATGTGAAGGGGGGCCTCTGATGTGATGGAGGGACCTCTGATGTGATGGGGGACCCTCATGTGATGGGGAGACCTCTGATGTGATGGGGGACTCTCATGTGAAGAGGGGACCTCTAATATGATGAAGGGACCTCTGATGTGATGGGGGGGCCCTCATGTGAAGGGGGGACCTCTGATGTGATGGGAGGACCTCTGATGTGATGGAGGGACCCTCATATGAAGAGGGTGCCTCTGATGTGATGGAGGGACCCTCATGTGATGGGGGGACCTCTGATGTGATGGGGGACCCTCATGTGAAGGGGGGGCCTCTGATGTGATGGAGGGACCTCTGATGTGATGGGGGACCCTCATGTGATGGGGAGACCTCTGATGTGATGGGGGACTCTCATGTGAGGAGGGGACCTCTAATGTGATGGGGGGGACCTCTGGTGTGATGGGGACCCTCATGTGAAGAGGGGACCTCTAATATGATGAAGGGACCTCTGATGTGAAGGGGGGACTTCTGATGTGATGGAGGGACCTCTGATGTGATGGGGGGAGCCTCATGTGAAGAGGGGACCTCTAATATGATGGAGGGACCTCTGATGTAATGGGGGACCCTCATGTGATGGGGAGACCTCTGATGTGATGGGGGACTCTCATGTGAAGAGGGGACCTCTAATATGATGAAGGGACCTCTGATGTGAAGGGGGGACTTCTGATGTGATGGAGGGACCTTTGATGTGATGGGGAGACCCTCGTGTGAAGAGGGGACCTCTGATGTGATGGAAGGACCCTCATGTGATGGGGGGACCTCTGATGTGATGGGGGACCCTCATGTGAAGAGGAGACCTCTAATATGATGGAGGGACCTCTGATGTGATGGAGGGACCTTCATGTGATGGGGAGACCTCTGATGTGATGGGGGACTCTCATGTGAAGAGGGGACCTCTAATATGATGAAGGGACCTCTGATGTGATGGGGGGACCCTCATGTGAAGGGGGGACCTCTAATATGATGACGGGACCTCTGATGTGATGGGGGACCCTCATGTGAAGGGAGGACCTCTGATGTGATGGAGGGACCCTCATATGAAGAGGGGGCCTCTGATGTGATGGAGGGACCCTCATGTGATGGGGGACCTCTGATGTGATGGGGGGACCCTCATGTGAAGGGGGGCCTCTGATGTGATGGAGGGACCTCTGATGTGATGGGGGACCCTCATGTGATGGGGAGACCTCTGATGTGATGGGGGACTCTCATGTGAAGAGGGGACCTCTAATATGATGAAGGGACCTCTGATGTGATGGGGGGGCCCTCATGTGAAGGGGGGACCTCTGATGTGATGGGAGGACCTCTGATGTGATGGAGGGACCCTCATATGAAGAGGGTGCCTCTGATGTGATGGAGGGACCCTCATGTGATGGGGGGACCTCTGATGTGATGGGGGACCCTCATGTGAAGGGGGGGCCTCTGATGTGATGGAGGGACCTCTGATGTGATGGGGGACCCTCATGTGATGGGGAGACCTCTGATGTGATGGGGGACTCTCATGTGAGGAGGGGACCTCTAATGTGATGGGGGGGACCTCTGGTGTGATGGGGACCCTCATGTGAAGAGGGGACCTCTAATATGATGAAGGGACCTCTGATGTGAAGGGGGGACTTCTGATGTGATGGAGGGACCTCTGATGTGATGGGGGGAGCCTCATGTGAAGAGGGGACCTCTAATATGATGGAGGGACCTCTGATGTAATGGGGGACCCTCATGTGATGGGGAGACCTCTGATGTGATGGGGGACTCTCATGTGAAGAGGGGACCTCTAATATGATGAAGGGACCTCTGATGTGAAGGGGGGACTTCTGATGTGATGGAGGGACCTTTGATGTGATGGGGAGACCCTCGTGTGAAGAGGGGACCTCTGATGTGATGGAAGGACCCTCATGTGATGGGGGGACCTCTGATGTGATGGGGGACCCTCATGTGAAGAGGAGACCTCTAATATGATGGAGGGACCTCTGATGTGATGGAGGGACCTTCATGTGATGGGGAGACCTCTGATGTGATGGGGGACTCTCATGTGAAGAGGGGACCTCTAATATGATGAAGGGACCTCTGATGTGATGGGGGGACCCTCATGTGAAGGGGGGACCTCTAATATGATGACGGGACCTCTGATGTGATGGGGGACCCTCATGTGAAGGGGGGACCTCTGATGTGATGGGAGGACCTCTGATGTGATGGAGGGACCCTCATATGAAGAGGGGGCCTCTGATGTGATGGAGGGACCCTCATGTGATGGGGGACCTCTGATGTGATGGGGGGACCCTCATGTGAAGGGGGGCCTCTGATGTGATGGAGGGACCTCTGATGTGATGGGGGACCCTCATGTGATGGGGAGACCTCTGATGTGATGGGGGACTCTCATGTGAAGAGGGGACCTCTAATATGATGAAGGGACCTCTGATGTGATGGGGGGGCCCTCATGTGAAGGGGGGACCTCTGATGTGATGGGAGGACCTCTGATGTGATGGAGGGACCCTCATATGAAGAGGGTGCCTCTGATGTGATGGAGGGACCCTCATGTGATGGGGGGACCTCTGATGTGATGGGGGACCCTCATGTGAAGGGGGGGCCTCTGATGTGATGGAGGGACCTCTGATGTGATGGGGGACCCTCATGTGATGGGGAGACCTCTGATGTGATGGGGGACTCTCATGTGAGGAGGGGACCTCTAATGTGATGGGGGGGACCTCTGGTGTGATGGGGACCCTCATGTGAAGAGGGGACCTCTAATATGATGAAGGGACCTCTGATGTGAAGGGGGGACTTCTGATGTGATGGAGGGACCTCTGATGTGATGGGGGGAGCCTCATGTGAAGAGGGGACCTCTAATATGATGGAGGGACCTCTGATGTAATGGGGGACCCTCATGTGATGGGGAGACCTCTGATGTGATGGGGGACTCTCATGTGAAGAGGGGACCTCTAATATGATGAAGGGACCTCTGATGTGAAGGGGGGACTTCTGATGTGATGGAGGGACCTTTGATGTGATGGGGAGACCCTCGTGTGAAGAGGGGACCTCTGATGTGATGGAAGGACCCTCATGTGATGGGGAGACCTCTGATGTGATGGGGGACTCTCATGTGAGGAGGGGACCTCTAATGTGATGGGGGGGACCTCTGGTGTGATGGGGACCCTCATGTGAAGAGGGGACCTCTAATATGATGAAGGGACCTCTGATGTGAAGGGGGGACTTCTGATGTGATGGAGGGACCTCTGATGTGATGGGGGGAGCCTCATGTGAAGAGGGGACCTCTAATATGATGGAGGGACCTCTGATGTGAAGGGGGGACTCTCATGTGAGGAGGGGACCTCTAATGTGATGGGGGGGACCTCTGGTGTGATGGGGGAAGCCTCATGTGAAGAGGGGACCTCTAATATGATGGAGGGACCTCTGATGTGATGGGGGACCCTCATGTGATGGGGAGACCTCTGATGTGATGGGGGACTCTCATGTGAAGAGGGGACCTCTAATATGATGAAGGGACCTCTGATGTGAAGGGGGGACTTCTGATGTGATGGAGGGACCTCTGATGTGATGGGGAGACCCTCGTGTGAAGAGGGGACCTCTGATGTGATGGAAGGACCCTCATGTGATGGGGGGACCTCTGATGTGATGGGGGACCCTCATGTGAAGAGGGGACCTCTAATATGATGGAGGGACCTCTGATGTGATGGAGGGACCTTCATGTGATGGGGAGACCTCTGATGTGATGGGGGACTCTCATGTGAAGAGGGGACCTCTAATATGATGAAGGGACCTCTGATGTGATGGGGGACCCTCATGTGAAGGGGGGACCTCTAATATGATGAAGGGACCTCTGATGTGATGGGGGACCCTCATGTGAAGGGGGGACCTCTGATGTGATGGGAGGACCTCTGATGTGATGGAGGGACCCTCATATGAAGAGGGGGCCTCTGATGTGATGGAGGGACCCTCATGTGATGGGGGACCTCTGATGTGATGGGGGGACCCTCATGTGAAGGGAGGTCTCTGATGTGATGGAGGGACCTCTGATGTGATGGGGGACCCTCATTTGATGGGGAGACCTCTCATGTGATGGGGGACTCTCATGTGAGGAGGGGACCTCTAATGTGATGGGGGGGACCTCTGATGTGATGGGGGACCCTCATGTGAAGAGGGGACCTCTAATATGATGAAGGGACCTCTGATGTGAAGGGGGGACTTCTGATGTGATGGAGGGACCTCTGATGTGATGGGGGGAGCCTCATGTGAAGAGGGGACCTCTAATATGATGAAGGGACCTCTGATGTGATGGGGGGACCCTCATGTGAAGGGGGGACCTCTGATGTGATGGGGGACCCTCATGTGATGGGGGGACCGCTGATGTGATGGGGGACCTTCATGTGAAGAGGGGACCTCTAATATAATGGAGGGACCTCTGATGTGATGGGGGGACCCTCGTGTGAAGAGGGGACCTCTGATGTGTTGGAAGGACCCTCATGTGATGGGGGGACCTCTGATGTGATGGGGACCCTCATGTGAAGAGGGGGCCTCTAATATGATGGAGGGACCTCTCATGTGATGGAGGGACCTTCATGTGATGGGGAGACCTCTGATGTGATGGGGGACTCTCATGTGAAGAGGGGACCTCTAATATGATGAGGGGGCCTCTGATGTGATGGAGGGACCCTCATGTGATGGGGGACCTCTGATGTGATGGGGGGACCCTCATGTGAAGGGGGGCCTCTGATGTGATGGAGGGACCTCTGATGTGATGAGGGACCCTCATTTGATGGGGAGACCTCTCATGTGATGGGGGACTCTCATGTGAGGAGGGGACCTCTAATGTGATGGGGGGGACCTCTGATGTGATGGGGGACCCTCATGTGAAGAGGGGACCTCTAATATGATGAAGGGACCTCTGATGTGAAGGGGGGACTTCTGATGTGATGGAGGGACCCTCATGTGATGGGGGGACCTCTGATGTGATGGGGGGACCCTCATGTGATGGGGGGACCGCTGATGTGATTGGGGACCTTCATGTGAAGAGGGGACCTCTAATATAATGGAGGGACCTCTGATGTGATGGGGGGACCCTCGTGTGAAGAGGGGACCTCTGATGTGATGGAAGGACCCTCATGTGATGGGGGGACCTCTGATGTGATGGGGACCCTCATGTGAAGAGGGGACCTCTAATATGATGGAGGGACCTCTGATGTGATGGAGGGACCTTCATGTGATGGGGAGACCTCTGATGTGATGGGGGACTCTCATGTGAAGAGGGGACCTCTAATATGATGAAGGGACCTCTGATGTGATGGGGGGACCCTCATGTGAAGGGGGGACCTCTAATATGATGAAGGGACCACTGATGTGATGGGGGGACCCTCATGTGAAGGGGGGACCTCTGATGTGATGGGAGGACCTCTGATGGGATGGAGGGACCCTCATATGAAGAGGGGGCCTCTGATGTGATGGAGGGACCCTCATGTGATGGGGGGACCTCTGATGTGATGGGGGACCCTCATGTGAAGGGGGGGGGCTCTGATGTGATGGAGGGACCTCTGATGTGATGGGGGACCCTCATGTGATGGGGAGACCTCTCATGTGATGGGGGACTCTCATGTGAGGAGGGGACCTCTAATGTGATGGGGGACCCTCATGTGAAGGGGGGGGCTCTGATGTGATGGAGGGACCCTCATGTGAAGAGGGGACCTCTAATATGATGAAGGGACCTCTGATGTGAAGGGGGGACTTCTGATGTGATGGAGGGACCTCTGATGTGATGGGGGGGACCTCTGATGTGATGGGGGGAGACTCATGTTAAGAGGGGACCTTTAATATGATGAAGGGACCTCTGATGTGATGGGGGACCCTCATGTGAAGGGGGGACCTCTGATGTGATGGGAGGACCTCTGATGTGATGGAGGGACCCTCGTGTGATGGGGGGACCCTCATGTGAAGGGGGACCCTCATGTGAAGGGGGGGCCTCTGATGTGAAGGAGGGACCTCTGATGTGATGGGGGACCCTCATGTGAAGAGGGACCTCTGATGTGATTAGGACCTCCGATGTGAAGGGGGTACTTCTGATGTGAAGTTAATTTCATTAAAGTTGTGTACATTGGACCAGAGTTTTAAAACTTTTAAAGGGGCGCTGCCCCTGAAAACAGGTTGAGAAATGTTGGTCTCCATCAATGGATGTTTTGAAAGTGCATTTGGCTGTTGGACATAAAGAACTGCTTTGCTCTAAGTGCTGTCCACCGTAGTAATTCCTTTTCACCACTAGATGTCCTCAGTGTTTGCCATAGACATCTTGAGAGTGCACGGTGTACTGATGACCTGTAGGGGCACTTCTAAAGCACCACCTATGGAAAATACATAGGTTTTCGCCATTTCACAGGCGCGCGCAATTTTAAGCCTTGACATTATGGGTATCTCTTTACTTGGCGCAACCTCATCTTTTATATTTTGGCAAAAAAATAGGTAATTTATTGCATTGGTGTGCCCTAAATTTGTATTTGTTACTGAACTGAATTTCCTTGACCTTTGCGCTAATATGGTGTAACATAAAAAAAATGGAACTACCACAATTTTATTCTCCAGGGTGTCTGCTTTTTTTTTTGGGGGGGGGGGGGGGGTTAGGTGTGTGTGTGTGTGTGTGTGGGGGGGGAGGTTATGTAATCTTCAGGGCTAAACTGAAAAAAGCAGCTCTGGTGCAAATCTCAAAGTCTTTACCAGTACTGCAGGAACACCATTTCACCACTAGATGTCCTCAGTGTTGCCTTTAAACTGAAGACATCCTGCGAGTGCAGGGTGTCATGACTCCGCCCCCCTAAAACTTAAAGGGGAGCTACACAGTAAATTGAATGGGACTTACAGGCAGACACTGGGCATTTTTTTTTGTTATTTTTTTGTACATGGCACCCCCAGGAGGTTTGGTAAAGAACAAGAGCACCTCTGATTGCAATTCTCAAACTCTTTCCAAGTGTTGTTCTCGGCAGTACTACCTTTTCGCCACTAGATGTCCTCAGTGTTGTCATTAGCATGGTGACATCCTGTGAGCGCTGAGTGTCATGACTCCGCCTCTGAGTCTTAAAGGGGGACTACACAGTAAATTGAATGGAATTTACAGGCAGACGCTGGGCATTTTCTTTTTTTTTTCCCGTAAATGGCGCCCCCAGGAGGTTTGAAAAAAAACAAAAAAAGCAGCTCTGGTGGCAGTTTTTAAGTGCTGTTCTTGGCAGTACTACCTTTTTGCCACTAGATGTCCGTAATTTGAATGGGATTTACAAGCAGACTGTGGGCATTTCTTTTTGTAAATGGCGCCCCCAGGAGGTTCGGTAAAGAACAAAAAAAGCTCTGGTTGCGGTGTTGCAGTTTTCAAGCGCTGTTCTTGGCAGTACTACCTTTTTGCCACTAGATGTCATCAGTGTTGCCATTAGACTGAAGACATCCTGTGAATACAGAGTGTCATGATTCCGCCCCCTGAGTCTTAAAGGGGAGCTACCCTGTAATTTGAATGGTATTTACAAGCAGACTGGGGGCATTTCTTTTTGTAAATGGCGCCCCCAGGAGGTTTGGTAAAGAACTGATTGCAATTCTCAACCTCCTTCCAGTACTGCAGGAATACCTTTTCATCACTAGATGTCCCTATTCTTGCTATTACACTGAAGACATCCTGTTAGTGCAGAGCTTCGTGACCCCGCCCCCTGAGTGTTAAAAGAGAACTAAACAGTAAATTGAAATTAACAGATTATTTTTTTGGTAAACGGCGCCCCCAGGAGGTTTGGTAAAGAACAAAAAAAGCAGCTCTGATTGCAATTCTCAACCTCTTTTCTAGTTCTGTTCTCGGCAGTACTACCTTTTTTCGTCACTAGATGTCCTCAGAGTTGCCATTAGCCTGGTGACATCCTGTGAGTGCAGTGTCATGACTCCGCCCCCTGAGACTTAAAGGGGGACTACACAGTAAATTGAATGGAATTTACAGGCAGACGCTGGGCATTTTATTTTTGTAAATGGCGCCCCCAGGAGTTTTGGTAAAGAACAAAAGCAGCTCTGGTTTGCAGTTTTCAAGTGCTGTTGTTGGCAGTACTACCTTTTCGCAACTAGGTATCATCAGCGTTGTCATTAGACTGAAGACATCCTGTGCGTGCAGAGTGTCATGACTCCGCCCCCTGAGCCTTGAAGGGGCGCTACACAGTAATTTGAATGGGATTTACAAGCAGACTCTGGGAATTTCTTTTTGTAAATGGCGCCCCCAGGAGGTTTGGTAAAGAACTGATTGCAATTCTCAACCTCCTTCCCAGTACTGCAGGAATACGTTTTCATCACTAGATGTCCCCATTCTTGCTATTAGACTGAAGACATCCTGTGAGTGCAGAGCTTCGTGACCCCGCCCCCTGAGTGTTAAAGGAGAAATCTAAATTAACTGATTTTGTTTTTTGGTAAATGGCTCCGCCAGGAGGTTTGGTAAAGTAGAAAAAAAAGCAGCTCTGATTGCAATTGTCAACCGTCAACCTCTTTTCTAGGGCCGTTCTCGGCAGTACTACCTTTTTTCGCCGCTAGATGTCCTCAGCGTTGCCATCAGACTGGTGACATCCTGTGAGTACAGAATGTCATGACTCCGCCCCCCCCCGAGTCTTAGAGGGGGACTACACAGTAAATTGAATGGAATTTACAGGCAGACGCTAGGCATTTTTTTTTGTAAATGGCGCCCCCAGGAGGTTTGGTAAAGAACAAAAAAAGCAGCGCTGGTTGCAATTTTCTAGTGCTGATCTTGGCAGCACTACTTTTTAGCCACTAGATGTCATCAGCGCTGCTATTAGCCTGGTGACATCCTGTGAGTGTAGAGTGTCATGACTCCACCCCCCGACTCCTAAAGGGGGACTACTCAGTAATTTGAATGGAATTTACAGGCAGACGCTCGGCTTTTTTGTAAATGGTGCCCCCAGGAGGTTTGGTAAAGAACAAAAGCAGCTCTGGTTACAGTTTTCAAGCGCTGTTCTCGGCAGTACTACCTTTTTCGCCACTAGATGTCATCAGTGTTGCCATCAGCCTGGTGACATCCTGTGAGTGCAGAATGTCATGACTCCGCCCCCCCCCCCGAGTCTTAGAGGGGGACTACACAATAAATTGAATGGAATTTACAGGCAGACGCTAGGCATTTTTTTTTGTAAATGGCGCCCCCAGGAGGTTTGGTAAAGAACAAAAAAAGCAGCACTGGTTGCAATTTTCTAGTGCTGATCTTGGCAGTACTACCTTTTAGCCACTAGATGTCATCAGCGTTGCCATCAGCCTGGTGACATCCTGTGAGTGTAGAGTGTCATGACTCCGCCCCCGACTCTTAAAGGGAGACTACACAGTAATTTGAATGTAAGTTACAGGCAGACGCTTGGCTTTTTTGTAAATGGCGCCCCCAGGAGGTTTGGTAAAGAACAAAAGCAGCTCTGGTTGCAGTTTTCAAGTGCTGTTCTTGGCAGTACTACCTTTTTCACCACTAGATGTCATCAGCGTTGCCATCAGCCTGGTGACATCCTGTGAGTGTAGAGTGTCATGACTCCGCCCCCCGACTTTTAAAGGGGGACTACACAGAAAATTGAATGGAATTTACAGGCAGACGCTAGGCATTTTTTTTGTAAATGGCGCCCCCAGGAGGTTTGGTAAAGAACAAAAAAAGCAGCGCTGGTTGCAATTTTCTAGTGCTGATCTTGGCAGTACTACTTTTTAGCCACTAGATGTCATCAGCGCTGCTATTAGCCTGGTGACATCCTGTGAGTGTAGAGTGTCATGACTCCACCCCCCGACTCCTAAAGGGGGACTACACAGTAATTTGAATGGAATTTACAGGCAGACGCTTGGCTTTTTTGTAAATGGCGCCCCCAGGAGGTTTGGTAAAGAACAAAAGCAGCTGTGGTTACAGTTTTCAAGCGCTGTTCTCGGCAGTACTACCTTTTTTGCCAATAGATGTCATCAGCGTTGCCATCAGCCTGGTGACATCCTATGATTGTAGAGTGTTATGACTCCGCCCCCCCCGACTTTTAAAGGAGGACTACACAGTAATTTGAATGGAATTTACAGGCAGACGCTTGGCTTTTTCTTTTTTGTAAATGGCGCCCCCGGGAGGTTTGGTAAAGAACAAAAAAAGCAGCTCTGGTTACAGTTTTCAAGCGCTGTTCTCGGCAGTACTACCTTTTTCACCACTAGATGTCATCAGCGTTGCCATCAGCCTGGTGACATCCTGTGATTGTAGAGTGTCATGACTCCGCCCCGACTTTTAAAGGGGAATTACACAGTAATTTGAATGGAATTTACAGGCAGACGCTTGGCTTTTTCTTTTTTTTTGTAAATGGCGCCCCCGGGAGGTTAGGTAAAGAACAAAAAAGCAGCTCTGTTTGCGATTCTCAACCTCTTTTCTAGTGCCGATCTCGGCAGTACTACCTTTTTTTCGCCACCAGATGTCCTCAGCATTGCCATTAGACCGGTGACATCCTGTGAGTGCAGGGTGTCATGACTCCGCCCCCCCCCTTAGGGTTAAAGCAGAATGAGACAGAAGATTCAAAGTAATGGACTCCGGATTGTGGATTTAAAGGCAGATCACGGCTGGTGGGGGGGGGGGGGGGAGGTTGGATAAAGGAGGTCAGGCCGGGTTTCGAGGCTGCAGACAACAACAATAACTTCTGTGAAATTATATTCAGCTTGTAATGTAACAATCGCACTTTGATGCCGGTTTGGTGTAATATGAAATTCCTGGGTGACACGTAAAGGAAAATTCCTCCCAATGTGACATTTCCCCATCGGTGTTGGGGGTGGGGGCAGACTCTGGCGGTAAATGAGCGCCCCCCCCCCCCCCCGCCCCCCTCGGCAGAGCCGGGTACTGGTTAATACAACATCTGCTGTGTGTTTGCCGATGATTCATCACCACCACCAAAAAAAAAAATCCTCCTTTTATTCATCTCGCTGCCAAAAAAACGCTCCCCGGCCTCCGAGAAAGAGGAGCGGAAATGCGCGGCGAGGTTTACACACTTCTCAGGGAAAGTCTGAGTGTGCGGCTGGAGCGACGCCCGGGGGCCGACCTCCTGGATCACATGGGGGCCCCCGTGTTTTGGTGTTTGCCGGGCACAGTGTCCATGGTGACGGGTCGGAGTGAGTCACCGACGGGAGGGAGCCGTGATAGCGATCCGACAAATAAAGATTTCCCTGGACTCAGGAGCTCACAGTCTACAGTCCCTACTTCATATCAGTCCCTGGACTCAGGAGCTCACAGTCTACAGTCCCTACTTCATATCAGTCTCTGGACTCAGGAGCTCACAATCTACAGTCCCTACTTAATATCAGTCTCTGGACTCAGGAGCTCACAATCTACAGTCCCTACTTCAGATCAGTCTCTGGACTCAGGAGCTCACAGTCTACAGTCCCTACTTCATATCAGTCACTGGACTCAGGAGCTCACAATCTACAGTCCCTACTTCATATCAGTCCCTGGACTCAGGAGCTCACAATCTACAGTCCCTACTTCATATCAGTCCCTGGACTCAGGAGCTCACAGTCTACAGTCCCTACTTCATATCAGTCCCTGGACTCAGGAGCTCACAATCTACAGTCCCTACTTCATATCAGTCCCTGGACTCAGGAGCTCACAATCTACAGTCCCTACTTCATATCAGTCCCTGGACTCAGGAGCTCACAATCTACAGTCCCTACTTCATATCAGTCCCTGGACTCAGGAGCTCACAATCTACAGTCCATAC
>NW_027507791.1:31760153-31797653 GCF_037356315.1 Lithobates pipiens | reverse complement strand
ATCAACAACAGGCCAATCATTAGCAACAATAGACCCCCCCTCCCCGTAACAATAGATTCCTCCAGCAACAACAGGCCCATCATTTGCAACAATGGATCATCCAAGGCATCACCAGACCCCCCCCCCCTGCAACAATAGATCATGAAAGGCAACTATTGAGCCCCCTCCCAGTAACAATAGATCCCCCCAGGAACAACAGACCCTCCCTACAACAAAATACTCAAACAACAAGCATAATCCCCTGCAGCCAGCAACAATAGATCCCCAATCAACAACAGGCCAAATCATTGGCCAATCAATAGATCACCCAAGACAACACCAGACCCCCCCCCCCCCATCAACTATAAATCACCCAAGGCAATACCAGACCCCCCCATCAACTATAGATCACCCAAGGCAACACCAGACCCCCCCATCAACAATAGATCATGCAAGGCAACAATAGTCCCCCCAGTAACAAATAGACCCCCCCAGTAACAATAGACCACCAGCAACAATAGACCCTCCCCACTACAAAGTACCTCAACAACAAGCATACTCCTCTGCAGCCAGCAACAATAGATCCCCTAGCAACAACACGCCAATTATTAGCAACAATAGATCACCCAAGGCAACACCAGGGTCCCCATCAACAATAAATCATGCAAGGCAACACTAGACCCCCCAGTAACAATAGACCCACAGTAACAATAGACCCCCAGCAACAATAGATCCCCAGTAAAATTAGACCCCCAGTAAAAAATGGCCCCCTCCAGCATCAAT
This sequence comes from Lithobates pipiens, assembly GCF_037356315.1. NCBI lineage: Eukaryota > Metazoa > Chordata > Amphibia > Anura > Ranidae > Lithobates > Lithobates pipiens. The sequence continues at coordinate 31,796,891 of NW_027507791.1, read as the reverse complement.
AAACCCACAGTACCAATAGATCCCCGGCAACAAAAAACCTCCCTACAACAAAGTACCCAAACAAGCATAATCCTCTGTAGCCCCCCCCCCCCCCCCATCAACAATAGATCATGCAAGGCAACAATAGACCCCCAGCAACAAACAAACAATAAACCCTGCCAGTAACAATACAGTAGATCTTCCAGCAGCCAGAATCAATAGACTCTCCAGACAGCCAGCAACAATAAACCCCTCCCCCAACAATAGATCTCTCCCAGCAAAATAATACCCCCCCCCCCAGCAAAAACAGATTCCCCCACCAGCAACACCAGACCTCCCCAGCAGCCAGCATAAATAGACTCTCCAACACACCCTCGGTGCTGGGGTTACCAGTACTGCGTTCTTCCGCGTTCCCCCATAGAAAAAAAAAGTCCTGGGTGTTGGAATGAATGGGCGATGCAAGCTGGTGTGGTGCGCCCATCCTTTCAGAACTTCAATAAACCCCTCTGGGGGTCCGGGAAGACCCCCCAGTTGTGGGTGAGCATCCTCTGGGACCGTGCAAGTTGATGCGCATAATGAGAAGTTTTTACGTGCGCCGAATGTGTGTTGGCACGCCATTCGCAGCATACTTTGATGTGCGTTTTGATGCAATTCCATTGATTTTACAACTCAAAGCGAAGACGCAAAGGCGTGAATCCAACCGGAGAGTGCTTGGCCGGGAGGATGTGCGTCATGAAGGGAGGAGCCAGAAGCTGTACCAGAGCAATCGCCACATGTGGGCCCTTAGAAGAACCAATACACGAGACAAGGGCCCCTAGAACAAGGAATACACAAGGTGCGGACCCCTAGAAAAAGCAATTCACAAGACACGGGCCCCTAGAAGAAGGAATACACAAGGTGTGGGTCCCTAAGAAAAGCAATTCACAAGACGTGGGGGCCCCTAGAAGAAGGAATACACGAGACACGGGCACCTAAGAGAAGTATTACACAAGATGTGGGCCACGAGAAAGCAGCAATACATGAGACGGGGGCCCCTAGAAGAAGGAATACATGAGGGTGGGCCCCTAGAAGAAGCCAAACACGAGACATGGGCCTCTAGAATAAGCAATTCACGAGACGTGGGGGCCCCTAGAAGAAGGAATTCACGAGACACGGGCACCTAAGAGAAGTATTATACATGATGTGGGCCCCAAGAAGAAGCAATACACGAGACACGGGCCCCTAGAAGAAGTATTACACAAGAGGTGGGCCACGAGAAGCAGCAATACATGAGACGTGGGCCCCTAGACGAAGCAATACACAAGACTTGGGCCCTAGCAGAAGAAATACACGTGATGCAGGCCCCTAGAAGAAGAAATACACGAGACGCGGGCCCCTAGAAGAAGAAATACACGAGACGCGGGCCCTTAGAATAAGCAATACACGAGATATGGGCCCCTAGAAGAAGCAATACACGAGACATGGGCCTCTAGAAAAAAGGAATACATGAGGCATGGGCCCCTAGAAGAAGCAATACACAAGACTTGGGCCCTAGCAGAAGAAATACACGTGACGCAGGCCCCTAGAAGAAGAAATACACGAGACGTGGGACCCTAGAATAAGCAATACACGAGATATGGGCCCTTAGAAGAAGCAATACGTGAGACATGGCCCTCTAGAAAAAAAAGGAATACACGAGGTGTGGACCCATAGAAGAAGCAACACATGAGATGTGGGCCCCTAGAAGAAGCAATACACAAGACGACGTGGGCCCTTGAAGCAGCAATACATGAGACGTGGGCCTCTAGAAGAAGCAATACACGAGACACGGCCTCTAGAAGAAGCAATACACGAGACACGGGCCCCTAGAACAAGGAATACACAAGGTGCGGGCCCCTAGAAAAAGCAATTCACAAGACACGGGCCCCTAGAAGAAGGAATACACAAGGTGTGGGTCCCTAAGAAAGGCAATTCACAAGACGTGGGGGCCCCTAGAAGAAGGAATACACGAGACACGGGCACCTAAGAGAAGTATTACACAAGATGTGGGCCACGAGAAAGCAGCAATACATGAGACGGGGGCCCCTAGAAGAAGGAATACATGAGGGTGGGCCCCTAGAAGAAGCCAAACACGAGACATGGGCCTCTAGAATAAGCAATTCACGAGACGTGGGGGCCCCTAGAAGAAGGAATTCACGAGACACGGGCACCTAAGAGAAGTATTATACATGATGTGGGCCCCGAGAAGAAGCAATACACGAGACACGGGCCCCTAGAAGAAGTATTACACAAGAGGTGGGCCACGAGAAGCAGCAATACATGAGACGTGGGCCCCTAGACGAATCAATACACAAGACTTGGGCCCTAGCAGAAGAAATACACGTGATGCAGGCCCCTAGAAGAAGAAATACACGAGACGCGGGCCCTTAGAATAAGCAATACACGAGATATGGGCCCCTAGAAGAAGCAATACACGAGACATGGGCCTCTAGAAAAAAGGAATACATGAGGCATGGGCCCCTAGAAGAAGCAATACACAAGACTTGGGCCCTAGCAGAAGAAATACACGTGACGCAGGCCCCTAGAAGAAGAAATACACGAGACGTGGGCCCCTAGAATAAGCAATACACGAGATATGGGCCCTTAGAAGAAGCAATACGTGAGACATGGCCCTCTAGAAAAAAAAGGAATACACGAGGTGTGGACCCATAGAAGAAGCAACACATGAGATGTGGGCCCCTAGAAGAAGCAATACACAAGACGACGTGGGCCCTTGAAGCAGCAATACATGAGACGTGGGCCTCTAGAAGAAGCAATACACGAGACACGGCCTCTAGAAGAAGCAATACACGAGACACGGCCTCTAGAAGAAGCAATACACGAGACACGGGCCTCTAGAAGAAGCAATACACGAGACATGGCCCTCCAGAAAAAAAGTATACATAAGACGTGGGCCCCTAGAAGAAGCAATACACAAGACATGGGCCCCTAGAAGAAGCAATACATGAGATGTGGGCCCCTAGAAGAAGAAACATATGAGACGTGGGCCCCTAGAAGAAGCAACATATGAGACGTGGGCCCCTAGAAGAAGCAACACATGAGATGTGGGCCCCTAGAAGAAGCAACACATGAAATGTGGGCCCCTAGAAGAAGCAACACATGAGATGTGGGCTCCTAGAAGAAGCAATACACAAGATGATGTGGGTCCTTGAAGCAGCAATTCATGAGATGTGGGCCAAGAGAAGAAGCAATACAGAAGGTGTGGGCCCCTAGAAGAAGCAATTCATGAGACGCGGGCCCCTAGAAGAAGTATTACACGAGGTGTGGGTCCCTAGAAGAAAGAACACATGTGGTGTGGACCCCCAGAAGAAGCAATACATGAGATGCAGGCCCCTAGAACAAGCAATACACAAAACACAAGCCCACCCTAGAAGAAGGGATACATGAGACTTGGGCACTTAGAAGAAGCAATACACAAGATGCAGGCCCCTAAAAGAAGCAATAGATGAGACACGAGGCCCCTAGAAGAAGAAATACACGAGACGTGGGCCCCTAGAATAAGAAATACATGAAATGTGGGCTCCCTGGAAGAAGCAATACACGAGACGGAGACTCTGCAAAGTACACAAGGAGTGGGCAAAGCAATACATGAGAAATGGGCACCTAAAAGCAGCAATACACGAGACGCGGGCCCCTAAAACAAGCCAAACACAAAGGTGTGGGCTCCTAGAAGAAGCAATGCACAAGACTGAGGCCCCAAGAAACAGCAATAAACAAGGTGTAGGACCCTAGAAGAAGGGTATTGCTTCTTCTGTAGGACCCTAGAAGAAGCAATACACGAAGCGTGGGCTTCTAGAAAAAAGACATACAGTACATGGAACGTGGGCTTTTAGAAGGTGATACACTAGACGCGGGCCCATCCAAGAAGTGGCAACACACAAGGCGTGGGCCCTTGAAGCAGCAATACATGAGACGTGGGCCCCAAGAAGAAGCAATACATGGGACGTGGGCCCCTAGAAGAAGCAATACACGAGACGTGGGCCCCAAGAAGAAGCAATACATGAGACGTGGGCCCCTAGAAGAAGCAATACATGAGACATGGGCCCCAAGAAGAAGCAATACATGAGACGTTGAACAGTAGAAGGAGCAATACATGAGTCGTTGAATAGTAGAAGGAGCAATACATGAGACGTTGAAAAGTAGAAGAATCAATACACGAGACATGGTCCCCAAGAAAAAGCAATACATGAGACGCTGGCCCCTAGAAGAATCAATACACAAGACGTGGTCCCCAAGAAGAAGCAATACATGAGACGTGGGCTCCTAGAAGAAGCAATACATGAGACGTGGGCCCCAAGAAGAAGCAATACATGAGACGTTGAACAGTAGAAGGAGCAATACATGAGACGTTGAACAGTAGAAGAATCAATACATGAGACGTGGTCCCCAAGAAGAAGCAATACATAAGACGTGGGCCCCTAGAAGAATCAATACACGAGACGTGGTCCCCAAGAAGAAGCAATACATGAGACGTGGGCCCCTAGAAGAAGCAATACATGAGACGTGGGCCCCAAGAAGAAGCAATACATGAGACGTGGTCCCCAAGAAGAAGCAATACATGAGACGTGGTCCCAAGAAGAATCAATACACGAGACGTGGTCCCCAAGAAGAAGCAATACATGAGACGTGGGCCCCTAGAAGAATCAATACACGAAACGTGGTCCCAAGAAGAATCAATACATGAGACGTGGTCCCCAAGAAGAAGCAATACATGAGACGTGGGCCCCTAGAAGAATCAATACACGAAACGTGGTCCCAAGAAGAATCAATACACGAGACGTGGTCCCCAAGAAGAATCAATACACGAAACGTGGTCCCAAGAAGAATCAATACATGAGACGTGGTCCCCAAGAAGAATCAATACACGAAACGTGGTCCCAAGAAGAATCAATACACGAGACGTGGTCCCCAAGAAGAAGCAATACATGAGACGTGGGTGCCCCTAGAAGAATCAATACACGAGACGTGATCCCCAAGAAGAAGCAATACATGAGACGTGGTCCCCAAGAAGAATCAATACACGAGACGTGGTCCCCAAGAAGAATCAATACACAAAACGTGGTCCCTAAGAAGAATCAATACACGAGACGTGGTCCCCAAGAAGAATCAATACACGAGATGTGGTCCCCAAGAAGAGACAATACATGAGTCGTTGAATAGTAGAAGGAGCAATACATGAGACGTTGAAAAGTAGAAGAATCAATACACGAGACATGGTCCCCAAGAAAAAGCAATACATGAGACGTGGGCCCCTAGAAGAATCAATGCATGAGACGTGGTCCCCAAGAAGAATCAATAAATACACAAGACGTGGTCCCCAAGAAGAAGCAATGCATGAGACGTTGAACAGTAGAAGAATCAATACACGAGACATGGTCCCCAAGAAGAAGCAATACATGAGACGTGGGCCCCTAGAAGAGTCAATACAGGAGACGTGGTCCAAAAGAAGAATTAATACACGAGACGTGGTCCCCAAGAAGAATTAATACACGAGACGTGGTCCCCAAGAAGAGGCAATACATGAGACGTTGAACAGTAGAAGGAGCAAGACACAAGACCCCAAGAAGAAGCAATATACTAGGTGGAGGTCCCTAGAAGAAGAAATACAGGAAACGTGGACCCCATAAAAACACAATACACAAGACGGGGGCCTCGAGAAGCAGTATTACACGAGACGCGAGACCCTGAAACAGCAATACACGAGGCGTGGAGGAGCAATCAGCACACATTGTGTGGACCCAGCAGATGTTTGAGTGATTCCGGACGTTTCTCATACAAGGGAAGCCCTGTCTGCGACCGCACTCCCAAAATATCTCCGGGCTTCCCTGCCCCGCCGTCACTATGGAAACCCGGCAAAAATAAACACCGGGACACGCACGAGACCACCGCGGGGAGCCACAGAGGGACCATATGGGAGGGCCTCAGATGCCTGATGAAGTCAACTTTTCCCTTGAAGAACAGGTACAGCTTGACCCAACCATGGGTCCTCCAGCCCCACCGCCTCCGCCGAGAGCCAGATCTGGATCTCCACTACCACCGCCAAATCCTGACTACGCCGTCACGTGACCCCTCACGCCTGCCGAGCGCCACTTGGCAGACGTGGCCCTCTCTTCCCTCTCGCTGCTGATTTTTTTTTTTTTCTTTTACTGACTTGGCAAAGCGCCCGCGGAAAATGAGGCCGTAAAAAACGTTTACAGATTTGGGTTCAAAAAGAAGAAAGAGAGGAGGAGGTGGAGGGGAAGAGAGGGGGGGAGGGGGATGTTTGCCGCAAAGGGGGTGGGGCTAATGCTCCTTAAATAAATAGTAAAAGTTCGGAGCCAACTTTTTACAACTCATTCTGCATTATCCTCGCATGGGCGTATTTCTATACAACGCACGGTTTCGCTCGCCCTTTAAGAGTTGTTCACCTCGTCGCCTTTTATGTGCGCTACAACGCAGGATCAGAGCGCGCCAAAAGCGCAAACCGTTATAATCTACAGGCCGCATTCACACCCGAGCGTTTAATGTACAGCGCCTTGAAAAAGTATTCATACCCCCCTATGGACAATTTTAGGTGCAGTTGCTGATCGCCATTTCTCAGGCCTCTGCAATTTTTTTTTTTAAAGCTGACGCGTTTGGTATCTTCGTACTCTAAGTGACCTCATCTTTTACAGCGCCTTGAAAAAGTATTCATACCCCTTGAAATTTCCCACATTTTGTCATGTTACGACCAAAAAACTTAAAGCGGGAGTCCACCGGGACTCCGCGTTTTTTTTTTTTTTTTAAAAGCCAGCAGCTACAAATACTGCAGCTGCTGACTTTTAAAATAGTGACACTTACCCGCCCAGCGCGCCCGCGATGTCGGCACCCGAAGCCGATCGCTACGTCGTCTGTCGGGTCCTGCCGCCGCCATCTTGGGTATGGGAATCAGGAAATGGAGCCTTTCGGCTTCATTTCCCGGTTCCCTACAGCGCATGCGCGAGCCGCGCGGCGCAATCCGGACGGTCCCCGCTGCCTCTGGGAACTGTGTGTTTCCCAGCAGGCAGCGGGGCAGTTGCGGAAAGGGGCGTAATCTACGCCCCTTTCCGCAGACAGCTATCCCGGAAGTGGGTGCAGTTACCTGGATTATCCAGGTAACTGCACCCCCCTCCCCCCTGAAAGGTGCCAATTGTGGCGCCGGAGGGGGGGGGGATTCCGATGAGCGGAGGTCCATTTTAGGGTGGACCTCCGCTTTAAATGTATTTTATTGGGATTTTATGTGATGGACCGACACAAAGTGTCACATAATTGTGAAGTGGAAGGAAAATGATAAATGATACAAATAAATATGTGAAAAGTGTGGGGGGGGAGGGGGTCATTTGTATGGCGCCCCCTTTACTCTGATACCCCTAACTAAAATCTAGAGGAACCAATTACCTTCAGAAGTCACCTAATTAGTAAATAGAGTCCACCTGTGTGTCATTTATTATCTGTTCTGTGAAGCCCTCAGAGGTTTGTTAGAGAACCTTAGTGAACAAACAGCACCATGAAGGCCAAGGAACACACCAGGCAGGTCAGGGATAATGTTGTGGAGAAGTATAAAGCAGGGTCAGGTTATAATAAAATCTCCCAAGCTTTGACCATCTCACGGAGCTCTGTTCAATCCATCATCGGAACATGGAAAGAGTATGGGCACAACCGCAAACCTACCAAGACATGGCCGTCCACCTAAACTGACCGGGCCGGGCAAGGAGAGCATTCATCAGAGAAGAGCCAAGAGGTCCATGGTAACTCTGGAGGAGCTGCAGAGATCCACAGCTCAGGGGGGAGAATCTGTCCACAGGACAACTATTAGTCGTCTCTCCACAAATCTGCCCTTTATGGAAGAGTGACAAGAAGAAAGACATTGGAGAAAGAAAGTCATAAGAAGTCCTGTTTGTAGTTTGTGAGAAGCCATGTGGGGGAGGGGGCAGCAAACATGTGGAAGAAGGTGATCTGGTCAGATGAGACCAAAATTCTACTTTATGGCCTAAAAGTAAAACGCTATGTGTGGGGAAACTAACACCGCCCATCCCCCTGAACACACCATCCCCACCGTGAGACATGGTGGTGGCAGCATCATGTGGTGGGGATGGTTTTCTTCAGCAGGGACAGGGAAGCTGGTCAGAGGTGATGGGAAGATGGATGGAGACAAATACAGGACAATCTTAGAAGAAAACCTGTTAGAGTCGGCAAAAGACTTGAGACCGGGGCGGAGGTTCCCCTTCCAGCAGGACAACGACCCGAAACATCCAGCCAGAGCTACAATGGAATGGTTTACATCAAAGCATATTCATGTGTTAGAATGGCCCAGTCACAGTCCAGACCTAAATCCCATTGAGAATCTGTGGCCAGACCTGAAAATTGCTGATCACAGACGCTCTCCATCCAATCTGACAGAGCATGAGATATTTTACAAAGAAGAAGAATGGGCAGAAATGTCCTCTCTAGATGGGCAAAGCTGGTAGAGACACCCCCAAAAAGACTTGTAGAGAAAGGGGGTTCTACAAAGTATTGACTCCGGGGGGGGCGCCATACAAATGCCCCTCCCCCACACTTTTTACTTATTTATTTGTCACAGGCAGTGCTGATGATGTCACATCCATGCGCTGCCGTTTCTGCATACCCCTCAGCCTGGCCCTCGGGGACGAGGCCTTTTTATTGCGGGGGAGGGGGGGGGGGAATTACATAGGGAAAGTCCAATGATTCCAGTTATTTCAGCAATTCTCTGGCTATAACATCTTTTTTTGGACCATCGGAGTTCCACTTTAATCCAAGGATGTGACGGTTGAGCGTTTGGCGTTTTTTTTATACGTTTTGATTGGAGGACGGACACAGTGGGCGTTGTTTGTTGTTTCTCTTGTATAAAAAGTTAATATGTTTCCAAATATTTGCAAAATCTACAATAAAGTGGGATTAATCATTACTGGGAGCCCCTCACCCCTCCTCCCTTCTCTTTCCTAGGAAGTCGGGATAATGGCGAGGAGGCGAGGGGGGGGGGAGGGGTTATGTTTTATATTTGGTTATAGTTGCCTGTGGTTTGTATGAGTCACAGTTTAACGATCACACAAACTTGTTAACTTCTTCGTGGACACACCCAGCGCTACAAACCCAACCAATCCACGCATAGCGAGTACCTGGCACCGAGCCAACCAGACACCGGGAGCACCGCGAGGAGCGATGAATGATGAGCCAATCAGGGTCCTGTACAAAAATAGAGGAGGGACTGAATATATCAATACGGATATGTCAGGAGGGGGAGGGGGAGGAGCGATGTTCTGCAGATCTCTAGAGGGGACAGTGATGGGATAATCTGCAGAATATATCAATATGGATCTGTCAGGAGGGGGATGGGAGGGAGCGATGTTCTGCAGATCTCTAGAGGGGTCAGTGATGGGATAATCTGCAGAATATATCAATATGGATCTGTCAGGAGGGGGGATGGGAGGGAGCGATGTTCTGCAGATCTCTAGAGGGGTCAGTGATGGGATAATCTGCAGAATATATCAATATGGATCTGTCAGGAGGGGGAGGGGGAGGAGCGATGTTCTGCAGATCTCTAGAGGGGTCAATGATGGGATAATCTGCAGAATATATCAATATGGATCTGTCTGGAGGGGGATGGGAGGGAGCGATGCTCTGCAGATCTCTAGACAGGCCAGTGGTGGGATAATCTGCAGAATATATCAGGAGGGGGAGGGGAGGGAGCGATGCTCTGCAGATCTCTAGAGGGGATAGTGACGGGATAATCTGCAGAATATATCAGGAGGGGGAGGGGGTGAATTGCCTTCTCTCTCCCGGACTTGTAACATTCTTGAGGTTTCCACTTCGTCACCAACTCCCCACATTGGGGATGCCGTTCGGAGGGTGGAGCCTAAAGGGGTGGAGACCAAACTACACAGGGAGCGCTTTGTATACTGAGCGCTGGGTGTGGCCGTGTCTGCTACTAGTAAAATCTATTACCTATTATTAGAGTGGCATCCCATAATATCCAGAGTGACATCACCGCTCCCCAGATATAAGATATATTATACAGGAGATGCGATGAGTTCCGGGTTTGGCGTCTGGACATCCTCTTCCCCGGCCAGAAATAGAGTCCGGGATCCCATTACAATGAGCGCTGCCCGGACATGTCCACACCGACCTCCATATCCCATCCATACAGGACAAGAGAAGTGGTACTGTGCAGAGTCCATACATACAGAATAAGAAGAGATACTGAGAATTACACCCGACATACAGGACATGAGAAGTAGTACTGTGCAGAGTCCATACATACAGAATAAGAACAGATACCGAGATCTACACCCGACATACAGGACAAGAGAAGTGGTACTGTGCAGAGTCCATACATACAGAATAAGAAGAGATACTGAGAATTACACCCGACATACAGGACAAGAGAAGTAGTACTGTGCAGAGTCCATACATACAGAATAAGAGGAGATACCGAGAATTACACCCGACATACAGGACAAGAGAAGTAGTACTGTGCAGAGCCCATACATAAAGAATAAGAAGAGATACCGAGAATTACACCCGACATACAGGACAAGAGAAGTGGTACTGTGCAGAGTCCATACATACAGAATAAGAACAGATACCGAGAATTACACCCGACATACAGGACAAGAGAAGTAGTACTGTGCAGAGTCCATACATACAGAATAAGAACAGATACCGAGAATTACACCCGACATACAGGACAAGAGAAGTGGTACTGTGCAGAGTCCATACATACAGAATAAGAAGAGATACCGAGAATTACACCCGACATACAGGACAAGAGAAGTAGTACTGTGCAGAGTCCATACATACAGAATAAGAACAGATACCGAGAATTACACCCGACATACAGGACAAGAGAAGTGGTACTGTGCAGACTCCATACATACAGAATAAGAACAGATACCGAGAATTACACCCGACATACAGGACAAGAGAAGTAGTACTGTGCAGAGTCCATACATACAGAATAAGAACAGATACCGAGAATTACACCCGACATACAGGACAAGAGAAGTGGTACTGTGCAGACTCCATACATACAGAATAAGAACAGATACCGAGAATTACACCCGACATACAGGACAAGAGAAGTGGTACTGTGCAGAGTCCATACATACAGAATAAGAACAGATACCGAGAATTACCCCCGACATACAGGACAAGAGAAGTAGTACTGTGCAGAGTCCATACATACAGAATAAGAAGAGATACCGAGAATTACACCCGACATACAGGACAAGAGAAGTAGTACTGTGCAGAGTCCATACATACAGAATAAGGACAGATACCGAGAATTACACCCGACATACAGGACAAGAGAAGTAGTACTGTGCAGAGTCCATACATACAGAATAAGAACAGATACCGAGAATCACACCCGACATACAGGACAAGAGAAGTGGTACTGTGCAGAGTCCATACATACAGAATAAGAACAGATACCGAGAATCACACCCGACATACAGGACAAGAGAAGTAGTACTGTGCAGAGTCCATACATACAGAATAAGAAGAGATACCGAGAATTACACCCGACATACAGGACAAGAGAAGTAGTACTGTGCAGAGTCCATACATACAGAATAAGGACAGATACCGAGAATTACACCCGACATACAGGACAAGAGAAGTAGTACTGTGCAGAGTCCATACATACAGAATAAGAACAGATACCGAGATCTACACCCGACATACAGGACAAGAGAAGTGGTACTGTGCAGAGTCCATACATACAGAATAAGAACAAATACCGAGAATTCCACCCGACATAGAGAAGTGGTACTGTGCAGAGTCCATACATACAGAATAAGAACAGATACCGAGAATTACACCCGACATACAGGACAAGAGAAGTAGTACTATGCAGAGTCCATACATACAGAATAAGAACAGATACCGAGAATTACACCCGACATACAGGACAAGAGAAGTGGTACTGTGCAGAGTCCATACATACAGAATAAGAACAGATACCGAGAATTACACCCGACATACAGGACAAGAGAAGTAGTACTGTGCAGAGTCCATACATACAGAATAAGAACAGATACCGAGATCTACACCCGACATACAGGACAAGAGAAGTGGTACTGTGCAGAGTCCATACATACAGAATAAGAACAAATACCGAGAATTCCACCCGACATAGAGAAGTGGTACTGTGCAGAGTCCATACATACAGAATAAGAACAGATACCGAGAATTACACCCGACATACAGGACAAGAGAAGTAGTACTATGCAGAGTCCATACATACAGAATAAGAACAGATACCGAGAATTACACCCGACATACAGGACAAGAGAAGTGGTACTGTGCAGAGTCCATACATACAGAATAAGAGGAGATACCGAGAATTACACCCGACATACAGGAGTACACTCAGCCCTGCACTGTATCTATGGAGGAGTGGGGTTGTCACCCTGTGGGGAGGATGGTGTTACATGGACTGTGCTATGATACGTTGTGATGTGTATTTCCCAGCCTTGGTTGATTACTGTCCATTCCAAATCCTAAAGTGAAAAATGCAAAAAAAAGAATAAATCCATCAATAACGCATGTCAACACACAATGTAAACGCACGCCGACACACCTGACAACTGCACCTACCTAACACTACAAAATCGCCCTTGTGTACACACACAGATCTAAGTGGACCCCCCCCCCCCCCCCGATCAGTGAAGAATGGTTTGCTCCAACCTCTTCTAACTGTCACTTTTGGTGGACAGCTTGGCTGGTAAAGTAATAATAATAATAATAGTGCCGGCACTGGGGGGCTACAGATCATTGAGGGAACCATGAATGCCAACATGTACTGTGACATACTGAAGCAGAGCATGATCCCCTCCCTTCAGAGACTGGACCGCAGGGCAGTATTCCAACATGATAACCCCCCCAAACACACCTCCAACACCACCACTGCCTTGCTAAAGAAGCTGAGGGTAAAGGTGATGGACTGGCCAAGCGTGTCTCCAGACCTAAACCCTATTGATCATCTGTGGGGGATCCTCAGAGGGAAGGTGGAGGAGGGGAAGGTCTCCAACATCCACCAGCTCTGTGATGTCATCATGGGGGAGGGGAAGAGGACTCCAGTGGTGACCTGTGAAGCTCTGCTGACCTCTGTGCCCAAGAGGGTGAAGGCAGTGCCACACAAAATATTGACACCTTGGGGTCCAATTTGGACATTTTCACTTAGGGGGTGTACTGACTTTTGTTGCCAGCGGTTTAGACATTGATGGCTGTGTGTTGAGTTATTTTGAGGGGACAGGAAATTGACACTGTTATACAAGCTGTACACTCACTACTTTACATTGTAGACAAGTGTCATTTCTTCAGTGTTGTCACATGAAAAGAGAGAAGGAAAGATTTACAGAAATCTGAGGGGTGTACTTACTTTTGTGAGCTACTGTATATATTTCTTTAGTTTATATATTTCTGTACTATTTTTTATATTTATTTTATTATAAGATTTACACAAATGTCACTGATGGGGTGTACTTACTTTTGTCGGATTAGTGTATCTCATTGTTTATTCAGCCCAAAGTTCCATTTCCATGGTGGTGCCAGGTGGGGGCGCCGGAGAGATCAGAGGGAATTCTCTACCACTTTAAGATCCAGCAGGCTCTTCTCAGGTCATGTGATCTCCTTTCCCATCCTGCCCCTGGCAACCCAAGGTGGAGGGTTCTGCTTCCTTTGTGTGTGTGTCAGACTTGCAGGCCAGGCTAGGTAAGTATGGAGGAGGTAGGTAGGTGGCTCAGGTGACTCCCTCCCCTCTACTCTGTGTATAATGCATCTGTATGACATCATCACTGTCCAGATATATAATATATACATATATATATGCAGACTAGGTAGGTGGCCCCCGAGGACACCCTCCTCCGCTCTGTAATGTGTCTCTATGACATCATCACTCTCCAGATATAAGATATATATGAGGCAGACTAGGTAGGTATGGAGGAGGTAGGTGGCTCTCTGGTGGGTTATATAGTAGAAATGATGTGTCTTGTTGTTATTTCCTCTTTTCCTGGGATATATAAACAATGGATATATTTATAGAAACTCCCAGAATAGTAAACACCCCCCGCCCCCCTTGCACAGACCGCCCCTTTCTGGAAACCCCCCAATTTCTTTTAGCTGCAACCTTCTACAATGTAACAAATTCCTATGTGTGTGTGTAATAAGCCCCTCCCTCTGGCCCCGCCCACAGGAGAATTTTCGCTCTGTCGGGCACCATCTCTACGCTTGTGACAACCTACAGACAGACGAAAATAAGGGTTGGGGTCCGCGTTCACGCCTTGGCGTCGCGGTGCGTTGAGGTCATGCGCGTGCGTGCATATCCGTTTTGCATTAGGACCGCCCATTTATACAAATTGGGGAATGCACCGAAAGGTCCAAAAATAACAGACCTGCACCATTTTTTTTTCACAACGCACATTAGAGGGCTGCCGAGCGTTTGTGCTTGGCTTGGGGGGGGGGGGGGGTGCTATTTATTTTTGCATGCGTTGCCAAAATTCCCTGCATGCGTTTCGGTCGTCCTGAGGGCTCTTTCGCACCATGTCCATTGAGCTACCTACACAGGGCTAGGTGTGCGCTAGTGCAGGTCGGGAAGGAGCAGGCCGCTCCTCGGTAGACATGGGCGCGGTTCAGACGCCGAATGTACGATTCCAATAGACGGCGCGCCGTTGATTAGTAACATTCCCTTTGTTGTTGGGGCGTTCTCCTATACATGCGTTTAGGGCCCATTCATGCTTTTGTACATTGTAGCAAAATGTGGAAACTGCATGCGTCTGTTATCGCATCGCAATGTATTTCACCGCTCGTTACCCCATTACCCCAATGCATGGCATCGCTCTGAGGGCGGCGGGTTGGGTGGCCTACTCGCAATGCATGGCATCGCTTTAAGTGTAGAACGTTGGTGGTGGGGGGGCCATTCATAATGACTAGCACTGCACTAAGTGTAGATGGGGGCCCCCCGCTTATTGACACTGGCGCTACTCTAAGCGTGGTGCGTTGGGGGCCCATTCACAATGACTGGCGCTACTCTAAGTGCGGTGCGTTGGGGGCCCATTCACAATGACTGGCGCTACTCTAAGCGTGGTGCGTTGGGGGCCCATTCACAATGACTGGCGCTACTCTAAGTGCGGTGCGTTGGGGGCCCATTCACAATGACTGGCGCTACTCTAAGCGTGGTGCGTTGGGGGCCCATTCACAATGACTGGCGCTACTCTAAGTGCGGTGCGTTGGGGGGCCCATTCACAATGTCTGGCGCTACTCTAAGCGCGGTGCGTTGGGGGCCCATTCACAATGACTGGCGCTACTCTAAGTGCGGTGCGTTGGGGGCCCATTCACAATGACTGGCGCTACTCTAAGCGTGGTGCGTTGGGGGCCCATTCACAATGACTGGCGCTACTCTAAGTGCGGTGCGTTGGGGGCCCATTCACAATGACTGGCGCTACTCTAAGCGTGGTGCGTTGGGGGCCCATTCACAATGACTGGCGCTACTCTAAGTGCGGTGCGTTGGGGGGCCCATTCACAATGTCTGGCGCTACTCTAAGCGCGGTGCGTTGGGGGCCCATTCACAATGACTGGCGCTACTCTAAGTGCGGTGCGTTGGGGGGCCCATTCACAATGTCTGGCGCTACTCTAAGCGCGGTGCGTTGGGGGGCCCATTCACAATGACTGGCGCTACTCTAAGTGCGGTGCGTTGGGGGGCCCATTCACAATGACTGGCGCTACTCTAAGCGCAGTGCGTTGGGGGGCCCATTCACAATGACTGGCGCTACTCTAAGCGCGGTGCGTTGGGGGGCCCATTCACAATGACTGGCGCTACTCTAAGCGCGGTGCGTTGCGGGGCCCATTCACAATGATTGCCGCTACTCTAAGCGCGGTGCATTGAGGGGCCCATTCACAATGACTGGCGCTACTCTAAGCGCAGAACATTGCGGGGCCCATAGCCTCAAGTAGTATTGAGCTCCGCCCACCGCGGCAAACCCATCAATAGAAATTTCCCGGGGATTGTTATGCGAGTTTCTAGGCGACGGCGGCCGCGCTCTCAGAACGTAAATCCTTCTTTCGGGGGAAAGTTATCAGCGATGTGACGTCTGCGCTCACACAGGGGAAGTCCGCACTCCGGCGTGCGGGGGAGGGGGGGGGGTCGGTTGTACAATGACAGCCGTGTGGTCGATGTGTCACTTTCTTGACTCATTCATAAATCTATAGAATGCTCTTTGTTACAACCATGGCAACGGCAAACAATCCACAGCAAAAGGTTTTTCAAGAATCCTCATTCCCCCCCCCCATCATCAGAGTGCCCCCTTGCGTCAGGTGTCCCCCCCCCCCCCCCATCATCAGAGTGCCCCCTTGCGTCAGGTGTCCCCCCCCATCATCAGAGTGCCCCCTTGCGTCAGGTGTCCCCCCCCATCATCAGAGTGCCCCCTTGCGTCAGGTGTCCCCCCCCATCATCAGAGTGCCCCCTTGCGTCAGGTGTCCCCCCCCATCATCAAAGTGCCCCCTTGCGTCAGGTGTCCCCCCCCATCATCAAAGTGCCCCCTTGTGTCAGGTGTCCCCCCCCATCATCAAAGTGCCCCCTTGCGTCAGGTGTCCCCCCCCATCATCAGAGTGCCCCCGTGCGTCAGGTGTCCCCCCCCCATCATCAGAGTGCCCCCGTGCGTCAGGTGTCCCCCCCCCCATCATCAGAGTGCCCCCGTGCGTCAGGTGTCCCCCCCCCATCATCAGAGTGCCCCCTTGCGTCAGGTGTCCCCCCCATCATCAGAGTGCCCCCTTGCGTCAGGTGTCCCCCCCCCCCATCATCAGAGTGCCCCCTTGCGTCAGGTGTCCCCCTCCCCATCATCAGAGTGCCCCCTTGCGTCAGGTGTCCCCCTCCCCATCATCAGAGTGCCCCCTTGCGTCAGGTGTCCCCCCTCCCCATCATCAGAGTGCCCCCTTGCGTCAGGTGTCCCCCCTCCCCATCATCAGAGTGCCCCCTTGCGTCAGGTGTCCCCCCTCCCCATCATCAGAGTGCCCCCTTGCGTCAGGTGTCCCCCCTCCCCATCATCAGAGTGCCCCCTTGCGTCAGGTGTCCCCCCTCCCCATCATCAGAGTGCCCCCTTGCGTCAGGTGTCCCCCCTCCCCATCATCAGAGTGCCCCCTTGCGTCAGGTGTCCCCCCTCCCCATCATCAGAGTGCCCCCTTGCGTCAGGTGTCCCCCCTCCCCATCATCAGAGTGCCCCCTTGCGTCAGGTGTCCCCCCTCCCCATCATCAGAGTGCCCCCTTGCGTCAGGTGTCCCCCCTCCCCATCATCAGAGTGCCCCCTTGCGTCAGGTGTCCCCCCTCCCCATCATCAGAGTGCCCCCTTGCGTCAGGTGTCCCCCCTCCCCATCATCAGAGTGCCCCCTTGCGTCAGGTGTCCCCCCTCCCCATCATCAGAGTGCCCCCTTGCGTCAGGTGTCCCCCCTCCCCATCATCAGAGTGCCCCCTTGCGTCAGGTGTCCCCCCTCCCCATCATCAGAGTGCCCCCTTGCGTCAGGTGTCCCCCCTCCCCATCATCAGAGTGCCCCCTTGCGTCAGGTGTCCCCCCTCCCCATCATCAGAGTGCCCCCTTGCGTCAGGTGTCCCCCCTCCCCATCATCAGAGTGCCCCCTTGCGTCAGGTGTCCCCCCTCCCCATCATCAGAGTGCCCCCTTGCGTCAGGTGTCCCCCCCCCCCCATCATCAGAGTGCCCCCTTGCGTCAGGTGTCCCCCCCCCCCCCCATCATCAGAGTGCCCCCTTGCGTCAGGTGTCCCCCCCCCCCCATCATCAGAGTGCCCCCTTGCGTCAGGTGTCCCCCCCCCCCCCCATCATCAGAGTGCCCCCTTGCGTCAGGTGTCCCCCCCCCCCCCATCATCAGAGTGCCCCCTTGCGTCAGGTGTCCCCCCCATCATCAGAGTGCGTCAGGTGTCCCCCCCCCATCATCAGAGTGCCCCCTTGCGTCAGGTGTCCCCCCCCCATCATCAGAGTGCCCCCTTGCGTCAGGTGTCCCCCCCCCATCATCAGAGTGCCCCCTTGCGTCAGGTGTCCCCCCCCCATCATCAGAGTGCCCCCTTGCGTCAGGTGTCCCCCCCCCATCATCAGAGTGCCCCCTTGCGTCAGGTGTCCCCCCCCCATCATCAGAGTGCCCCCTTGCGTCAGGTGTCCCCCCCCCATCATCAGAGTGCCCCCTTGCGTCAGGTGTCCCCCCCCCATCATCAGAGTGCCCCCTTGCGTCAGGTGTCCCCCCCCCATCATCAGAGTGCCCCCTTGCGTCAGGTGTCCCCCCCCCATCATCAGAGTGCCCCCTTGCGTCAGGTGTCCCCCCCCCATCATCAGAGTGCCCCCTTGCGTCAGGTGTCCCCCCCCATCATCAGAGTGCCCCCTTGCGTCAGGTGTCCCCCCCCCCCATCATCAGAGTGCCCCCTTGCGTCAGGTGTCCCCCCCCCCCATCATCAGAGTGCCCCCTTGCGTCTGGTGTCCCCCCCCCCATCATCAGAGTGCCCCCTTGCGTCAGGTGTCCCCCCCCCCATCATCAGAGTGCCCCCTTGCGTCAGGTGTCCTCCCCCCATCATCAGAGTGCCCCCTTGCGTCAGGTGTCCCCCCCCCATCATCAGAGTGCCCCCTTGCGTCAGGTGTCCCCCCCCCATCATCAGAGTGCCCCCTTGCGTCAGGTGTCCCCCCCCCATCATCAGAGTGCCCCCTTGCGTCAGGTGTCCCCCCCCCATCATCAGAGTGCCCCCTTGCGTCAGGTGTCCCCCCCCCATCATCAGAGTGCCCCCTTGCGTCAGGTGTCCCCCCCCCCCATCATCAGAGTGCCCCCTTGCGTCAGGTGTCCCCCCCCCCATCATCAGAGTGCCCCCTTGCGTCAGGTGTCCCCCCCATCATCAGAGTGCGCCAGGTGTCCACCCCCATCATCAGAGTGCCCCCTTGCGTCAGGTGTCCCCCCCCCCCCCATCATCAGAGTGCCCCCTTGCGTCAGGTGTCCCCCCCCCCATCATCAGAGTGCCCCCTTGCGTCAGGTGTCCCCCCCCCATCATCAGA
The DNA here is from genome assembly GCF_037356315.1 of Lithobates pipiens. Classification (NCBI taxonomy): domain Eukaryota; kingdom Metazoa; phylum Chordata; class Amphibia; order Anura; family Ranidae; genus Lithobates; species Lithobates pipiens. The sequence goes on along the minus strand of NW_027507791.1, from coordinate 31,777,818 downwards.
GTGCCCCCTTGCGTCAGGTTTCCCCCCCCATCATCAGAGTGCCCCCTTGCGTCAGGTTTCCCCCCCCATCATCAGAGTGCCCCCTTGCGTCAGGTTTCCCCCCCCATCATCAGAGTGCCCCCTTGCGTCAGGTGTCCCCCCCATCATCAGAGTGCCCCCTTGCGTCAGGTGTCCCCCCCCCCCCATCATCAGAGTGCGCCAGGTGTCCACCCCCATCATCAGAGTGCCCCCTTGCGTCAGGTGTCCACCCCCATCATCAGAGTGCACCAGGTGTCCACCCCCATCATCAGAGTGCCCCCTTGCGTCAGGTGTCCCCCCCCATCATCAGAGTGCCCCCTTGCGTCAGGTGTCCCCCCCCCATCATCAGAGTGCCCCCTTGCGTCAGGTGTCCCCCCCATCATCAGAGTGCCCCCTTGCGTCAGGTGTCCCCCCCCCCCATCATCAGAGTGCCCCCTTGCGTCAGGTGTCCCCCCCCCCCCCCATCATCAGAGTGCCCCCTTGCGTCAGGTGTCCCCCCCCCCCCATCATCAGAGTGCCCCCTTGCGTCAGGTGTCCCCCCCCCCATCATCAGAGTGCCCCCTTGCGTCAGGTGTCCCCCCCCCCCATCATCAGAGTGCCCCCTTGCGTCAGGTTTCCCCCCCCATCATCAGAGTGCCCCCTTGCGTCAGGTTTCCCCCCCCATCATCAGAGTGCCCCCTTGCGTCAGGTGTCCCCCCTCCCCATCATCAGAGTGCCCCCTTGCGTCAGGTGTCCCCCCTCCCCATCATCAGAGTGCCCCCTTGCGTCAGGTGTCCCCCCTCCCCATCATCAGAGTGCCCCCTTGCGTCAGGTGTCCCCCCTCCCCATCATCAGAGTGCCCCCTTGCGTCAGGTGTCCCCCCTCCCCATCATCAGAGTGCCCCCTTGCGTCAGGTGTCCCCCCTCCCCATCATCAGAGTGCCCCCTTGCGTCAGGTGTCCCCCCTCCCCATCATCAGAGTGCCCCCTTGCGTCAGGTGTCCCCCCTCCCCATCATCAGAGTGCCCCCTTGCGTCAGGTGTCCCCCCTCCCCATCATCAGAGTGCCCCCTTGCGTCAGGTGTCCCCCCTCCCCATCATCAGAGTGCCCCCTTGCGTCAGGTGTCCCCCCTCCCCATCATCAGAGTGCCCCCTTGCGTCAGGTGTCCCCCCTCCCCATCATCAGAGTGCCCCCTTGCGTCAGGTGTCCCCCCTCCCCATCATCAGAGTGCCCCCTTGCGTCAGGTGTCCCCCCTCCCCATCATCAGAGTGCCCCCTTGCGTCAGGTGTCCCCCCTCCCCATCATCAGAGTGCCCCCTTGCGTCAGGTGTCCCCCCTCCCCATCATCAGAGTGCCCCCTTGCGTCAGGTGTCCCCCCTCCCCATCATCAGAGTGCCCCCTTGCGTCAGGTGTCCCCCCCCCATCATCAGAGTGCCCCCTTGCGTCAGGTGTCCCCCCCCCATCATCAGAGTGCCCCTTTGCGTCAGGTGTCCCCCCCCCCCCCATCATCAGAGTGCCCCCGTGCGCCAGGTGTCCACCCCCCATCATCAGAGTGCCCCCGTGCGCCAGGTGTCCACCCCCCATCATCAGAGTGCCCCCGTGCGCCAGGTGTCCACCCCCCATCATCAGAGTGCCCCCGTGCGCCAGGTGTCCACCCCCCATCATCAGAGTGCCCCCGTGCGCCAGGTGTCCACCCCCCATCATCAGAGTGCCCCCGTGCGCCAGGTGTCCACCCCCCATCATCAGAGTGCCCCCTTGTATTAGGTGTCCACCCCCCATCATCAGAGTGCCCCCTTGTATTAGGTGTCCACCCCCCATCATCAGAGTGCCCCCTTGTATTAGGTGTCCACCCCCATCATCAGAGTGCCATGCGGTGTACACCAGTCTCTGACCTCTGGGACAGGCAATGAGCCGATTACAGGAACGGGGGGGCGAGGAGTAAATATCACCACACCCCTCATTATCAATTCAACCCTCTGATGACAATTTACTATAATCCTGCGACAATCGCATCGATCGTCCGAGAGACGGCTTCATGTGGAATTGTGCGATTCCCTCCATACATTCCCGGCACAGCCCGTCACCCGCTCATCAGGCTGCTCAATGACACGGCAGTCTAAAAATACCTGAAATAGTATTGAAGGAGAGGCCACTTCGGCATGCCTTAATTGCAGCCTAAAGTTTCATGAATCGGAGCCGTGGTAGTCTATGACCTCGTACAGTCTTCAGGCCTGGATTAGTTATAGGACCCCCCCCCCCCCCCATGGTTTCAGTCTGATTTGTCAGACCAGCAAAACTTACCGCCGGCTGCGTTGGGGTTTTCCTGTGTTGGTTCATCTCAATGCTTTATTTAACCGCCAGATCTTCTCGCTGGTCGCCAAAGCAAAGCCAGAATATTCCTTGCAGGTTGTACGGTGTGTGGTGTGCTTGAAGCAGACAAGATGATCAGGTTGCCCCCCCTTTGCATCGGGTGCCCCCCTTTGCGTCAGGGCGCCCCCCCTTTGCGTCAGGGCGCCCACTTTGCATCAGGGTACAGCCCCTTTGCATCTGGATGCCTTTTTGCATCAGGGCGTCTCTTTAAATCAGGGTGCCCCCCTTTGCATCTGGATGCCTTTTTGCACCAGGGTGCCCCCCCTTTGCAATAGGGTGCCCCCCTTTGCATCAGGGTGCCCCCCTTTGCATCTGGATGCCTTTTTGCATCAGGGCGTCTCTTTAAATCAGGGTGCCCCCCTTTGCATCTGGATGCCTTTTTGCACCAGGGTGCCCCCCCCTTTGCAATAGGGTGCCCCCCTTTGCATCAGGGTGCCCCCTTTGCACCTGGATGCCTTTTTGCATGAGGGCGTCCCTTTGCATCAGGGTGCCCCCCCTTTGCATCTGGATGCCTTTTTGCATCAGGGCGTCTCTTTAAATCAGGGTGCCCCCCTTTGCATCTGGATGCCTTTTTGCACCAGGGTGCCCCCCCCTTTGCAATAGGGTGCCCCCCTTTGCATCAGGGTGCCCCCTTTGCACCTGGATGCCTTTTTGCATGAGGGCGTCCCTTTGCATCAGGGTGCCCCCCTTTGCATCAGGGTGCCTCCCTTTGCATCAGGGTGCCCCCCTTTGCATCAGGGTGCCTCCCTTTGCATCAGGGTGCCTTTTTGCACCAGGGTGCCCCCCCTTTGCATCAGGGTGCCCCCTTTGCATCTGGATGCCTTTTTGCATGAGGGCGTCCCTTTGCATCAGGGTGCCCCCCTTTGCATCTGGATGCCTTTTTGCACCAGGGTGCCCCCCCTTTGCATCAGGGTCCCCCCCTTGCATCTGGATGCCTTTTTGCATCAGGATGCCCCTTTAAATCAAGGTGCCCCCTTTGCATCGGGTGCCCCCCTTTGCGTCAGGGTACCCCCCTTTGCGTCAGGGTACCCCCCTTTGCATCTGGATGCCTTTTTGCATGAGGGTGTCCCTTTAAATCAGGGTGCCCCCTTTTGCATCAGTGTGCTTCCCTTACATCAGGTTCCCTGAAGCAGATTGCCTCTTTACATCAGACACCCCCCCCCCCCATCAGGGTCTCACTATTGATTAGCAGAGTCCATTAGAGTCAGGCGGGGGTTGGGGGGTGGGTAGACTATGCCCCACAAGAGCCCCCAGGACCGGGCCGAGGGGTAGGCATGCAACCTATGCTGCTGAGGTGGGCCACGGGGGGCGAGGGGTGGTGCTCGCTGTCCCTGCCCTCTTGTGATTTGTCACTGAGGTATGCAGCACAGCACTGTGGGGAGCAGAAGGGAGCATCATGTTCCCCGTCCCTGGAAGTACTGGGGTGGGTGGGGGGGCCTCATCGGAGATCACAGGACAGGTAAGTACAGACGGCCTACTGTATATTCTATAAAGAGGACCTGTCACTTAGCTTAGTACGGGTACAGAAACGGTTCTAGGGGTACCTGTGTGATTGGGGGAGGGGGGGGGGCTCATCCGAAGTCGCATCACAATACCATCAAAGTCGTGTCAAGTCGCACCGTAAAGCGAGAAAAGGAAATGGCACAGATTTTTGAAGTCGCACAAGTGTGAACGGGCTTAAAGTCATTGTATCGGCGCCCTCTGTGGTGCGACTTTGGCTTTGACCAATGATAACGGACAACTGTTGCATTGTATAACATTCAGGTGCGACTTTTGTGCGACTTTTTGAGGGTTTACATTGCAGTCAAGTCGCTTGAAAGTCGGACCAAAGTGGCGCAGGAAACCTCTTAATACCGCTTTAGGCGGCACTTCAGGCATGCCAGAGTGGCCTCTCTTTTAATACTTGGCACTGTAAGGGGTCATATTAAAAAAAAAAAAAAAAAAAAAAAGAGATCATGAACAGCGCCCAACCGGGACCCGATTTTACGCCGAAATTTTCACAGCTCCTCTCGGAAGCCGATTGGGCGGAGCGCCTCGCCAGCCGAGTCGGGAAGGCGCGTCGCATCGGAGCGCCGACAAAAATGTAAGAGCGGGCGGACGCACCCGGCGCCTCGTCATTATTCACTTCTGTCCAATCGTGGCCGACCTTTGGCGTGTCCGAGGCTGCGTGGAGCGTCTGTGAGCGTTTTTCTAGCATTTGTATGCGCAATTATTATTATTTTTTTTTTTATTATTAGCCAATAGAGAAAACTTTCATCTGTTGTATCATTTGTTGCTCCGATCTTCAGCTTTTTTACCTTTCCGGCATCTTTTATTTCTTGTGTGTGTTTTTTTTTTTTTTTTAATTATAATAATAATAATATTATTATTTATGTATGTATTCTTTTTTTAGAATTCGGGGATTAGGCCCTTTTCACGCGTGTGCGACTTGTCCTGCTACTTGGGACTGTAAAGTCACATGACAAGTTGTACCCCCCAATGATTTCCAATGAGTACCGTTCTTATCTGTGCGACTTCCGGTCAGTCTCTGCACTACTTTGGTCCGACTTTCATGTGAGATCCACAGACCCCAAGATTACACATTCCCTGAAATCACGTCAATATCGCGTGACTTTCAGATCACGGCCCGTGTGAAAGGGGCCCCCCAGGGGTTGGGGGGTTAAGATTTTATTTATTGTCTTATTCTTTAATTTTGTTAGGTTACTACTACATCCTATACCTACATACTAACTACATACCACTTACATATTACATACATACTACCTACATATATACTACCTACCTACTACTTGCATATTTACCTACATACATACTGCCTACATACTACTTGCATATTACATACATACATATATACTACCTACCTACATCTTACATACTACTTACATATTGCATATATATTACATACACATATATACTACCTACCTACATCTTACATACTAACTACTTACATATTTTATATACATGCATACTACATACATCCCTACTACTTACATATTGCCTACATACATACATACTAACTACATACTACTTACATACTACCAACCTACATATATACTACCTACCTACATACATACTACCTACAGCCTATATACTAACTACATACATACATCTTACATATTAACTGCATACTACTTACATATTGCATACATACATACTACTTACATCCTACCTACCTACATCTTACATACTAACTGCATACTATTTACACATTACATACATACTATTTACATATTACCTACATACTACTTACATATTACATACATACTACCTACATACTAACTACATACTACTTACATATTACCTATATACATACATACATACTTCCCACATACTAACTACATACTACTTACATATTACCTATATACATGCATCCTACATACTAACTACATACTACTTACATACATACTGCCTATATACTAACTACATACTACTTGCATATTACATACATACATCTTACATATTAACTACATACTACTTACATATTGCATACATACTACATACATCCTACCTACCTACATATTACATACTACCAACCTACATATATACTACCTACATACATACATACTACCTACAGCCTATATACTAACTACATACATACATCTTACATATTAACTGCATACTACTTACATATTGCATACATACATACTACTTACATCCTACCTACCTACATCTTACATACTAACTGCATACTATTTACACATTACATACATACTATTTACATATTACCTACATACTACTTACATATTACATACATACTACCTACATACTAACTACATACTACTTACATATTACCTATATACATACATACATACATACTTCCCACATACTAACTACATACTACTTACATATTACCTATATACATACTACTTACATGCATCCTACATACTAACTACATACTACTTACATACATACTGCCTATATACTAACTACATACTACTTGCATATTACATACATACATCTTACATATTAACTACATACTACTTACATATTGCATACATACATACTACATACATCCTACCTACCTACATCTTACATACTATTTACATATTACATACATACTATTTACATATTACATACATACTACCTACATCCTACCTACCTACATCATACATACTATTTACATATTACCTACATACTATTTACATATTACCTACATACTATTTACATATTACCTACATACTACTTACATATTACATACATACTTCCTACATACTAACTACATACTACTTAAATATTACATACATACTTCCTACATACTAACTACATACTACTTACATATTACATACATACTTCCTAAATACTAACTACATACTACTTACATATTACCTATATACATACATACTACCTACCTACAGCCTACATACTACATACATACATACTACCTACAGCCTATATACTAACTACATACTACTTACATATTGCATACATACTACCTACATCTTACATACTACTTAAATATTACATACATACATCCTACATGCATACTATTTACATATTACATACTACCTATTTACTACATACATATTACTTACATACATACTTCCTAAATACTACTACTACAACTACAAGAGCAAACTGTCTACTACTACTACTACTACATACTATTACTACATAATGCCGAAACACACTATTACTACCTACTACATAACCACATACTTTCTAAATACTACTACTACAACAGCAAGCTGTCTACTACTACATACTATTACTACATAAGGCTGCTACCTACTATTACATATCACATACTACTAATAAATATTAATAATCGTTTTTATTTTATTTTTTATTTTTTTTTGGGGTGTTCATTATTAATAATAATTTATTTCATGTATTTTCGGTCATTGGGGTTATTTTTTAAAAAAACATTTGTTTGTATTTATGATGATTTTTAGTTATTTGTGTATTTATTTCACATCCATTCATTTATTATCTATTTTATTTATTTACCTGCCCAATTTTGAGCTCCAAACAAAATCTCCAGAACTTTTTTTTTATTTTTTATTTATTTTTTGTTCTTGGGGTGTCAGGCGATCGTATCGGAGACGTGATCCGTCTCCATAGAGAATCGCTGATTTCTTTTTTCTCTCCAGCGTTTTGGATCTGCGGTACGAAACGCTGCGGTTGTGGATGGGATGGGGGGGGGTGCGGGGGCGGGGGCGGGTGTACTCGGGTTGCAGCTGCTGCAGCGCCCCCTGGAGGAAGAAGCGTCGGGCGAGAGAGAAGACACGGGTGGAGAGGCGGTTGGAATAACGCAGCAGACTGACGTGGGGGGGGTTGGGCTGGGAGAGGGTTTTCCCGTTCCTCTTTGTGGCTCCTCCCAGGGAATGTCATGATCACACGCAGGCTCTAGACTGTCACAGAGCTTGGAGAGCCGCGCTCAGCTCACACCGTCTTCTTCTTCTTCTTCTTCTTCTCTCTGTCGCAGATCCTCCGCCAACCACTCACGCCCGCCATGGAGACCCCGGGCCAGAGGAGGGCCAACCGCGGCCACTCGTCCACCCCGCTGTCGCCCACCCGCATCACCCGGCTGCAGGAGAAGGAAGACCTCCAGGAGCTGAACGACCGTCTGGCCGTCTACATCGACAAGGTGCGCTCCCTGGAGTCGGAGAACGCCGGGCTGCGCCTGCGCATCACCGAGTCGGAGGAGGTGGTGAGCCGCGAGGTGACCGGCATCAAGGCCGTCTACGAGACCGAGCTGGCCGATGCCCGCAAGACCCTGGACTCCGTGGCCAAGGAGAGGGCGAGACTGCAGCTGGAGCTCAGCAAGATCCGGGAGGAGCACAACGACTTGAAGGCGAGGTAAGGAGCCCCCCCGGCGGGGCAACGCATGCCAAATTAAAAAAAATAAAAAAAATAAAAAAAACACACGAGGCGCCCGCTGCGCCAACTCGCCCGCCCTTAGACGGGTGCTAATAACACTTACCAGTCCATGCCGAATCCCTAGAAGCCTGGCAGGAAGCTGAAACCGTTTTTTTTTTTTTTTTCTGCTGGAAAAACACTTTCACTTTCGCCAAGGAAAAATTCCCCCGACCCATCCCCCCCCCCCCTCCGCTTTACCGGAATGCGTTTCCCGCTTTACGAAAACGCGCATTGTCGCAGTTTTTAATAGTTTTTTTTTTTTTTTTTCATTTTAATTGCATTCAAAGGAAAGACTTTTAAAATCCTGTGGCGTTTTTAGAAGTAATTTTCTGAAGTGGCTGCTCCCCCGCTTTTGCCGGAGTAGGAAGCGTACTAGCTGCAGACGGACTACAAGTCCCAGCAAGCCTTGGGGGGGCGGGAGGGGGGGGTCTGCAGTTCTCAAGCAGTTAAGTGTTGTCTGTCTGCTGCTTTAGATGCAGCTAAATCAAGAAGCGTCTAGAAATAGTTCCCCCCCCCCCCCCCCCCCCCATGACTTCTCCCTGCACCTTTTTCAGGAGTAGGAAGCATGCTAGCTGCCGACGGACTACAAGTCCCAGCAAGCCTTGGGTGGCAGGTTGGGGGGCGAGGGAGGGGGGGGGGGTCTCCAGTTCTCAAGCAGTTAAGTCTTGTCTGTCTGCTGCTTGAGATGCGGCTAAATCAAGGAGCGTCTAGAAATAGTTTCCCCCCCCCATGACTTCTCCCTGCACCTTTTTCAGGAGTAGGAAACATGCTAGCTGCCGACGGACTACAAGTCCCAGCAAGCCTTGACTGGCAGTATAGGACCTTGAGGTGTTAAGCGGTGGGCAAATAATAATGGAGATGCTGGCCAAACCTTGATTCTGACTGGGTTAAATCCCCGGGAGCTTCTAGAAGTAATTGGGGTGGATGCAGCCACAAGAGTAGGAAGCATACTAGCTGCCGACGGACTACAAGTCCCAGCAAGCCTTGAGTGGCAGGTTGGGGGCGGGGGGGAGGGGGGTCTCCAGTTCTCAAGCAGTTAAGTGTGGTCTGTCTGCTGCTTGAATCAAGGAGCGTCTAGAAATAGTTTTCCCCGCATGACTTCTCCCTGCACCTTTTTCAGGAGTAGGAAGCATGCTAGCTGCCGACGGACTACAAGTCCCAGCAAGCCTTGACTGGCAGTATAGGACCTCGAGGTGTTAAGCGGTGGGCAACTAATAATGGAGATGCTGGCCAAACCTTTGATTCCGACTGGGTTAAATCCCCGGGAGCTTCTAGAAGTAATTGGGGTGGATGCAGTCACAAGAGTAGGAAGCATACTAGCTGCCGACAGACTACAAGTCCCAGCAAGCCTCGAGTGGCAGGTTGGGATCTCTAGTTCTCAAGGAGTTATGTGTCATCTGTCCGCTGCGTGAGATGCAGCTAAATCAAGTGGCATCTAGAAATAGTTTTCCCGCATGACTTCTCCCTGCACCTTTTCAGGAGTAGGAAGCGTGCTAGCTGCCGACGGACTACGAGTCCCAGCAAGCCTTGACTGGCGGTATGGGATCTCTAGTCCTTCGAGGTGTTAAACGGTGGGCAACTGACGCTGGCCAAACCTTTGATTCCGACTGGGTTAAGTCCCGGGAGCTTCTAGAAGTAATTGCGGTGGATGCAGCCACAGGAGAAGGAAGCATGCCAGCTGCTGATGGACTACAAATCCCAGCCAGCCCTGAGTGGCAGGTTGGGATCTCTAGTCCTCGAGGTCTTAGGTGGTGGCCATCTAATGCTGGAGATGTGGCCAAACCTTGATGTAGACGGCGTTTAATCCGGGAGAGTTTTAGAAAGTATTTTTTTTTTGGGGGTAGCTACAGGAGTAGGAAGCATGCCAGCTGCCGACGGACTACAAGTCCCAGCAAGCCTTGAGTGGCAGGTTGCGACCTCTAGTTCTCAAGGAGTTAAGCGCTGTCTGTCTAATGCAGCTAAACGGAGGAGCATCTAGAAATAGTTTTTTCTGCATGGCTTCTCCCTGCACCCTGTGAAGAGTAGGAAGCATACTCGCTGCTGATGGACTACAAGTCTCAGCATGCCTTGGGTGGTGGGTTGGGACCTCCTAGTTCTCAAAGGGTCAAGCTGTCTCCATCTACTGCTGCTATGCCTTGATGCAGACGGGGGTTAAATCCAGGAGCGTCTAGAAGAATTTTTTTCGGGTGGCTACAGCAACGGGAGTAGGAAGCATGCCAGCTACTGACGGACTACAAGTCCCAGCAAGCCTTGAGTGGCAGGTTGAGGTCTCCAGTTCTCAAGGAGTTAAGCGCTGTCTGTCTACTGCGTGAGGTGCGGCTAAATCAAGGAGCATCTAGAAATAGCTTTCCTGCATGGCTTCTCCCTGCACTCCACCGGAGTAGGAAGCGTGCTAGCTGCTGATGGACTAAAAGTCTCAGCAAGCCTTGAGTGGCAGGTTGGGATCTCTAGTTCTCAAGGTCGTCTAATGCTGGGGATGCGGCCAAACCTTAATGCAGATGGGGTTAAATCCGGGAGCATCTAATAGTAATGGTTTGGGGTGGCGGCTCCCTGCACCTGCTGGAGTAGGAAGCATGCCAGCTGCCGATGGACTACAAGTCCCAGCAAGTGTTGAGTGGCAGGTTGGGATTTCTAGTTCCCAGAGCATTAAGCGGTGTCTGTCTACTGCACAAGATGGTGCTAGATCGAGACGTAATTTTCCTGCATGGATTTTCCCTGCACTCCACGGGAGTAGGAAGCGTGTCAGCTGCAGATGGACTACAAGTCCCAGCAAGCCTCGAGTGGCGGGTTGGGATCTCTAAAGTGAGGAGGGCGTTAAATCCAGGGAGCATCTAGCGGTAGTCTTGAGTGACTCATAGCTTCCCATTTATGTCTGGTAACACTTTTCTGGGTGGCTGCTCCCTGCATCTGCCGGAGTATGAAGCATACCAGCTGCTGGTGGACTACAAATCCCAGCAAGCCTTGAGTGGCAGGTTGGGATCTCTTGTTCACAGGTCTCTAAACTTCGATACGGAAAAAAAAAAAAGTATTAAATCTGAGGGCATCTAGAAGCCATTTTCCGGGGGTTGCTGCACCCCTCAGGGAGTAGTAAGCACTCCAGCCGCCGATGGGCCACAAGTCCCATAAGTCCCATCGCCCTTTGAGTGTCAGGTTGGGATCCTTCAGTCTCAATGTGGACAGCATTAAATCCAGGGAACATCTAGCAGTGATCTTGAATGACTCATAGCCCAAGTTTGTTTCTGCTGACACTTTTTTGTCTGGGTGGCTGCTCCCTGCATTTGATGGAGGAGGAAGCATGCCAGCCGCCGATGGGCCACACGTCCCACCACCGCTTGAGTGGCAGGTTGGGATCTTTCAGTCTCGATGTGGACAGCATTCAATCCAGGGAGCATCTATCAGTAATCATAGCCCCGGTTTGTGTCTGCTGAAACTTTTCTGGGTGGCTGCTCCCTGCATCTTCTGGAGAAGGAAGCATGCCAGCCGCCGATGGGCCACAAGTCCCAGCAAGCCCTAAATGTCAGGTTGGGATCTTTCAGTCTCATTGTGGACAGCATTAAATCCAGGGAGCATCTCTAGTAGTAATCTTAGTCCTTTAGTGACTCATATCCCCGGTTTATGTCTGCTGACACTTTCTTGGGTGGCTGCCCCCTGCATCTGCTGGAGGAGGAAGCACGCCAGCCGCCGATGGGCCACAAGTCCCAGCAAGCCTTAAATGGTAATCTAGGAGCATCTAGCGGCAATCTTGAGTGACTCATAGCCCTGATTTGTGCCTGCTGACACTTTTCTGGGTGGCTGCCCCCTGCATCTGATGGAGGAGGAAGCACGCCAGCCGCCGATGGGCCACAAGTCCCAGCGAGCCCTAAATGTCAGGTTGGGATCTTTCAGTCTCAATGTGGACAGCATTAAATCCAGGGACCATCTAGCAGTAATCTTGGGTGACTTCTAGCCCCTGTTTGTGTCTGCCGAACCCTTTTCTGGGTGGCTGCTCCCTGCATCTGCTGGAGGAGGAAGCATGCCAGCCGCCGATGGGCCACAAGTTCCCAACAAGCCCTACATGTCAGGTTGGGATCTTTCGGTCTCAATGTGGACAGCATTAAATCCAGGGAGCATCTAGCAGTAGTCTTGAGTGAGTCATAGCCCCAGTTTGTTTCTGCTGACACTTTTCTGGGCGGCTGCTCCCTGCATCTTCTGGAGAAGGAAGCACGCCAGCCGCCGATGGGCCACACGTCCCACCACCGCTTGAGTGGCAGGTTGGGATCTTTCAGTCTCGATGTGAACAGCATTCAATCCAGGGAGCATCTAGCAGTAATCATAGCCCCGGTTTGTGTCTGCTGACACTTTTTTCTGGGTGGCTGCCCCCCTGCATCTTCTGGAGAAGGAAGCACGCCAGCCGCCGATGGGCCACACGTCCCAGCAAGCCCTAAATGTCAGGTTGGGATCTTTCAGTCTCATTGTGGACAGCATTAAATCCAGGGAGCATCTAGTAGCAATCTTAGTCCTTTAGTGACTCTTAGCCCTGGTTTGTGTCTGCTGACACTTTTTTCTGGGTGGCTGCCCCCCTGCATCTGATGGAGGAGGAAGCACGCCAGCCGCCGATGGGCCAGAAGTCCCAGCAAGCCTTGGGTGTCTTGCTGGGTTTCTTAGTTGCTCAGCTGTACGAGACGCAGTCCTGAGTGAAGGGCGCCCCCCTCCCCCCCCCTCGTTTGTGTCTGGTGACATCTTCCTGGGTGGCCGGAGTAGAAAGCGTACCAGCTGCCGATGTACTACTGGTGCCAGCAGGCCTTGTGTGGCTTGCTGGGATCTGTCGTTTTTTTTCTTTTTTAAGCATGCGACGCAGCCGGTTTTAAGTCCTCTTCCTTTCGGCCACCCCCTCCCCCCCCCCCCCCCCCCCTTCCCGTGTCCAGCATTAGATCCCCCCCCCCCCCCCCACACTCTTTTGCCCATGCCCCCCCTCCCCCCCTGTATTTTATTTTAGAATGCGGCGCTGCACTTGGCATTACGTCTACATTTTTTTTCTCTGGTTATTTGAAGATCACTTCTCGTAAAAACAGATCCACCGCGCCAGCTTATCGACCAGCAAATCCCCGCGTGGAATTATTATTTTTTTTTTTCCCTCCGATACGGGCCACTGTTTTTTTTTTTTTTTTTTGCAGCTCAGCTTTTCCTGGCACCGAACCGCCCCCGCTGCCCATGCCAAGCAGCGAAGTGCCATGTTTTGACGTCTCTCTGCCCCTGCGGCTTGTATGAGGCGGCTCGGTGCCAATGTCGCCTGGCTGATAAGGGCACGCCCAGTATGTGAGCCGGCGATAGGACGGGGGGGGGGGGGGGGGGGAGGGAGGGGGGAAGGTCTTTCAAGGTGCTTTGAATTAAAAAAAAAAAAAAAGACGTGCTATTAAAATCTTGGTTGCAGGCGATGCCCATTTGGTATGAAGGAAGGGGGGGGAATGGGCGTTTTATTGGCTTATAGTCTATGATGGTGTCTGGGGCCGCGTTTTGCGTTTTTTTTTTTTTTTTTTCAGTTGTTGGTTGTAGTAAAATAATTCTCCCCCCTTTTATTTCTTGTCTTGGCGATAACGCAGCAATTCCCGTATATGGATTTACGAGAGGAAAATGTTGGCGCCGGTCCCCCCCCCCCTCCACCGCCAGCCCCGCGGAGGTTCTGCTTTTAATTTTCCGACCGTTTCATCGCATTCCTTCGCAAATCCCTTCATCCTTAATTCTACCCCACAATTACATGAGTGTGGTGGACGAGGGGGCCCCGCGACGGAGACACGGGCGTGGGCGCTGTGCGGGCAACCCCCCCCCCCCCCGATTCTGTCTGCGACTGACCGCACTTTACGCGCCGTAGTTAAAGGGGGAGGGGAGCAGCAATCTGGTTCAGGTTAAATGGTTTTTAAAAAGGACCTGCATAACTTCTTTGGCCCCTTGGGGCCCCTCGGATTGCTGTATGTTTATTGCCTCCTTGGTGGTCCTCCAGCGTTGCATGGAGGTCTGCATTGTGGGATGCAGAGGTTGGAGAGTGCTAGAGCTCTGCCTCCGCAACCTTGTCCCGACACTGCCACCTAGAGGTGATGTTGCATTGTGGGACGCCGGGGTGGGAGAGTGCTAGAGCTCCGCCTCCGCAACCTTGTCCCGGCACTGCCACCTAGAGGTGAGGTTGCATTGTGGGACACGGGGGTGGGAGAGTGCTAGAGCTCCGCCTCCACCACCTTGCCCCGGCACTGCCACCTAGAGGTGATGTTGCATTGTGGGACGCAGGGGTTGGAGAGTGCTAGAGCTCCACCTCCACTACCTTGCCCCGGCACTGCCACCTAGAGGTGAGGTTGCATTGTGGGACACGGGGGTGGGAGAGTGCTAGAGCTCCGCCCTCCACCACCTTGTCCCGGCACTGCCACCTAGAGGTGATGTTGCATTGTGGGACACCGGGGTGGGAGAGTGCTAGAGCTCCGCCTCCACCACTGCCACCTAGAGGTGATGCTGCATTGTGGGACGCTGGGGTGGGAGAGTGCTAGAGCTCCGCCTCCACCACCTTGCCCCGGCACTGCCACCTAGAGGTGATGTTGCATTGTGGGACGCAGGTGTGGGAGAGTGCTAGAGCCCTGCTTCTACCACCTTGCCCCGGCACTGCCACCTAGAGGTGATGTTGCATTGTGGGACGCTGGGGTGGGAGAGTGCTAGAGCTCCGCCTCCACCACCTTGCCCCGGCACTGCCACCTAGAGGTGCTGTTGCATTGTGGGACGCCGGGGTGGGAGAGTGCTAGAGCTCCACCTCCGCAACCTTGTCCCGACACTGCCACCTAGAGGTGATGTTGCATTGTGGGACACGGGGGTGGGAGAGTGCTAGAGCTCCGCCTCCGCAACCTTGTCCCGGCACTGCCACCTAGAGGTGATGTTGCATTGTAGGACGCGGGTGTGGGAGAGTGCTAGAGCTCCTCCTCCGCAACCTTGCCCCGGCACTGCCACCTAGAGGTGATGCTGCATTGTGGGACGCTGGGGTGGGAGAGTGCTAGAGCTCCGCCTCCACCACCTTGCCCCGGCACTGCCACCTAGAGGTGATGTTGCATTGTGGGACGCAGGTGTGGGAGAGTGCTAGAGCCCTGCTTCTACCACCTTGCCCCGGCACTGCCACCTAGAGGTGATGTTGCATTGTGGGACGCTGGGGTGGGAGAGTGCTAGAGCTCCGCCTCCACCACCTTGCCCCGGCACTGCCACCTAGAGGTGCTGTTGCATTGTGGGACGCCGGGGTGGGAGAGTGCTAGAGCTCCACCTCCGCAACCTTGTCCCGACACTGCCACCTAGAGGTGATGTTGCATTGTGGGACACGGGGGTGGGAGAGTGCTAGAGCTCCGCCTCCGCAACCTTGTCCCGGCACTGCCACCTAGAGGTGATGTTGCATTGTAGGACGCGGGTGTGGGAGAGTGCTAGAGCTCCTCCTCCGCAACCTTGCCCCGGCACTGCCACCTAGAGGTGATGTTGCATTGTGGGACACGGGGGTGGGAGAGTGCTAGAGCTCCGCCTCCGCAACCTTGCCCCGGCACTGCCACCTAGAGGTGATGTTGCATTGTGGGAGAGTTTTTGTGGCTTATTGCTTTATTGCAGGGCTGGTCCAAGGGGTAGGCAATAGAGGCAGCTGCCTTGGGTGCTTCAGCTGGAGGGGGGTACATTTTAGACTCCAGAAGTAAATCCCGACTGTATTACCCCCAACCCCCCCGTGTGATCTCAGTCCGGTGTCAGGGCCGGGGCTGATGAGTAATTTTAGCTCATTTATTGAGAGGCGGCGGCGGGTTACGTAAGAAGTTTGGGAGGATCACTGAGGAGGAGACGATGATTCAGAGAGGAGTTGGGATTGTCATTAATCTTTCATCACTCCCTACCGTGCCCGGCCTTCTCCAGAACACCGCCAACAGGAAGCACGAGAGAATCGATCATTACAAATCTCCCCTCCCCCCCCATCCACATTCAATCAGAAATAAAATCCTCAATTCCTATAACACCATCCAGAAGATATTTGTTTAGTTTTAGCGGGAATAAGAGAGAACCTTGGGGTTGCCATTGCTGTCTGTGTCCCCGTTTTGGGAGATTTCAAACCACTTCCTGTGTGGTCACCGGGACAGGAAGTGAGATGCAAAAAACCTCAACCCAACTGCTGTCTGTGTCCCTATTTGGGAGATTTATCCCCACTTCCTGTGTAGTCACTAGGACAGGAAGTAAGATGCAAAAAAAAAAACTAACAGTCGCTGTCTTTACTTAGGAGATTCCCCCCACCTCCTTCCTGGGAAAAAAAAAAACACAGCAGTTGCCGTCTATCTCCCATTAGGAAGATTTGACCCCCACTTCCTGTGTGGTCACTGGGACAGGAAGGGAGCAGACAAAAAAAAAAAAAAGGCAGATGCTGTCCTTGTCCTCCCTACTTTGGAGATTTCACCCCAATTTCTGTGTGGTCACTAGGACAGGAAATGAGCAGTGAAAAAAAAAAGAGGCAGATGTTCTCCTTACCCCCTACTAGGGAGATCTCACCCCACTTCCTGTGTGGTTACTGTGACAGGAAGTAAGCAGTAAAACATAGAAATTTCTGCCCCCCCCCCCCCCCACACTTCCTGTCTCTCTCTCTCTCCCATTAGGAAGATTTTACCCCACTAGGACAGGAAGTGAGCATAAAAAAAAAAAACAGCATTTGCTGTCTGTCCTCACTTGGGAGATTTCACCACACTTCCTGTGTGGTCACTGGGAAAGGAAGGGAGCAGGGAAAAGAAGTGGCCACTGTAACAGGAAGTAAGCGGCATAAAAATAAAAACTTGCAGTCCTATGTCCCACTAGGGAGATTTTACCCCACTTCCTGTGTGCTCACTAGAACAGGAAGTGAGCATTGAAAAAAAAAAAGAAGGCAGATGCTCTCCTTATCCCTACCAGGAAGATTTCACCCCACTTCCTGTGTGGTTACTGTGACAGGAAGTAAGCAGTAAAACACAGAAATTGCTACCCCCCCCCCCCGCCCCTCCAAACTTCCTGTCTATCTCCCATTAGGAAGACAGGAAGTGAGCAGGAAAAAAAAAGTCTGATGCTGTTTTTGTCCCTTCTTTAGAAATGTAATCCCACTTTCTGTGTGGTCACTAGGACAGGAAGTGAGCAGAAAAAACACCTCTCCCCTCTCTTGGGAGATTTCACCTCACTTCCTGTGTTGTCACTGTAACAGGAAAGGAGCAGTATTAAAAAAAAAAAAAAAAGGAAAAAATAAAAAAGCAGATGCTCTCCTTACCCCACTTCCTGTGTAGTCACTGGGACAGGAAGTGAGCAGCGCAGAAAAAAAAAACTACAGCATTTACTATGTGTTCTCACTTGGGAGATTTCACCTCACTTCCTGTGTGGTCACTAGGACAGGAAGCGAGCAGTAGAAAAAAAAAAAAAAGCAGATGCTTTTCTTTTCCCAAATAGGGAGATTTTA
>NW_027507791.1:31669680-31759953 GCF_037356315.1 Lithobates pipiens | reverse complement strand
GCATACCCCTTGTAATTTTCATTTTAAATACCAGCCACAAAAAAATAAAAAAATAATAATAATACAGTGCCTTGAAAAAATATGCTTTGATGTAAACCATTCCATTGTAGCTCTGGCTGGATGTTTCGGGTCGTTGTCCTGCTGGAAGGGGAACCTCCGCCCCGGTCTCAAGTCTTCTGCCGACTCTAACAGGTTTTCTTCTAAGATTGTCCTGTATTTGTCTCCATCCATCTTCCCATCACCTCTGACCAGCTTCCCTGTCCCTGCTGAAGAAAACCATCCCCACACATGATGCTGCCACCACCATGTCTCACGGTGGGGGATGGTGTGTTCAGGGGGGATGGGCGGTGTTAGTTTCCCCCACACATAGCGTTTTGCTTTTAGGCCATAAAGTGAATGTTGGTCTCCTCTGACCAGATCACCTTCTTCCACATGTTTGCTGCCCCCTCCCCCACATGGCTTCTCACAAACTACAAACAGGACTTCTTATGACTTTCTTTCCCCAATGTCTTTCTTCTTGTCACTCTTCCATAAAGGGCAGATTTGTGGAGAGACGACTAATAGTTGTCCTGTGGACAGATTCTCCCCCCTGAGCTGTGGATCTCTGCAGCTCCTCCAGAGTTACCATGGACCTCTTGGCTTTTCTCTGATGAATGCTCTCCTTGCCCGGCCGGTCAGTTTAGGTGGACGGCCACGTCTTGGTAGGTTTGCAGTTGTGCCATACTCTTTCCATTTTCCGATGATGGATTGAACAGAGCTCCGTGAGACGGTCAAAGCTTGGGAGATTTTTTTTATAACCTAACCCTGCTTTATACTTCTCCACAACTTTATCCCTGACCTGCCTGGTGTGTTCCTTGGCCTTCATGATACTGTTTGTTCACTAAGGTTCTCTAACAAACCACTGAGGGCTTCACAGAACAGCTGTATTTATACTGAGATTAAATGACACACAGGTGGACTCTATTTACAAGTTAGGTGACTTCTGGAGGCAATTGGTTCCTCTAGATTTTATTTAGGGGGGGGGGTGTCAGAGTAAAGGGGGGCTGAATACAAATGCCCCTCCCCCCCACACTTTTCACATATTTATTTGTATCATTTCTCATTTTCCTTCCACTTCACAATTATGTGACACTTTGTGTTGGTCCATCACATCAAATCCCAATAAAATACATTTACGCTTTTGGTTGTAACGTGACAAAATGCTGAAATTGTCAAGGGGTATGAATACTTTTTCAAAGTGCTGTAAAAGATGAGGTCACGTCGAGTAAGAAGATACCAAACTCATCAGCTTTATAAAAAAAAAAATGCACACGCCTGAGAAAAAAATGGCCAACAGCTGCACCCCAAAAATTGGCCATAGGTGGCGCTTTAAAAGCCTTTTACAGGTTATCCGTTTAGAGATGACCATGAATTATGGCCAGTGGTGGAACCAACAGGGTCACAGAGGTCACACTTGCGACCTGAGCCCCTGGCATTCCACTACCGTGGAGGGGGGGGGGGCCAAGACAACAGGAAGGCAAAAGAAATGAAAGGGCCCCAGGACGGGAGTTGAGGATCAGTGGGAAAGTCCCGGGACCAGAGGAAAGGGCCACAGGACTGGTTGGCCGGGGTGGGGTTCCTTCATGGTTTCTTGCACCGGGTCTGGGTTACACCCCTGATTATGGGCCTAGATTTATTGCTCTCACTTCGACCTTCTACATACAAAAAAAACACGCCCTGAGAAATGGCGACCAACCGCTGCACCCAAAAATTGGCCGTAGGTGGCGCTTTAAAAGCCTTTACAGGTTATCCGTTTAGAGATGACCATGAATTATGGCCAGTGGTGGAACCAACAGGGTCACAGAGGTCACGCTTGCGACCTGAGCCCCTGGCATTCCACCACCGTGGTGGGGGGGGGGGGGGGGCCAAGACAACAGGAAGGCAAACGAAATGAAAGGGCCCCAGGACGGGAGTTGAGGATCAGTGGGGAAAGTCCCGGGACCAGAGGAAAGGGCCACAGGACCGGTTGGCCATGGAGGGTCCTTCATGGTTTCTTGCACCGGGTCTGGTTATGGGCCTAGATTTATTGCTCTCACTTCGACCTTCTACATTAAAAAAAAAATAAAAAAAAATGGGGGACCAGGCGCAAAAAGCCTCCCGTTGTGCATATTGTGAAGATGATTACTAAGGTATAAAGTGCTACCAAAATTTTTTATTTATTGCTAACTAATGATAATTTTATAAGCAAATTCCGCTCTTTTTGAAAGATTCGCGGGGTGGTTCACAAAAGGTTCAGGATGCGTGACGCAAGGAGATACGAGCTGCGGCACGGTGAGCTGAGCGCAGATTGGCCAACTCAGCATCCCTAAATATCCCTAAAATTTATTTTTTATTTTTTGCTGGTTGGTTCTTTTTTTTTTTGCACGCCCCCGGCCCTCCTATACATTTACTTCCTCCTTTCTTGCGGCCGGGTTCTCCCTCGAGGGTTGCACAGAAACGCCAGATTAGATCAATAGAGGAAGGGAAGAGCACATAATAATTTCCTGAACTGTTCACGAGAGGGGGGAGGGGGAGGTGTCTATGTGGTCATGAGCAGCGATGGAGGAGGGGGCATCTTAAGTTTGGCATATATGTGAGAAGAAGCATGGGCAAATTTCATCAAGTTACAATTTTGCAGTCTTGTGTTGGCTCCGAAATACGGAGTTTTTTCGTTTTGGGTGGTCAGTTGACCACAAAAAAAAAAAAGTTCCCACGTGGCTGTCTGGAAGTTAGAATGGCGGCACAATATGGCGGAGATTGGCCGTATGATCTTATATCTATGAGGATCTGCATTTGTATTGCCGCATCAGAATATCGTGTGGTGTCCATCTTCACCCCCCTCAGCTGGTCGAACTTGTATGTGGCCTCGGTCCTGCGGGACGTGGACTATCACAGCCTACCGTACTTGGCTCTTCATCCTTGGTCTACGAATCTCATTTCAGTCCATGTGTACAACGTTCTATCAGGCGGAGAATCTCTTCTTCTCTGTTCTCACAGCTGCCTCGGCATGTCCCCGAGCTGAAATTTCCCTTTTTTATATCGGCGTCCTCTTGACAAATTTACATGTCATATTCTAATGAGCGTCTCAGTCCCCCAGGTGATAAATACTTACATTGTAGAGTTGAGTTGGGAATGCAGATCCACGCCCGTTCTCCACCCATTCTCCATAGGGACAGAATAGCAAACCAAAAAAGAGTTTACTTCATTCATCTGTTCACACATTCAGTTTTCCCTCATTTTCTTTTCATCTCCTTTTTTCCCTTCTTCCTTTTCTTTTTCATTCTCCTCCTTCTCCTCCTCCTCCTCCTCCTCCTCCTCCTCTTCCTCCAGCCGCATCATCTTCTCTTCTTTCACCATATGCTCAATTTTCCCATCTTCTCCCACCTCTCCAAGTTCTTCATCTTCTTCTCTTCTCCATGTGTTCCATATCTTTCTCCTCTATCTGATCCTACTTCATCCCCACCTTCTTCGCCTTCTCCTCCATCCCCACCTTCTTCGCCTTCTCCTCCATCCCCACCTTCTCCGCTTCTCCTCCATCCCCACCTTCTTCGCTTCTCCTCCATCCCCACCTTCTCCGCTTCTCCTCCATCCCCACCTTCTTCGCTTCTCCTCCATCCCCACCTTCTTCGCCTTCTCCTCCATCCCCACCTTCTTCGCCTTCTCCTCCATCCCCACCTTCTTCGCCTTCTCCTCCATCCCCACCTTCTTCGCCTTCTCCTCCATCCCCACCTTCTTCTCCTTCTCCTCCATCCCCACCTTCTTCGCCTTCTCCTCCATCCCCACCTTCTCCGCTTCTCCTCCATCCCCACCTTCTCCGCTTCTCCTCCATCCCCACCTTCTCCGCTTCTCCTCCATCCCCACCTTCTCCGCTTCTCCTCCATCCCCACCTTCTTCCGCTTCTCCTCCATCCCCACCTTCTCCGCTTCTCCTCCATCCCCACCTCCTCCGCTTCTCCTCCATCCCCACCTTCTTCCGCTTCTCCTCCATCCCCACCTTCTCCGCTTCTCCTCCATCCCCACCTTCTCCGCTTCTCCTCCATCCCCACCTTCTTCGCTACTCCTCCATCCCCACCTTCTTCGCTTCTCCTCCATCCCCACCTTCTTCGCCTTCTCCTCCATCCCCACCTTCTCCGCTTCTCCTCCATCCCCACCTTCTTCGCTTCTCCTCCATCCCCACCTTCTTCGCCTTCTCCTCCATCCCCACCTTCTTCGCCTTCTCCTCCATCCCCACCTTCTCCGCTTCTCCTCCATCCCCACCTTCTTCGCCTTCTCCTCCATCCCCACCTTCTTCGCCTTCTCCTCCATCCCCACCTTCTTCGCCTTCTCCTCCATCCCCACCTTCTCCGCTTCTCCTCCATCCCCACCTTCTCCGCTTCTCCTCCATCCCCACCTTCTTCCGCTTCTTCTCCATCCCCAGCTTCTCCGCTTCTCCTCCATCCCCACCTTCTTCCGCTTCTCCTCCATCCCCACCTTCTCCGCTTCTCCTCCATCCCCACCTTCTCCGCTTCTCCTCCATCCCCACCTTCTTCCGCTTCTCCTCCATCCCCACCTTCTTCCGCTTCTCCTCCATCCCCACCTTCTCCGCTTCTCCTCCATCCCCACCTTCTCCGCTTCTCCTCCATCCCCACCTTCTTCCGCTTCTCCTCCATCCCCACCTTCTTCCGCTTCTCCTCCATCCCCACCTTCTTCCGCTTCTCCTCCATCCCCACCTTCTTCCGCTTCTCCTCCATCCCCACCTTCTTCCGCTTCTCCTCCATCCCCACCTTCTTCCGCTTCTCCTCCATCCCCACCTTCTTCGCCTTCTCCTCCATCCCCACCTTCTTCGCCTTCTCCTCCATCCCCACCTTCTTCGCCTTCTCCTCCATCCCCACCTTCTTCGCCTTCTCCTCCATCCCCGCCTTCTCCTCCATCCCCGCCTTCTCCTCCATCCCCGCCTTTTCCTCCATCCCCGCCTTCTCCATCCCCGCCTTCTCCATCCCCGCCTTTTTCGCCTTCCCCTCCATCCCCGCCTTTTTCGCCTTCCCCTCCATCCCCGCCTTTTTCACCTTCCCATCCATCCCCGCCTTTTTCGCCTTCCCCTCCATCCCCGCCTTTTTCGCCTTCTCCTCCATCCCCGCCTTTTTCGCCTTCTCCTCCATCCCCGCCTTTTTCGCCTTCCCCTTCATCCCCGCCTTTTTCACCTTCCCCTCCATCCCCGCCTTTTTCGCCTTCTCCTCCATCCCCGCCTTTTTTCGCCTTCTCCTCCATCCCCGCCTTTTTCGCCTTCTCCTCCATCCCCGCCTTTTTCGCCTTCTCCTCCATCCCCGCCTTTTTCGCCTTCTCCTCCATCCCCACCTTCTTCTCCTTTTCCCCCATCCCCAGCTTCTTCTCCTCCATCCCCACCTTCTTCACCTTCTCCATTCCCACCTTCTTTGCCTTGTCTTCCATTCCCACCTTCTTTGCCTTTCTCCCCCACCCTTCACCTTCTTTGACTTCTCCTCCACCCTTCACCTTCTTTGACTTCTCCTCCACCCTTCACCTTCTTTGCCTTCTCCTCTACCTTCTTTGCCTTCTCTCCCTCTCCCTCTCTCTCTCTCTCTCTCTCTCTCTCTCTCTCTCTCTCTCTCTCTCTCTCCTCTCTCTCTCTCTCCCCCCTCTCTCTCTCCCCTCTCTCTCTCTCCCCTCTCTCTCTCTCCCCTCTCTCTCTCTCCCCTCTCTCTCTCTTCTCTCTCTCTCCCCTCTCTTCTCTCTCTCTCCCCTCTCCTCTCTCTCCTCTCTCTCCCCTCTCCTCTCTCTCCCCTCTCCTCTCTCTCCCCTCTCCTCTCTCTCCCTCTCTTTTCCTCTCTCTTTCTCTCTCTTTCTCTTCCTCTCTTTTCCTCTCTCTTTCTCTCTCTTTCTCTCTCTCTCTCTTCACCTTCTCTTTCCTATCTTCTTCTTTTCCATGCTCTTAGCCTTTACCCATTGTTTCCATCTTGTTGTCCTTTTTCCATTCTCTTCCTACTTCTTCCCCCTTTCCTCTCCATTATATCTTAATTGCTCTTCTTTATTTTCCCCTCCCTCCCCCTCCCTCCCTTTTTATCTTCTATATCTTTTTTTTTTTTTTTTTTTTACATTTTTCCTTCTCTTCGGAAAGGGCCACAAGTGAAATACACCAGCACAGGCTTCCGGTCTCTTGTGCCACAATCTCCAGCTCTTCCCATGGCATTGCAGGGCCCTCAACGGTCTCGCTGACTGATGCCCCACAGAAATACCTCTTCATTTTCCATGGGCGCTTACAAACTTTTGAACATTTTACCATAGTGTGCGACTCCATGAGAGACAAGACACACCTGGGGGAAGTAGGCAGATTTTGAGCAGAATAATTTCTTTCCATCGAGAACTTCCCTCCTGAACCATTGTACAGTATATAATCGTACCTCATACCTCATACCCCGATCTCCGAATCTCCCGTCCCATTCTAACAAAGAACAGCTTGTTCCAAACACATGGAGCTTCTCAATTTTTTTTTTTTTTCCTCCTTCTTTTTTTATTTTTTTTTTCATTTTCATCCCATAAAAAGTTTAAGAAGTTTTCCCAGCCCTGCAGCAATGAGGAGATGTGATAGAAGTTTCCACTGTGGTTTTGTTTCAATATTTTTTTTTTTTCATTCTTCTTCTTGCTGCCAGCTTGTGATTCATACCAACGACGCATTATTATTTTTTGAAAAGTTAACGTCTCTCTTGATTCAGCGCCTGTGGTTTGTGCAGGAGGAATGTAATCCGTAGTTTTGTGTCAACCATGTAAAAGATTCTTTGTTCATTGGGCAGAATAGAGAAGAGGGTTCTGTATTGGAGTACGGGGAGGTTTTATTGGGCCTGAGTGACAATAGCAGCAGAACAAAATGTCCCTTTCTTGCAGCAGCTGCTGTGTCTCCTCCTCCGGGGATTGCATGCAGTTGGCGGGGGCCCGAGACAGCCGCTGTGCCGGGGATAGAGAACCTGCTCTGGGTTTTATAGGAGGAGACCTTCAGCTGTTCTGTACAGGACACATTTTGTCTACCGACAGACAATGATGGGTGTGACAGAACTGACACTCAAGAAGAAACGGGGATCTGATGACCCTGGCACACTGACACTTGGAGGTACCAGAACAATGATGCCCTTACACTTGGGGGGGCCCCCAGAATAATGACACCCTGACACTTGGGGAATATATAACAGTGGCGCCCTGACACTCCCGATTAAAGAAACTGTGAAACTTTGGGTTCACAAACAATGAAGCACCCATATTTAGGGGGCATAGAACAATGGCCTGCTGACATTGGGGGTCCCCGAACAAGGAAAAGTGGGCACCTGATCCAATGTGGGTTCCAAATCATAATACATTTTTAAATTTTTATTAACACCTTGGAGGTATCAAACCAATGATGCCTTGAAACTTGGGGGGGCAGAAGAATGACACCCTGACACTTGGGGATCCAGAACAATGACACCCTGACACTTGGGGATCCAGAACAATGACACCCTGACACTTGGAGATCCAGAACAATGACACCCTGACACTTGGGGATCCAGAACAATGACACCCTGACACTTGGGGATCCAGAACAATGACACCCTGACACTTGGGGATCCAGAACAATGACACCCTGACACTTGGAGATCCAGAACAATGACATCCTAACACTTGGGGGGGGGGGGGCTAGGAACAATAACATACTGACACTTGGAGGCCCAAAAACAATGAGACCCTGACATTTGAGGGTCCCAGAACAATGACATCCTAACACTTGGGGGCCTAGGAACAATAACACATTGACACTTGGAGGCCCCAAAACAATGATACTCCAAAACAATGACGCCCTGACACTTGGGGGCCCCAGAACAATGACACCCCAGAATAATGACACCTTGAAACTTGGGTGCCCCAGAATAATGACACCTTGAAACTTGGGTGCCCCAGAATAATGACACCTTGAAACTTGGGTGCCCCAGAATAATGACACCTTGACACTTGGGTGCCCCAGAATAATGACACCTTGACACTTGGGTGCCCCAGAATAATGACACCTTGACACTTGGGTGCCCCAGAATAATGACACCTTGACACTTGGGGGCCCCAGAACAATGACACCCCAGAATAATGACACCTTGAAACTTGGGTGCCCCAGAATAATGACACCTTGACACTTGGGTGCCCCAGAACAATGACACCCTGACACTTGGGTGCCCCAGAATAATGACACCTTGACAACTGGGTGCCCCAGAATAATGACACCTTGACACTTGGGTGCCCCAGAACAATGACACTTGGGGATCCAGAACAGAGACACACTGACACTTGAGGATCTAGAACAATGACATCCTAACACTTGGGGGGGGGCCTAGAAACAATAACATACTGACGCTTGGAGGCCCCAAAACAATGAGACTCTGACACTTGTGGGTCCCAGAACAATGACATCCTAACATTTGGGGGGCCTAGGAACAATAACATACTAACACTTGGAGGCCCCAAAACGATGACACCCTGACACTTGGGGGTCCCAGAACAGTGATGCCCTGACACTCCAGAATGATGAAACTTTGGGTTCCCAAACAATGACGCACTTATATTTGGGGGACATAGAACAATGGCATGCTGTTATTGGGGGTCCTGGAACAAGGAAAAGTGGGCACCTAATACAGTGGGGGTTCCAAATAATAAGAATTGTGTATATATATTTTTTGTATTCAGTATTTGTTCAGATGAGAGAATTCGGATTTGAAGGAGGTGAAGGTGGATTTGGATTCTTATAGAAGTTGTAGGCGGGTGTGGCCCACATCTAGCATTGTAGTCCTCGGTCGTTGCAGGCATCATTAGGGAATAATAACTGAGGAAGCTGAAGCTGTCGATTGGTTGCAGGATGCCTTGTATCCTGATTTTATCCCAGTATACAGACAACTTCCTTCCTGAGCCGCGCGTTCTCGATCACTGAGTCATCAAACCGCCAGAGCTGCGCACAGCCAAAGAGTATGTGGAGCCGGCAATCATACGAAAGACAAATGGACAATGCTAATATAGGATCCCTTTCCCTGACTGGGGGCAGCTGTTTTATTCAGCCATGGGGGGGGGGGGGGATAATGCTCCCTTTTCCTTGGGGTGAAGGAAATTGTTCTTGGGGGTCTGTCCGCAAAATTGCTACTTTTTTGTTCCTTGTCACATTGACAGGTGACCTTCTGGCTTGGTGTAGACTTCTTGGGACCAAACCTAATTATCGCTAAACTTGCCTAAAAACCACCAACTGATATTCCTTGGCATTGGTGGGAATGGCTACGGTGTCCAAACTCAGTAGACCAATGCGAGAATGAGCTGGTAGATCTCCAACTCTTATTCTTGGGGCAGATAGCACCTCATCTCCATATTCTTGAAGTAGATCACTCCTCACCTCTTATTCTTGGGCAGAAAGGCTCCCGACCTCTTATTCTTGGGGCAGATAGCGCCTCATCTCCTTTTTTTTTTTTTTTTTTTCTTGGGTCTTTTGGTCTCTTTTTCATTATTAGCCTTGGGGTAAATGGCAACCCACCTCTTATTCTTGGGGAAGATAACTCCTCACCTCAAATTTTTGGGGAGCATGGCTCTTCATCTCATCTTCTTGGGTTAGATATTGCCTTACCTTTTTTCTTCTTGGTGTAGGTAGCTCCTCGCCGTTTAATTTTTGGGTAGATGCCCCCACAGCTTACCTTTTTGCTTGGGGCAGATGGCTCCTCACCTATACCCTTGAGCCAAATGGCTCCTTAATTTATTTCTGAGGCTTAAGGCTTCATCTCTTTTTTTCATAGAGGCAAATGGTTCCTCACCTTTTTAGTCTTGAGGTACCTAGCTCCCCACCTCTTATTCATGGGGCTTTTGGCTCAAAATTTCTTTTTCATAGGGACAGATGATGACTCCTCACCTTTTTATAGCCTTGAGGTAGGTGGCACCCCAACTTTTATTTTTGGAGCAGATTTCTCTGTGTCTCTTATTTTCGGGGCACGTGGCTCTTCATCTCAATTCTATAGTGCATATAGCTTTATTCCCTGTTTGTCTTGGGGCAGATATCTCCCGACTCTTATTCTTGGGGCAGTTTTCTCTGCGCCTCTTACTTTCGGGGCACGTGGCTCTTCATCTCAATTCTATAGTGCATATAGCTTTATTCCCTGTTTGTCTTGGGACAGATATCTCCCCAACTCTTATTCTTGGGGCAGTAGTTTCCCATAAGTGACCAGCCAAAGAAAGAGGAACTCTACAGTAGGAAGTTGGTCACCACTCCCTGAGTTTAGATGCTAAAAAGAATTGCCGTTCAGACTCTTTGGAAAATATGCCTTCTAGTGGGACTTGATCATTTCTTTCTTATGGTAAAGAGATGAACCAAACGTACCGTACACGCACTACTGTCGGTAATAGGTTTCAATTAACGCAGTACCCAAGCTTAGTAGACCAAAGAGCAGATAGGCCTCCAACTCCTGTACTGTTCTTGAGGCTGATGGCTCTTCACCTCTTATTCCTGGGGGTTTATGGCTCTCCATCTCTTTTTTTTTTTTTAAAGGGGCAGATGGCTCGTCACTTGGTACAATTGGGGTAGATGGTTCCCCACCTCCTATTTTTAAGGCATATGGTTCTTCATCGTGGGGAAGATAGCTCCTCATCTGTTGGTCTTGTGACAAATATCTCCTCATCTCTTATTCTTGGAGTAGATAGCTCCTCACCTCTTAATCTTGGGGCATATAGTAACCAACCTCCTTTTTTTTTTTTTTTTCTTTTTTTTCGAGTAGACAGCTCTTCGTCTCCTTATAGCTCCCCATAAGTGACCAGCCAAAGAAAGAGGAACTCCACAGTAGGAAGTTGGTCACCACTCCCTGAGTTTAGATGCTAAAAAGAATTGCAGTTCCGACTCTTTGGAAAATATACCTTCTAGTGGGACTTGATCATTTCTTTCTTATGGTAAAGAGATGAACCAAACGTACCGTACACGCACTACTGTCGGTAATAGGTTTCAATTAACGCAGTACCCAAGCTTAGTAGACCAAAGAGCAGATAGGCCTCCAACTCCTGTTCTGTTCTTGAGGCTGATGGCTCTTCACCTCTTATTCCTGGGGGCTTATGGCTCTCCATCTCTTTTCTTTTGGCTCGTCACTTGGTACAATTGGGGTAGATGGTTCCCCACCTCTTATTTTTAAGGCATATGGTTCTTCATCGTGGGGAAGATGGCTCCTCATCTGTTGGTCTTGTGACAAATATCTCCTCATCTCTTATTCTTGGAGTAGATAGCTCCTCACCTCTTAATCTTGGGGCATATAGTAACCAACCTCCTTTTTTTTATTTTATTTTTTTTCCGAGTAGACAGCTCTTCGTCTTCTTATAGCTCCCCATAAGTGACCAGCCAAAGAAAGAGGAACTCTACAGTAGGAAGTTAATCACCACTCCCTGAGTTTAGATGCTAAAAAGAATTGCCGTTCCGACTCTTTGGAAAATATACCTTCTAGTGGGACTTGATCATTTCTTTCTTATGGTAAAGAGATGAACCAAACGTACCGTACACGCACTACTATTGGTAATGGGTTTCAATTAAAGCAGTACCCAAGCTTAGTAGACCAAGGAGCAGATAGGCCTCCAACTCCTGTACCGTTCTTGAGGCTGATGGCTCTTCACCTCTTATTCCTGGGGGCTTATGGCTCTCCATCTCTTTTTTTTTTAAAGGGGCATATGGCTCGTCACTTGGTACAATTGGGATAGATGGTTCCCCACCTCTTATTTTTAAGGCATATGGTTCTTCATCATGGGGAAGATGGCTCCTCATCTCTTATTCTTGGAGTAGATAGCTCCTCACCTCTTAATCTTGGGGCATATAGTAACCAACCTCCTTCTTTTTTTTTTTTTTCTTTTTTTTTTTTCGAGTAGACAGCTCTTCGTCTCCTTATAGCTCCCCATAAGTGACCAGCCAAAGAAAGAGGAACTCCACCGTAGGAAGTTGGTCACCACTCCCTGAGTTTAGATGCTAAAAAGAATTGCCGTTGCGACTCTTTGGAAAATATGCCTTCTAGTGGGACTTGATCATTTCTTTCTTATGGTAAAGAGATGAACCAAATGTACTGTACACGCACTACTATCGGTAATGGGTTTCAATTAAAGCAGTACCCAAGCTTAGTAGACCAAAGAGCAGATAGGCCTCCAACTCCTGTACCGTTCTGGAGGCTGATGGCTCTTCACCTCTTATTCCTGGGGGCTTATGGCTCTCCATCTCTTTTTTTTAACGGGGCAGATGGCTCGTCACTTGGTACAGTTGGGGTAGATCAGGTGTCTTCAAACTATGGCCCTCCAGTTGTTCAGAAACTACAATTCCCATCATGCCTAGTCATGTCTGTGAATGTCAAAGTTTTACAATGCCTCATGGGATACGTAGTTCCGCAACAGCTGGAGGGCCGTAGTTTGAGGATCCCTGGGGTAGATGGTTCTTCATCGTAGGGAAGATAGCTCCTCATCTGTTGGTCTTGTGACAAATATCTCCTCATCTCGTATTCTTGGAGTAGATAGCTCCTCACCTCTTAATCTTGGGGCATATAGTAACCAACCTACATTTTTTTATTTTTTTTCGAGTAGACAGCTCTTCGCCTCCTTATAGCTCCCCATATTTGACAAGCCATAGAAAGAGGAACTCCGCAGTAGGAAGCTGGTCAGATAACTGCATGAGTCATGATCGGGTTTTCATTCAAATATCAAGTATCAAGAGGAACTTGTGGGACTCTGGGACAACGTAGCAGCTGACTGCATGTCTCATTCATTCTTGCCTTCGGCCAAGATTTAACGGATCAGCCAGACTTCTGCTCTTCCACGCTGATCCTGCAGCAGCTGACTCCGACAAAGCCCTTTGTACACCATTATGAAAGCGGAGATATGGTGGCAATTAAAAGGGAATAACTACAAAAAAAAAAAACATTATTATGTCTGGTTTAGTAGAATGAATACTCCGTATACAGTTATATATTCTGTGTCCGCACAGGTTGTGAGCAAACTCGGCGAACGCATTGCCTCTTCCTTACTGACACTTATTTTAACTGGTTTAGCCACGCCCTCCCCCAGTGATCTTGTAAATTATTCTTCAAAGTATAACTTCAGGAAAACTTTTCTTTTTTTTTAGTTTTGAATAAAGTAGGGAGGAGTTGGAACACGTGTCAACACAAGGCCCATGTGCCGAATCCCCGTTTCATGAGGTCCCCCGCAGCTGTGGTACCTCCCTCGTCTCCGCTACCACCTTGTCTCAGCAGTCGGAAGCAGAGA
The DNA here is from genome assembly GCF_037356315.1 of Lithobates pipiens. Lineage (NCBI taxonomy): Eukaryota > Metazoa > Chordata > Amphibia > Anura > Ranidae > Lithobates > Lithobates pipiens. The sequence continues at coordinate 31,746,682 of NW_027507791.1, read as the reverse complement.
GGAGGACGTATCACCTCCGCCTGATCCTGCGCTTATCTGTGGAAAGGCTTGTCTATGCCCCCCCCCCCCCCAATTTCAGCGACTGCAGAGAGAAGGACCAAACTCCTACAGATCCTGCGCCTCTCTTTGCAGCCATAGCACCCCCTCATTTCAGCGGACTCCCGCAGCTGACTCCAGTCCTCCTCCAGACCTTGCACTTTCTACTTCCCAGCTTCTTCCCAGCAGCAGCACAAAGTAAGAGGGGTGCTCTGTGATGCAAGTGAGGGTGGGGACTCTTGACTTCTGATGGTGGTAGGACACTTGACATCTGATGTAAGGTGTGGTGGGGGTGCTGTGGACATCTAGTCCTACAGGTGTAACTGGCGCTTTGAGGGCAACCTTTAATGCTGATGCGGCCCACGATGAAATAGAGTTTGACCCTTGACCACCGAGTTAGAACCTTTATAGCGTTTGACCCTTGACCACCGAGTTAGAACCTTTATAGCGTTTGACCCTTGACCACCGAGTTAGAACCTTTTATAGAGTTTGACCCTTGACCACCGAGTTAGAACCTTTATAGAGTTTGACCCTTGACCACCGAGTTAGAACCTTTATAGAGTTTGACCCTTGACCACCGAGTTAGAACCTTTATAGCGTTTGACCCTTGACCACCGAGTTAGAACCTTTTATAGAGTTTGACCCTTGACCACCGAGTTAGAACCTTTTATAGAGTTTGACCCTTGACCACCGAGTTAGAACCTTTATAGAGTTTGACCCTTGACCACCGAGTTAGAACCTTTATAGAGTTTGACCCTTGACCACCGAGTTAGAACCTTTAAAGAGTTTGACCCTTGACCACCGAGTTAGAACCTTTATAGAGTTTGACCCTTGACCACCGAGTTAGAACCTTTATAGAGTTTGACCCTTGACCACCGAGTTAGAACCTTTATAGAGTTTGACCCTTGACCACCGAGTTAGAACCTTTATAGAGTTTGACCCTTGACCACCGAGTTAGAACCTTTATAGCGGTTGACTCTTGACCACCGAGTTAGAACCTTTATAGAGTTTGACCCTTGACCACCGAGTTAGAACCTTTATAGAGTTTGACCCTTGACCACCGAGTTAGAACCTTTATAGCGGTTGACTCTTGACCACCGAGTTAGAACCTTTATAGAGTTTGACCCTTGACCACCGAGTTAGAACCTTTATAGCGTTTGACCCTTGACCACCGAGTTAGAACCTTTATAGCGTTTGACCCTTGACCACCGAGTTAGAACCTTTATAGCGTTTGACCCTTGACCACCGAGTTAGAACCTTTATAGAGTTTGACCATTGACCACAGAGTTAGAACCTTTATAGAGTTTGACCCTTGACCACAGAGTTAGAAACTTTATAGAGTTTGACCCTTGACCACCGAGTTAGAACCTTTATAGCGTTTGACCCTTGACCACCGAGTTAGAACCTTTATAGAGTTTGATCCTTGACCACCGAGTTAGAACCTTTATAGAGTTTGACCCTTGACCACCGAGTTAGAACCTTTATTGCTGTCTGTGCCCCCCCCATTGATTAAACTCTCCTGGTGTCACCAGGACAGACGTGAGGGAAAACCTCCTCCAGTTCTTCTAGAATTAATAAGGTTGAAAAAAGACAAATGTCTTACATCTGTAACCTCCAACTCCTGCACCTTTTGGTCCAGAATATGTAAAAATAAAGCCCCCAGGCCCAGCTGTTGCCAATTTTTTGCCACACGAGCGGGGAAATAATTTCCTTCTTGACCCTCCAAGGTCGTCTGGCCTAATTCCTGGATTGAAGGATTTACCCTTTTTAACATTTAGTGGTTATAACGCTGGGCATTGTCGGTTGCAAGAAAATCATTCGGTTTTTTTGAAATCCCATTTTTGTTTTTGCCGGTGTTATCTCATTCATCAATCCATTTCAACTGCTTTTACTGTAAAGAACCCCCATATGAAACTCTCGGGGAAAACATTCTTTCTGCGATATTGACTGCTGTCTCCATGGGTGTTGTGCAGTCCTTGGCATACAATGTTAATCTGCCCAATGTTTGTACTGGCCTTGGATCTATTTCAGCATGTTAATTAAGTCGCCACTAAGACGCCTTTTTCTTCCAAACTGAACATACAACTCATTTTTCCTAATCTTTTCAATGTAAGATAAACGATCCCTTCTATTTATTCCATGCCTCTGAACCCTCTCCAACAATCCCTACGTCCAATCATTTTGCCATAATAAAACATGTCTAAACCCAAGATCAAAAATGCTGTTTTATTGCAGCCTACTGATCCTGGAGTGTGGCGGCTGCATTTGTTTTCTGTTTTCAGGCTGGGAAGGCGCAGTGGTACAAAACACTCCAGATCTAGTAACAGAACTGTATTGTAGTTAAAGTCCAAACAAACCCCTATCCGCCGGGAAGACACCATGTCCGGGGGATGCACTCGCAGCAGGTCTTGGATTCCCCTGTTGGAATATAATGCAGCCTGGTCGGTCTGTGCTCAAACTGGGAGGCTTCCAGGAAGGATAGTGTGTCCCTGATCTAACCCTGCTTATCTTGAACCTCTCCCTTCTGCTAATACTATCCCCGTCAGCTGGGCCACCTGTCCCTAAACTACTTAGTTATAAAAAGCGCGCCAAGCCTGGGAGCCAGGGTCTTAAATGGACTCTGCCTGGCCCAAAATGGCCACCAGAGTCACATGGGGTGGCAGCATCCAACCAGATAGCTTCGCCAGTGACCCATAGAGGAACCATGTCCCTCTCGACTTCCTCTCCCTCTGCATTGCTGCTATGGTTGAGCGCCACCTGCAGTAAAGAAAGTAGACTGCGTCTGCCTACAAACATTTCTGTTGATCCTGCGTGGCCTTGTAACTTCCTGTGGATTGAACTATCCCTTTCCATCGGTCCCGGGGCTCCATCCATCAGTCATAGGGCAGTTACCACTGCTTCCGTGGGCCCTCTATTATGGTCCCGCAACGGGGGGCCCTTTCACATGTTCTGCAGTATTTCCGGGGTCCCAGGGCTATTCCCACTGGTTCCAGGGCCCTTTATTAAGGTCCTGCAGTGTGACCCTTTCACATGTTCTGCAGTGGGGCACCCATCCTGCTGTCTTGGGCCGCCTAACAATGGCAGACCCCCAGTGTGACCCCCGGTAGTTCCGCCACTGTTGTGAGCCAAGCCTAAGAAGAAGAAGCTCCTGAGTCTGCTGTGAGCTGAACTGTGCCTGTCATGGCAGACGGGATAGAATGGTCTTCATTGACCTAGAGAAGCTGGAAGGGTTCCATACAACCAACAAAAATATATATACGTTGTTGTGGTTGATGCATTACTATATGTGGGTTTTCAGGTGGGTCATAGTTAAAGTTTCCTAGTGTTTCTAGGACATTGGTGCCCAACATCTGACCCAAGGGCCACATGTGGCCCTTTGGTGTTTTGAAGTGTGGCCCTTGGGCCCGAGAAGTGAGTTGGAGCATTGGTTCGTAAAGGGGTCTTTATTAACAGAAGCTTCATGTCTGATTGTCTTCTACGGCATGACTTCAGCCTTCAACAACCCCTGTGGGACAATCTCTGACTGTTTCCGCCAGTAAGTCTTCATTTTATGACTCCCTTCTGTATTTTCTATGGCCCTTTTTTGGAGGCCAAATTTTTAGACCCTCTTTACCTTGGAAGTGGACAACCACTGGTCTACAACATCACTAGTGTCATCTTACGAGTTGAGTGCTTAGTGACAGGTTCTCTTAGCAGGTGGGTCTATTTTGGATGAGCTCAGGGTCCCGGCATGAAGGGGTGGAGACTGGGAAGAGCCATCAAAGGATTTCTGACAAGTGTGCCTATCGGCTGTACACCAGGCGGATGTGGCGAGGCAGCTTGGCAGCGTTTGTGGGGAAAGGCCCTCCTGGACAGGCAGAGATAAAGGCCGGGCGGTCTCCAGTGACGTATGATGACAGAATTATTAGTTGGGTTTGATATCTACATCGAGAAACATGAAAACGACTACAAACTTTCATCTGGTTTTGAGAATGGTTTAGCACCGTTCCATCTCCCGAAATATTGCATTCTGCCGCTATGTGGTGTCTCGGCTTCTTGTACCTTTTGGGGACTTCTCTATAATTTTTCCATGATTGGTCCATAGGGTAGAATAAACAGTTGGGAAGGTTGAAGATGGCCATGACCTCTACCAAAAATCCCACCATTGTGGGAGGCGCAGAGACACAAACTACTGGGGGAAATCTCCCCATTGTGGGAGGGGCAGAGACACAAACTACTGGGGGAAATCTCCCCATTGTGGGAGGGGCGGAGACACAAACTACTGCAGGAAATCTCCCCATTGTGGGAGGGGCAGAGACACAAACTACTGGGGGAAATCTCCCCATTGTGGGAGGGGCAGAGACACAACCTACTGGGGGAAATCTCCCCATTGTGGGAGGGGCAGAGACACAAACTACTGCAGGGAAATCTCCCCATTGCGGGAGGGGCAGAGACACAAACTTCTGGGGGAAATCTCCCCATTGTGGGAGGGGCAGAGACACAAACTACTGCAGGGAAATCTCCCCATTGCGGGAGGGGCAGAGACACAAACTTCTGGGGGAAATCTCCCCATTGTGGGAGGGGCAGAGACACAAACTACTGCAGGAAATCTCCCCATTGTGGGAGGGGCAGAGACACAAGCTACTGGGGGAAATCTCTCCATTGTGGGAGGGGCAGAGACACAAGCTACTGGGGGAAATCTCCCCATTGTGGGAGGGGCAGAGACAAACTACTGGGGGAAATCTCCCCATTGTGGGAGGGGCAGAGACACAAAATACTGCAGGGAAATCTCCCCATTGTGGAAGGGGCAGAGACAAACTACTGGGGGAAATCTCCCCATTGTGGGAGGGGCAGAGACACAAACTACTGCAGGGAAATCTCCCCATTGTGGGAGGGGCAGAGACACAAAATACTGCAGGGAAATCTCCCCATTGTGGAAGGGGCAGAGACACAAACTACTGCAGGGAAATCTCCCCATTGTGGGAGGGGCAGAGACAAACTACCGCAGGGAAATCTCCCCATTGTGGGAGGGGCAGAGACACAAACTACTGTAGGAAATCTCCCCATTGTGGGAGGGGCAGAGACACCAATCGCTGTGGGGCAAAAAATCTTACCACTGCAATCATGGATCCAGTAGATAGATGACTTGACCAAGTATCATTTTTGAGTGGTGCTGGCCTTTTAATTCTAGTACTTTCTAGATGAACTCACACGTCACGTCACACACTGAGGACTTAGCGAGTTGATCCCGGAGCCGCCTCTGCCCTCACCTGCCTGTAATCCAGACGTCTGTTTACTCCTGGTAGGATATTGATGTTGGAGCCCCGAGACGTATTGAGACGGAGGGTGTGTCACTGTTATGTCAACAATCCTAGGGCGTCAGTCCTGCCAAATATGAAAGAAGGATTAGAGTTTCAGAAAGAAGTATAGCGGACAGACTTTGATAACTCTCCAGGGATGCCCTAGCCCAAGATTTAAAGGGCTCACAGACCTGAGATGAGGGATTGTGTTCGTGGTCCCACCTTACATTGGGGCCCCAGGGACAAGTTTCCTCTTGTGCAAGAAAAACCTTCGACCTTGACAAGGTGAACAATTAATGCTGTCTGGAAGACATGCCATGTTATGTGCAAGGTTGGAAACCCCAGAGCACTGCAGGAGTTGGGTAGAGTTCAAGCCAAGGAGAGGACCCAGGGTCCCTTGTATGGCGGATTGCACCAGTCTAGCTCTGGTGTTCCAGCTAGACCACGCTATGGGCCCTCGTCCTGCATGTGCTGCACTTTCTTCAATGTGGACTCCAATGGAACCGTCACCAGTAAGTTTGTATAGGCCATCTTTCACAATCGTGCGTGTGTATCCTGCAGAGGACCACAGTGGACATGGCACTGTCTCCTATTTCAGTAAAATATTTAGCATTTTGAGTCAGTGATCAAAAGCACCTGTTGCTATTTTTATGCGCCCCAGTTCCTTTGTTTTCCTGCATAGTTGAGTCGCTTAGCCTTGTTTTCACATCAGAGGTATGGCTTTTTGGCCACCATTCTTCCGTGAAGACCACTTCTGGCCAGACTTCTGTGAACAGTAGATGGGGGAACCTGAGTCCCACTGGTTTCTGCTAGTTCTGTGCTGATGGCACTGTGGAAGGGCAGTAAGCATGATGTGTCTTTCATATGCCACATTAAGTTTCTTTGGCTGACCACTGTGTCCATGCTCCTCGACGTTCCCCGACCACTGTGTCTACGCTCCTCAGTGTTTCCCGACCACTGCGTCTATGCTCCTCAACGTTGCCCGACCACTGCGTCTGTGCTCATCAACGTTGGCTGACCACTGCGTCTGTGCTCGTCAACGTTGGCCGACCACTGCGTCTGTGCTCATCAACGTTGGCTGACCACTGCGTCTGTGCTCGTCAACGTTGGCTGACCAGTGCGTCTGTGCTTGTCAATGTTGGCCGACCAGTGAGTCTGTGCTCGTCAACGTTGGCCGACCAGTGAGTCTGTGCTCGTCAACGTTGGCCGACCAGTGAGTCTGTGCTCGTCAACGTTGGCCGACCAGTGAGTCTGTGCTCGTCAACGTTGGCCGACCAGTGAGTCTGTGCTCGTCAACGTTGGCCGACCAGTGAGTCTGTGCTCCTCAACGTTGGCCGACCCCTGCGTCTGTGCTCCTCAATGTTGGCCGACCCCTGCGTCTGTGCTCCTCAACGTTGGCCGACCCCTGCGTCTGTGCTCCTCAACGTTGGCCGACCCCTGCGTCTGTGCTCCTCAACGTTGGCCGACCCCTGCGTCTGTGCTCCTCAACGTTGGCCGACCCCTGCGTCTGTGCTCCTCAACGTTGGCCGACCCCCTGCGTCTGTGCTCCTCAACGTTGGCGGACCCCTGCGTCTGTGCTCCTCAACGTTGGCGGACCCCTGCGTCTGTGCTCCTCAACGTTGGCGGACCCCTGCGTCTGTGCTCCTTAACGTTGGCGGACCCCTGCGTCTGTGCTCCTCAACGTTGGCGGACCCCTGCGTCTGTGCTCCTCAACGTTGGCCGACCCCTGCGTCTGTGCTCCTCAACGTTGGCCGACCCCTGCGTCTGTGCTCCTCAACGTTGGCCGGCCCCTGCGTCCTGTGCTCCTCAACGTTGGCCGGGCCCTGCGTCCTGTGCTCCTCAACGTTGGCCGGGCCCTGCGTCCTGTGCTCCTCAACGTTGGCCGGGCCCTGCGTCCTGTGCTCCTCAACGTTGGCCGGCCCCTGCGTCCTGTGCTCCTCAACGTTGGCCGGCCCCTGCGTCCTGTGCTCCTCAACGTTGGCCGGGCCCTGCGTCCTGTGCTCCTCAACGTTGGCCGGGCCCTGCGTCCTGTGCTCCTCAACGTTGGCCGGCCCATGCGTCCTGTGCTCCTCAACGTTGGCCGGCCCCTGCGTCCTGTGCTCCTCAACGTTGGCCGGCCCCTGCGTCCTGTGTTCCTCAACGTTGGCCGGCCCCTGCGTCTGTGCTCCTCAACGTAGGCCGACCCCTGCGTCTGTGCTCCTCAACGTTGGCCGACCCCCTGCGTCTGTGCTCCTCAACGTTGGTGGACCCCTGCGTCTGTGCTCCTCAACGTTGGCGGACCCCTGCGTCTGTGCTCCTCAACGTTGGCGGACCCCTGCGTCTGTGCTCCTCAACGTTGGCGGACCCCTGCGTCTGTGCTCCTCAACGTTGGCGGACCCCTGCGTCTGTGCTCCTCAACGTTGGCCGACCCCTGCGTCTGTGCTCCTCAACGTTGGCCGACCCCTGCGTCTGTGCTCCTCAACGTTGGCCGGCCCCTGCGTCCTGTGCTCCTCAATGTTGGCCGGCCCCTGCGTCCTGTGCTCCTCAACGTTGGCCGGGCCCTGCGTCCTGTGCTCCTCAACGTTGGCCGGGCCCTGCGTCCTGTGCTCCTCAACGTTGGCCGGGCCCTGCGTCCTGTGCTCCTCAACGTTGGCCGGGCCCTGCGTCCTGTGCTCCTCAACGTTGGCCGGGCCCTGCGTCCTGTGCTCCTCAACGTTGGCCGGGCCCTGCGTCCTGTGCTCCTCAACGTTGGCCGGGCCCTGCGTCCTGTGCTCCTCAACGTTGGCCGACCCCTGCGTCTGTGCTCCTCAACGTTGGCCGACCCCTGCGTCTGTGCTCCTCAACGTTGGCCGACCCCTGCGTCTGTGCTCCTCAACGTTGGCCGACCCCTGCGTCTGTGCTCCTCAACGTTGGCCGACCCCTGCGTCCTGTGCTCCTCAACGTTGGCCGGCCCCTGCGTCCTGTGCTCCTCAACGTTGGCCGGCCCCTGCGTCCTGTGCTCCTCAACGTTGGCCGGCCCCTGCGTCCTGTGCTCCTCAACGTTGGCCGGCCCCTGCGTCCTGTGCTCCCTTAATGTTCCCCAACTATTGCATCTACGCTCCTCAATGTTGGTTATATATGTTCAACAAGCACCAAAAAAAATACCTGTTGATCCTGCCTGAAATCTTATGACAACTTCCTGCGCTGATTGTTATCAGTTACACTGTTTTTACTACACTTAAAGACCGTTAAGCTGCAATAGAAGACATTTTTTTGTTGTTGGGTAAAGATCCCTTAACTGGCTTTGTGGCGCTCTTCGCGCAGGCTCGAGCTTGGAAATAAATGTATAAGTTTGGCAACTATGGTGGACCCACCCCGGCTTGTTGCCTCCGTAACAGCAATACAAACTTTGTCTCCCCCCTCCTCCTCCTCCCCTCCTTCCTCATCTGTTTCCATCTTGGTCACAGGCTGCAGTGATGACTCATGGGATGCCGGGCCTGCGAGGGATAAAACTGCATCTCCTGTGTCTGTGAAAGTGCCCGCCGCCGCCATTACCCGTCCTTGCAGCCAGCCCCCCCTCCCCCGTTTGGTGTTTCCACGGATGTACTGACCTTCCTATGAAAATGCTAGTTGCCTGGCTATCCTATTATATGAACTCACCGGACACTTTATTAGTGTTCAATTGCTTCCAGATGATAGAAATTCAACAGTAACTCCAAATAATTACTCGTTACACCCAAGGTGTGCAGAATACCATCTCTGAACACGCAGACGGGCTACCGCAGCAGAAGGCCGGGTGCCACTCCTGTCGGATAAGAACAAGAAACTGAGGCTACAATTGGCACAGGATCACCAAAATTGGACAAAAGAAGATTGGAAAAACGTGGTCTGGTCTGATGAGTCTGGATTTCAGATGGTCGGGTCAGAATTTGGTGCATGGATCCATCCTGCCTTGTATCACCGGTTCAGGCTGGTGGTGGGGGTGTAATGGTCTGAGGGATATTTTCTTGGCACGCTTTGGGCCCCTTCGTACCCATTAAGCATGGTTTGAAGGCCACAACTTCTTGAATACTGTTGCTGACCATGTCCATCCCTTTATGACTACAGTGTCCCCATCTTCTGATGGCTCCTTCCAGTAGGATAATGCGCCATGTTACAAAGCTCCAATCATCTCACCACTGGACAATGAGGTCCCTGTCCTCCAATGGCCTCCACACTCACCACATCTCATCCAGTAGAGCACCTCTTGACATGTGGTGGAACGGGAGATTGACATCATGGTTGTGCAGCCGTTGAATCTACAGCCACTGCGTGATGTTATCATGTCACTATGGAGTAAAATTTCTGAGGAACGTTTCCAGAACCTTGTATCTATGCCACGAACAATGAAGGCAAAAGGGAGTCCAACCTGCTACTAGCAAGGTGGACCTAAATAAAGCCGCCCCAATTGAGCATTGTTTGAAGGCCACGGCCTACCTGGGTATGGTTGCTGACCATGTCCATCCCTTTAGGACTACAGTGTGCCCATCTTCTGATGGCTCTTTCCAACAGGATAATGCACCGCGTTACAAAGCTCCAATCATCTCACCACTGGACAATGAGGTCCCTGTCCTCCAATGGCCTCCACACTCACCACATCTCATCCAGTAGAGCACCTCTTGACATGTGGTGGAACGGGAGATTGACATCATGGTTGTGCAGCCGTTGAATCTACAGCCACTGCGTGATGTTATCATGTCACTATGGAGTAAAATTTCTGAGGAACGTTTCCAGAACCTTGTATCTATGCCACGAACAATGAAGGCAAAAGGGAGTCCAACCTGCTACTAGCAAGGTGGACCTAAATAAAGCCGCCCCAATTGAGCATTGTTTGAAGGCCACGGCCTACCTGGGTATGGTTGCTGACCATGTCCATCCCTTTAGGACTACAGTGTGCCCATCTTCTGATGGCTCTTTCCAACAGGATAATGCACCGCGTTGCAAAGCTCCAATCATCTCGCCACTGGACAATGAGGTCACTGTCCTCCAATGGCCTCCACACTCACCACATCTCATCCAATAGAGCACCTTTGGGATGTGGTGGAAGATTGGCATCATGGTGTCCCCATCTTCTGATGGCTCCTTCCAGCAGGATAATGCCCCATGTCACAAAGCTCCAATCATCTCACCACTGGACAATGAGGTCACTGTCCTCCAATGGCCTTCACACTCACCACATCTCATCCAATAGAGAACCTTTGGCATGTGGTGGAACGACGGGAGATTGGCATCATGGATGCGCACTGGACACCTGGTATCTATGCTACGAAGAATGAAGGCAAAAGGGGGTCCAACCTGCTACTAGCAAGGTGGACCTAATAAAGTTGCCCCAATTGAGCATGGTTTGAAGGCCACTATCTACCTGAGTATTGTTGCTGACCATGTCCATCCCTTTATGACTACAGTGTCCCCATCTTCTGATGTCTCCTTCCAGTAGGATAATGCGCCATGTCACAAAGCTCCAATCATCTCACCACTGGACAATGAGGTCCCTGTTCTCCAATGGGCCTCCACACTCACCACATCTCATCCAATAGAGCACCTTTGGCATGTGGTGGAATGGGAGATTGGCATCATGGATGCGCACCCGACACATTGTTGTATCTATGCCACGAAGAGTGAAGGCAAAAGTGGGTCCAACCTGCTACTAGCAAGGTGGACCTAATAAAGTTGCCCCAATTGAGCATGGTTTGAAGGCCACGGCCTACCTGAATATTGTTGCTGACCATGTCCATCCCTTTATGACTACAGTGTACCCATCTTCTGATGGCTCCTTCCAGTAGGATAATGCCCCATGTCACAAAGCTCCAATCATCTCGCCACTGGACAATTAGGTCACTGTCCTCCAATGGCCTCCACACTCACCACATCTCATCCAATAGAGCACCTTTGGCATGTGGTGGAATGGGAGATTGGCATCATGGATGCGCGCCCGACACATTGTTGTATCTATGCTACGAGCAATGAAGGCAAAAGGGGGTCCAACCTGCTACTAGCAAGGTGGACCTAATAAAGTTGCCCCAATTGAGCATGGTTTGAAGGCCATGGCCTACCTGAGTATTGTTTGGTGACCATGTCCATCCCTTTATGACTACAGTGTCCCCATCTTCTGATGTCTCCTTCCAGTACGATAATGCGCCATGTCACAAAGCTCCGATCATCTCACCACTGGACAATGAGGTCACTGTTCTCCAATGGCCTCCACACTCACCACATCTCATCCAATAGAGCACCTTTGGCATGTGGTGGAATGGGAGATTGGCATCATGGATGCGCACCCGACACATTGTTGTATCTATGCCACGAAGAATGAAGGCAAAAGGGGGTCCAACCTGCTACTAGCAAGGTGGACCTAATAAAGTGACCCCAATTGAGCATGGTTTGAAGGCCACTATCTACCTGAGTATTGTTGCTGACCATGTCCATCCCTTTATGACTACAGTGTCCCCATCTTCTGATGTCTCCTTCCAGTAGGATAATGCGCCATGTCACAAAGCTCCAATCATCTCACCACTGGACAATGAGGTCCCTGTCCTCCAATGGCCTCCACACTCACCACATCTCATCCAATAGAGAACCTTTTGCATGTGATTGGCATCATGGATGTGAAGCCAACACTTGGTATCTATGGCACGAAGAATGAAGGCAAAAGGGGTCCAACCCGGTACTAGCAAGGTGGACCTAATAAAGTGGCCGGTACTTGTTTATATCCAGCACAACACATGGATTCCATATTTTAACCTGCAGGCATCCATAAAAAGACGCTCTAATAGAGCATTCAATAAAAATGATATATTGTTAGTATGACTATCCAGATCCTCTCCCCCCCCCACAGAGCAGAAACAAGAGTGGGAAGCTCCTCGCATACACCCTAACATGTTTCAGGCACTGGGAGCTGGACAGGGAAGATTATAAGGGGTGGGGGGCAGAGGGAGCGCCTTGGCAGAGAGGTTAGGTTTCTTTTGTGCTGTAACGATACAAGAAGTCGCCGAGTTTTAGCTACCGGCTGTGGCGTGGGAATCGCAAGACCGGTTGGACAACATCTCAAATATTTTTGGCAGGTAGATCCCTTCGTGTTTTGTGCTTATAGCAGTTTTGCTGAAAAAAAAAAATATATATATATATATATATATATATATATATATATATAGATATAGATATATATATATATATAGATATATATAGATATTGCTTGCAGCCGTACGTTGCGCAGGCCATGCGCTGTAATGTAATTGTGCAAACCTGTAATTGGATCTCCTCTGGGAACGGACGGGGGTGGACGTGGAGCCACGCCAGCGCACGTGACGAGCCATGGATCCAGATGGCTCCTGTTGCAATTCTGAGCATTTTTTAAAATTTTTATTTGTGTTTAAAAAAAAAAAAAAAAAAAGGCGTGTGATCGCCCCCCGGGGGGGAAGCCTGCTTATGGCATACTCACGCCGCCGCGGCCCGGACCGGAAGGAAATGTCGCCTGGTACGGTTTTATAAAATTGGCAGATATTTTAGGAGGAAGAATAGAGATGAGTCAGACTTCAGACGTGGCACTTCTGTGTGTTTCACATCCCAGCCCTTCCTGGCTGGAGCTGCGATATCCCAGCGCGTGCCAGCGCCAGCACTCCACCCCAGATCGCTGTACGTACGATTATTCCATGGCAAGATAGTCATGCTGTAACTGCAGACAAAGATTTCTGGATAAAAATAAATAAATCTTACACTAAGAATGGCCTTGGCTACATGCGAGCCTCCTACCGTCCTGTAGGAGCGCTCAAAACAGGCTTTTTACCATCTGGTAAAATGTCTATCTGTCATACAGTATCTGTGGCAAAAAAGTTGGTGGACAACTGACCATCACACCTATATGAGCTTGTTGGACATCCCATTCCAGGAGCATGGCCATTATTATGGAGTTGCCCCCTCCACCCCATATCCATTATTATGATACTCCCCTCACCACTTTTTATATGGAGTAGCCCCTTTTTGTGGCTACAACTTCTCCACATTCTTTACTACTTTCCATAAGATTTTGGAGCGCATCTGTCGGAATTTGTGCCCATCTGTGAGGTCAGGTGCTGATGTTGGATAAGAAGACCTGGCTCCCCATATCAGGCCCTCACGTTGGGCACCAAAAAATAAGGCTAGGTCAGGTGCTGATGTTGGAGGATAAGACCTGGCTTCCCATATCAAGCCCTCACGTTGGGCACCAAAAAATAAGGCTAGGTCAAGTGCTGATGTTGGAGGAGAAGACCTGGCTTCCCATATCCGGCCCTCACGTTGGGCACCAAAAAATAAGGCTAGGTCAGGTGCTGATATGGGAGCCAGGTCTTCTCATCCAACATATGTCTTCTCATCCAACATCAGGCCCTCACGTTGGGCACCACAAAATAAGGGAAGGTCAGGTGCTCCTGTAGGAGCGCTCAAAACAGGCTTTTTACCATCTGGTAAAATGTCTATCTGTCATACAGTATCTGTGGCAAAAAAGTTGGTGGACAACTGACCATCACACCTATATGAGCTTGTTGGACATCCCATTCCAGGAGCATGGCCATTATTATGGAGTTGCCCCCTCCACCCCATATCCATTATTATGATACTCACCTCACCACTTTTTATATGGAGTAGCCCCTTTTTATGGCTACAAATGTTGGAGGAGAAGACCTGGCTTCCCATATCAAGCCCTCACGTTGGGCACCAAAAAATAAGGCTAGGTCAAGTGCTGATGTTGGAGGAGAAGACCTGGCTTCCCATATCAGGCCCTCACATTGGGCACCATAAAAATAAGACGAGGTCAGGTGCTGATATGGGAGCCAGGTCTTCTCATCCAACATATGTCTTCTCATCCAACATCAGGCCCTCACGTTGGGCACCACAAAATAAGGCAAGGTCAGGTGCTGATGTTGGATACGAAGACCTGGCTCACATATCAGGCCCTCCTGTTGGGCACCAAAAAAAAAGACCTGGCTCACCCATTGGCATTCCAATTCATCTCAAAGGTGTTCATTAGAGTTGAGGTCTAGGGCTCTGTGCAGGACACTCGAGTTCCTCCTCACCAAACTGCTCCTTATGGAACTGGCTTTGTACACAGGAGAAAGTCATGGTGGAACAGAAAAGGGTCTTCACCAAACTGCTACCTGAAGGTTGGAAGAGCACAACTGTCTACAATGTCTTTGCATGACGGGGTATCACCTGGTCCCTTGACTAGAGACCAGTGTTGGAACAAGGTCATCCAGTGCCCAGGGCAAAGATGCCAAACTGCGCCCCCACCCCCCTCCCCTCCCTTCCCCTAGGGCAATAAACCATTGCGCCCCTGGCAGCCGCTCCTCCTGCCCACCCCTTGTCCCGGCCCTGCTGGAGACACTGGAACCCCTTCATTTGAGGAGTGCTCACATTCTTTTGGTCATATATTCTATCTGTCCATCCTTCCAGCCATTCGTTTGTCTGTATGTCTGTCTGTCCTTCATCCATCCATATAGCTGTCCATTCTATCCATCTGTATATATGTCTGTCCATATCTATCCATATATCTGTCATTCAGATTGGGCGTCCATCCATCCACTCAGTCCCAGGACAGGTTCTTCTAGCGCCCAGGGCCCATTCTCTGTCCCATTGCTCCACTGTGCCCAGGGCAGCTTCCCCTCTTGCCCACCCCTTATCCTGGCCCTGCATCCACTCATATGTCTTTGTCCTTTCATTCGTCCATCTTTAACTGTCTATCATTCTGTATGTCTCTATCTGTCCTTCATCTATCCATCCATATGTCCGTCCGTCCGTCCTTCCTTTCTTCCTTCTGTCCTTCCATCTGTCTATCCTTCCATCCATCCAAATGTAGCTGTCTGTTCTTCCATCCATCTTTACCTGTCTATCCAACTGTATCTCTCTGAAGTGATATGCTTCTCCAAAGCCTTGAATGGGGTCAACCTCATGGAAGATCGTTTGCTAATCGCCAGCAGCGGCTCGTCCTATGCCCCACAGACTGCACTCTGAAGAAAATTCAAACACTGGTAACTTTATTCATCTTGACAACATGAACAGCGAGTCCCCACCTGAGACCACCTCCTTGATTATGCTTAGCCTTATGTGTTAAAGGAGGGTTGTGGTTGTCCAATGTAAGGATTATATGTTCATATTGTCTAGAATCTAGATGAATAAAGTTACCAGCGTCTGAATTCAGCTGGTCTTTTCCTTTGGAGCAGTACCTTGATTGCCATCTAGGCCATTGCCCTTCACCCACACAAAAAAAAGTGATTTGCACATGGTGGAAGGGAAGAGACTCCCATCTGTCACCTGTACCTGGGGGGATCTCCATTTCCTTTCTGGAATATTTTCAGACGTGTTTCATTGTCCCCTTCCAGCCTTTTCCTGTTGTTTGAACAAGTTTCAGCCTGGTGCCGAGACCCGGACAGGCCCTTCGCCCTCAGGCGACATGTATAAGTTGGCTCGCTTTCACCTAAGAATTGGGCGTTCACCTTCTCCTCTTCTCATAAAACAATAAGAGATAGGTGGGGGCTTCGCCTGGACTGGTTGGGTTACAATCCTTTGAAACATCGTTGTTTAGACACTCAACAGTGGAATGGGCCTATATTTTGGTATGTTGAACAGTCAATGATAAACTCCACCTCCTAACCATATTTCCCATAATCCCCCCCCCCCCCCCCGTACAGGTTATTGTCAGATTATGACATATGGGGTGTCGCCGAATCATCATCACCTTTTATTAGATGCAGGCCAGGAGGGCAACTGCATGACCCCTCGGTGGTTGTATTTCAGAAACCGATGTGCACAGGCTTGGTTAAAGTTAGAAGCCAACTTTTTTAAAGCCAAGCAATGTATAGTGCCAGTCAACAGTCGTTTTTTTCTTTTTTCAAGCTCTGTGGTGCAGTGTGGGCACTCAAAACCAAACACCATGTCCAAAACAAGTGCACAGGGTGTACACATGGTCCACCTCCAAAGAGAGAGGACCCTGGCCCTAATTCCACATGCCGCAAGACTCCTGATGAGAACTGGGGTACTCCATGGTCCACCCAGTTGAAAACCAGGCCCACCCCACATACAAAATATGTCACGGGTTGTACACATGGTCCTCCTCTGAAGAGAAAGGACCCTTGTCCTGATCCCCCTGGCCTGCAAGATTCCTGACAAGGACAGGGGTACTTGTGGTCAGGCATGTACTGGCCATAGGGACTATAGGGAGTTTCCCGGTGGGCCGATGGCTCAGTGGGCCGCTTTCAGTGACAGCCAGAGGCATCGCTGGGGGGGGGGGACTTTTGGGGCTATAGCCCCGAATCTAGGGCCCATAGCCCAGAGTCAGTCCAGGAGTCCAGGAGTCCCCAACCACAGGGTCCCGGCCCACTACCTGCCCTCTTTCTGGTGACCCTGATGTAAGGAGGGGCTCTCTGGGGAACCTGATGTAAGGGGAGCTCTCTAGGGGCTTTTTTGCCCAATTGCGTACAGTTTATATACTGTTTTTTGCGTGTTTGCAAAAATTAAAGTGGGCCGGTCTAGATGAAGTCCAGGGCCAAATTTTTGTCCCAGTTCAGCCCTGCTTGTGGTTCAGCATGGAAAAGAAGAAAAGTAACGGCGCTCTCTGCAGGGATAACCCAATCCACACACCAGGTCCACCCACAGGCGCCAAGGCTCAATGTGCCCCAACGCACCCCAACGCAATAGTAGTAAGAAGATCCGGCAACACTGTAATCCTTGAAGTGTCGTTTATTGGTGCATCAGAGTGACAGTAAAACAATAAATTGACGCGTTTCGGCAAAAGCCTTAGTCGAAGCTCGTAGTACTTGTGGTTCACTCATTTGAAACTGGGCAGAGCCAACACGCAAAAAAGTGCCCAGGGTGTACACATTATGGTCCTTTAAAGAGAAAGGACCTTTGCCCTGATCCCCCCCGACCCCAATCTCCTGATGTGGATTGGGGTAGTCTTGGTCCACCCAGAAAAAAAATAGGCAGCCCCCGCGCACGAGAAAATTCACAGGGTGAGACACATGGTCCTCCTCCAAGGAGAAAGGACCTTGGACCTGATCCACTGGGCTGCAAGACTGTTGATGGGGACTGGGGTACTCGTGGTCCACCCAGTCGAAACCGGGCATACCCTGCACACAGAAAAGTACATATGGTCCCCCTCGAAGTGAAAGGACCTTGACCCTGATCTCCGGTAATCTTGTTTCACCCAGGTAAACCAGGTGGACCCCATTCTTTGGGAGGCCTGCCAAAGCAAGGACTCCCTATGTACTAGGTGGGGCTCCCCCGAAAGGAAGACCCTGGGAGGAGGGGAGAACCTGACCAAAAGGCCATGTGCCCTTCCCCACAAGACTTGCAAGGCAAGACCAAAGACCAACACCCTACTAGTCAGGCGTAAGTGCCAGTGCAGTGTACAAAAAAACAACAAACAACATAGAAAAAGGGGAAGGGGCAAAATGCTTCAGTGCCAAAGTGCAATACAACGGCAGGTGCTTTGGCTGGTATAACGATGCCTCTGGTCCCTGCCAAAAGGCCCAGCCCAGGAGGCAGGTGTGAAAAAAAGCAAACAGTGCTGTGACCAGTTTGCCAGAATAAACTCAAAAAGAGCTCACCCAACTGTGAAAATTTCTGGCACCCCCTAGACGGCCACTCCAGAGGCACAAGCATTGAGGGCTTCTCTCAGCTCGGCCCCTGGCAGGACCAGTGCAGCACCATCCCAACCAGAAAGGCATTAGAACTTGGGGGGAGCCTTGCCTTCAACCAGGGACAAGCCTGGTGCACCATGCCAGAATCGGCCCTGAAGCAAAGGGACCTCCCACCATTCCTACCTTATTACATTGGGCGAATACTAGTCTGCACCCCCTCCTGGCCACAAGAGGCACTCCATTCTCCCTCCCAAAGACTGATTAGAACAGATACAATTCTAGATCTGAGCTAAAAGGCAGAGAAGCCTGTCAATGGCCATATGAGGTGGATCGGCTTTGCAGGAGATGGGCCACTTGGCACTTTCATACGTGAGTCCCAAACAAGTAGTGCAAAATTCTGTAAGCGTCAAGTGCAACAGTTTCAAAAATAGGCAATGAGGAAAATTTGGTTCTAAGGTAAAGGTTGCCAACATGAGCAGATGGGCACCAAAGAGGATAAAAAACAAAAGTCCCGCCTCCAACCACAGGGTTAAATCGGCATTTCTGTGACCCAGTGGTGGAGCTAACAGGGTCTCGAAGGTCGCGCTTGCGACTGGGCCCTGGCGTTCTGTCACTTTGGGGGGGTGGCCTTAGAAAGCAGGAAGGGTGCCCGCTGCAGAACATGTTAAAGGGTCCTGCTGAGGGACCATAAAAAAGGGCCCCCCTGTTGAGAGTAAAGAATCAGTGGGAAAGGCCCTGGGCCCGGAGGGAAGGGCCCCTCGACCAGAAGAAAGTAGGACCGGAGTAAAGGGCCCCACTGGATCAGAGGGAAAGGCCCGGGATCAGGGGGGGCCCTTCATGGTTTCTTGCAGCAGGGCCCTAAAGGTTCTAGTTACACCTCTGCTGTGACCCCCAGCTTGAAAGCTCTGCCCCTTACTCCATATTTGGTCTTCCTAAAATACGATTCCATTATTTTGTCCGCCCTCTGCAGGGCAATAGACCAACGATATTTAGAACCGATCACCTTGGTTGCACAAAGCTGACTGATATTTGTGACAAAAAAAAAAAAACTGTAAAAATCCGGTGCAGCTAAGGACACAGGAGCTAGCAATCACTTTGGTGAGTTTACATACAGCTGGCAGGCCCGGGGCCGCGGGATGACGTCCGTGTGCTTGGCGACTTTGGCTGGGACATCTCTCTGTATAAACACGCCGCTGCGCTCACACCGAGCAGCTGGAAACTTGGAGAGCGGCGAAGCAGATCCGCCTTGCTTTTCTGGCACTGCGCCACGGAGCGCATTACTGGAAATTTGTACTTTTTTGTTTTTTCAATATTTGTGCTAAAAATATCAGGAATGCGTTTTTAGATCTCCTGTGCTGGGATTTCTGCATAAACACACGCTTCTGTTGTATGTGTGTGTGTGTGTGTGTGTGCGTGCAGCTCAGCCGCATTGTGTCTAATCCAGGCAGCCCATGGGAAAGAATTTGGGATGAGATTCAACCTGTATATAGCCCAGCTGTCCGGCGTCTATACAGTTTAGTGTTTTGAATCTTGTATCTAAAGCTGCGACTTTTTACTTCCTTTTGGACAGAGCTTGGAAGGGTAGAATCATGTTTTTATTGCTGTTGGTGCCCCTGCTGGAGAGACTCACCCTCTCCTGATTGTTCCAGAGACAGATATTGATGGGAGATCCAGTGGGGGCACCTCTTCTGGTGAGTACCTCCATAAGGGGAGATTTTCCCTCACTTTGGAGAGATTATCTCTGACTTCCTGTTGTGTCTCCGAGACAGGAAGTGGGGGAGCATACTCCCTCTGGAAGACAGAGGGGGTGTTGTAACATTTCCTTCTGCCCATGTTGTAAATACTTCATTCCTTTTACATCAATTTCACAAACTTTGCATGCTGCATTGTGTACATTACCAATATTTGTGGGATGAAAAAATCTCCATTAGGCTCTCCCCATACATCTGGGCCCCCATCGGAGTTTCCCCCTATATTCAGAGGCCTCCATCACAGTTTTATCTAACACTAGGGCCCCTATCAGAGTTTATCCCTACATCAGAGCCCCCCCATCTAAGGCCCCCCTTAAATCAGGGCTCCCCATCCAAGACCCCTCTTACATCAGAGCCCCTCATCTAAGGCCCCCCTTACATCAAGGCCCTCATTAGAGGCCACCCTTATGTCAGGACCCTCATCCAAGATCCCCCCCATACGTCCGAGCCCCCATCGGCATACATCAGGAGCCTCCCTTATGTCAGGGGTATTATCAAGGGCCCCCCTTACATCAGGGCCCTCCTCGGAGGCCCCCCTTACAACAGGGCCCTCCTCAGAGGCACCCCTTACATCAGGGCCTTCCTCGGAGGCACCCCTTACATCAGGGCCCTCCTCGGAGGCACCCCTTACATCAGGGCCCTCCTCGGAGGCCCCCCTTACAACAGGGCCCTCCTTGGAGGCACCCCTTACAACAGGGCCCTCCTCGGAGGCACCCCTTACATCAGGGCCCTCCTCGGAGGCACCCCTTACATCAGGGCCCTCCTCGGAGGCACCCCTTACAACAGGGCCCTCCTCGGAGGCACCCCTTACAACAGGGCCCTCCTCGGAGGCACCCCTTACAACAGGGCCCTCCTCGGAGGCACCCCTTACATCAGGGCCCTCCTCGGAGGCACCCCTTATATCAGGGCCCTCCTTGGAGCCCCTCTTACATCAGGGCCACCCTCAGAGGCCCTCTTTTACATCTGAGCCCTCCTCAGAGGCCCCCCGTACATCAGAGCTCTCATCAGTGCCTCCCAGTACATCAGGGCCCTAATTACTCTCCCCTTTACATTACCCTTACATCAGGGCCCCCATCAGAGTCAGGAGTGGTAACCTTAATCCTCAATAGGTGCACATTGAGAATACACCACTGACCCTGGCTGCAGCCTGGCCAGAATCTTGTAGTGGGCTGATTGTGACTGTGGGCAGTGGTTTGGAGGCTCTTGTTCTAGATAGACATTTGATAAACAGGTATAACTCTTTCAAGCACTATTATGCACATGGGGTCATTCGGTAAACACTAGCACCCACCTGGCACACATGTTTTATAAATGGACCCCCCACACTCGTAGGACCCTTGTGCACATTCTGAACGTATGGTAAGAACGCCCCTGATTCCAAGAGTCCATCAGAGGCAGGCTGAGAGCCTCAGCTGTGCCATATACCAGGCTTCCTGACAGTGCCCTTTAAGTTGGATCTTGCCAGACCTCGTATTGATCCTTCTGCAGGTCCTGGCCATCTATTGCCTTGCTTCCTGCTCCTTCCTCTACGTCTTCCCATAATTGCATCTACCAGAGGCAAAAAAAATCAATAGAAGATTATCACAAAGGAATGCAGGGGTGCGTCAAAGGTTTAGTCATTCCAGATAGGGTGAGCGTGGCACTTCTCTTGTAATTTTTAAAAAATGTGGCATAAGAGATAAAAACCACAAAGAATTAATGGAGCCTATTGCTTTTTTTTTGTGTACTTGTAAATGAGATCAGGTTAATGGGTTGGAGTTTCATGCTCACGGAAGTTGCACTTTACTGTTCTTCCCTCAGTGCATGCCTGTCTGTCATGTCTAAATGATTAAAAACAACAGACTCTTTGTAATAAATTGATCTTATTTCAGCAGTACTGAGAAAATTTAAATGATGAAATTTCCATTTAAATACCACAAAAAAGTTGCTTTCAACTTTTAAATAAATAAATGCCTAATCCCATCAGAAAAAAATGTCTCTCAGTAAAAGTATAACAAAGTCCTGTACTTACCCAGTATCCTTTCTGTTTTCTAGGAACAAGAAGAAGGAAGCAGACCTGCTGACAGCTCAGGCTCGCCTGAAGGATTTGGAGGCACTTCTGAACTCGAAGGATGCCGCACTTTCCACTGCGCTGAGCGAGAAACGCAACCTGGAAACTGAGCTGCGGGACCTGAAAGGCCAGTTTGCCAAGGTTAGGAAACTGTTAATGACCTGTTTGTGTAAAGGGGTGCTCTGCCCTGAGCAAATGTTTAGCAGCAGCTTCTGAACTTATTTTGGGGGTGGATGTGGCACCCATTATGGTCCCCTTAGAAGGGACTTTGCAAGATGCACCATTAACTAGTTTGAACTAAAGCTGAACATATGGGGCAGCCTTTCTGCACAGTTTATCCCAGAGGAACCCTTTAAATAATTTTCAGGTTTTAAGGAATCCCTGCTGAAAGATAAGATACCCCTTACATTGGTGGTCAATGGGGGGGGGGGAGCCTTTCTTAAAGTGGGTGGCAGAATGCCACCCTACAGACAGATAAAACAACGTTGATGTTAATAGGCATACCTCAACACAGTGCACCCATACTGATTGCACAGTTTCACGATATAGGACACAGAGGGCAGCAGTTGAACTTGCAGGAACTCCAGAGGATACAAAATCTCTTCTTGAGTTCCTTCAAGGCCAACTGTTGCCCTCTGTGTCCTATACCATGAAACTGTGCAATCAGTATGGGTGCACTGTGTTGAGGTATGCCTATTAACATCAATGTTGTTTTATCTGTCTGTAGGGTGGCATTCTGCAACCCACTTTTAGAAAGGCTCCCTCCCCCCCCCCCCCCCCATTGACCACCAATGTAAGGGGTATCTTATCTTTCAGCAGGGATTCCCTAAAACCTGAAAATTATTTAAAGGGTTCCTCTGGGATAAACTGTGGAGAAAGGCTGCCCCATATGTTCAGCTTTACTTCAAACTAGTTAATGGTGCATCTTGCAAAGTCCCCTCAAATAATGGTCCCCCATCTGAGGGGACCATAATGGGTGCCACATCCACCCCCAAAATAAGTTCAGAAGCTGCTGCTAAACATTTGCTCAGGGCAGAACCTTGAGCAACCTCTTGAGGCATTCTAGGGTTCCACAGAACCCTGCTTGAGAATGACTGATCCAAAGCTAGCCACAATTGTTACCATCTCACCATGGGCAAAAGTTTTGCGGAATTTTCTGCCCACCTTACAGGAACAGGGAAGGTGCAGTACCCCTTGCGTCACCCTATAAGTGGATCTTCACTTCACTTTGCAGGAGTGCCTCATTAACTACAAACTACAAGTTCTGCTTCTCCAACTCCAGCCTCAGAAATATAAACACATCTAAAGGTGTTACAATCTTCTTATAGGCTCTGCAATGAGCAAAAGCTTTGCAGCATCTTTGACCTTTTTTTTAAAGAGACTTTGGAAAGTGCAACACCCATTACGGCACCTTTGGAAGCTTAGCATTACTGGAAGGGAACCCTTCAGTAATAGGTCAACTTTGAGTCCTGCTTCTTACAACTTCATTTTGGCCCTGAGAAAGATACCACAATCCTATTTCCTTTGTTGTAACATTCCCAAACCAATGCTGTAGGGTACATGGCCAGCTTTGGTCTGCTTTAGGCTTAGACACTTTCATGACTGTTGTAGGTGGCTTTTAATGATGAATATTTACGTAATTTTTTTTTTTGTTTTCTGTAGCTGGAAGCAAGCCTTGCGGATGCAAAGAAACAGCTTCAGGATGAGATGCTTCGCCGTGTCGATGCAGAGAATCGCAACCAAACCCTGAGGGAGGAGCTGGAGTTCCAGAAGAACATCTACAGCGAGGTTGGTGTAGCGTACATGGAGGCACCACTTTACATAAAATAGCGACTGTGCTCTGATGGGGGTCAATATATCATTTTGCAGGAGCTGCGTGAGACCAAACGGCGACAAGAAACGCGCCTGGTCGAAATCGACAACGGGCGCCAGCGGGATTTCGAGAGCAAGCTCTCCGAAGCCCTCCTGGACCTACGTGCCCAGCATGAAGGTCAGATCGATTTGTATAAGGCGGAGTTGGAGAAGACTTACAACGCAAAGGTAAAGTGGGATTCCGGTAAGGCTGTATTGGTTCCAGACTTCAGTTTTGTAACGTATAAATCGCAATGTATAATTTTTTTTTCTTGTAGCTTGAGAACGCCACGCAGTCTGCAGAAAGGAACAGCAGCATGGTAGGAGAGGCCCATGAGGAGATCCAGCAGAGCCGCATTCGTATAGACAGCCTGAGCACCCAGCTGAGCCAGCTCCAGAAGCAGGTGAGGTTAGAACGGATCTAGAGGGCGAATGCCCACACACAAAGGCATTGCCATTTAAATCTTTGTTACAAAATAAGCTGACAGGAAGTCCAGTGTGTGTATAGGAAGAGATCTCCCCCCACCTTGAGACCTTCGTGTTACATACATTCAGTCCTGATAAGTTCCTAAAACGTTTCAATATTTTTTCCATAAATGTTACTGAAAACTCCTTTATGTAACCAATTTACAATGTCTGATGGTCTTTTCAATGGATGTCGTTGTGCACTATCCACAATTTTTATCATCTCTGTATGCAGCTGGCTGCTAAGGAGGCCAAGCTGCGAGACCTGGAGGACGCGCTGAGCCGCGAGAGAGACTCCAACCGCCGGATGCTGGCGGACAAGGACCGCGAGATGGCAGAGATGAGGGCCCGCATGCAGAAGCAGCTTGATGAGTACCAAGAGCTGCTGGACATCAAGTTGGCCTTGGACATGGAGATCCGCGCTTACCGCACCCTGCTTGAGGGAGAGGAGGAGAGGTGAGTGAATATGCCCCCCCCCCTCGGTGGGCAAAAGTTGAGCAGAACACTGCTTATCTGACGCCATAGGACAGGGAAACCACGTTTTTAATAGTATTTGCTACAATACTTATGTCTCTATCGGCTCTTGACATATCCGCTTCAGCAAGTAAAATTTTACAATGGGCGTGGACACTATCAAATAAGGCACACCTTGACTCCCCATGGGGCAGGGCCAGATCTAGCCTGTCTGATTGTGCAGTCAAAAATGTCAGGGGGGCAGAGGATGGGAGGTCAGCAGGGCAGTGTACAGGGGGGGGGGTCATCAGGGCAGAGGATAGAGTCAACAGTTTGTAGGGCAGTATACAGGGTGTCAGCAGGGGGCGAAGGACATGGGTCAGTAGGGCAGAAGGTGCGATGTCAGCAGGGGCGTGTACTGTAATTGGTAAAGGGTATGCTGGTGGGCATCAGGGTAGTGTACTGGGGTCAGCAGGGCAGTGGGCATAGATGGGAGACGGACAGCACAGCGTCAGGGCGGGTGTTGGTCTTTGGGGGAGTGCAGCTAAAATCGGGGGAAGGGGGGGGTGGGTTCGAGCCCTTCCCTGCTGCAGCCTAGATCTGGCCATGCCATTGGGTATGTATTAACCTATCCCAGCATCCTGTCTATTTCTTATGCCTTGCTTGTTCTGCCCCCTCCCCGGTCCTTCTCATTTGCTCTTTCCTTATTTCTTTGCACCTCATCCAGTGCTCCTGTCTAGGGTAATAGTGGAGGCCATGACTTCAGTAGTCAGTATGGCCTCTAGTTCAAAAAGCCTAATGAGAGCGCCATAACCAAAGAAGTCCAAGACCTTTTACTCTTGGTGTTCACTCACAACAAGAAAAAAAATAAAACAACCAACGCGTTTCGGGAGGTTCAAAGGCCTCCCTCTTCTCAGGGTAGCTGATGTTTCTCTGCTGCTGGGCATTCCTTACTGTTTACCTTCCAAAATTGTGTTGACCGTGCCCTTTCTGAGTCCTCCCGATCTATGTACAAGATCTGAGCCCTGAAGAAGGGGAGAGATTTTTGAACCTCCCCCATCAAAATTTTTTATATATTTTTTATTTTTTTCATGTCATGAGGGAACATCATTAACAAGACTTTGGACTCTTTTTGGTTCTTTCTTTTGACACTCTTAATAGACTTCTATTTGTTCCAAGAGCAGCCCCACCAGAGCCATTCATATATGAATTCTGTTGAACTTCCTCAACCATAAATCATCGATGAGTCGAAACCGACACCTCGGGTTATACTGGTTCTGGTATGACCTCTAGTGGCCGACAGGAAGCTTTTCATGCATTGCCTACCCAGCACTAGAGGCACGCCCAGAAACGGTTTAGCACAGCTGACTATCCTACAGGCAAGCAGATCTGTTTTTGTCAATTTGCTGGTTCCTTGAGAAACTGGGACAGGCTATGCTGCAGGTGCCGGCACCTTGTGCTGCTACTGGATGGGCTAGTATGGGCCTAAATTCTCTTGATCGATAATTATACTCAAGGCCAACTGTTTTTTTTTTTTTTTTTTTTTCTCTTATACAGACTCCGACTCTCGCCCAGCCCCAGCGGGCAGAAGAGGGTGGCCAGGACAGGGCTGTCCTCGGGACAGGTCTCTTCCTCCAAGAAGCGTAAAATGGATGGATCTGAGTCACGGACCACCAGTTACAGCCAGCACGCCAGGACCAGCGGGAAGGTGTCCGTAGAAGAGGTGGACCTGGAAGGCAAGTTTATCCGACTGAAGAACAAGTCCAATGAGGTGAGACCCGGAGAACGGACATGAAAGATATGGTACCTGTCTGAGGCTATGAGGAGCAATATTTAGCATAAAGAATATATATTTCTCGTGAAAGCGATTTGAGCAGCTAATTAGTCGCTGGTTTGCTTTCCGAAGCACAGGGGGAGGGTTAATCCTCTGCCAAACACCCCCCCTCCTGAAGCTCGCCGGTGTTTCTTGGGCTTCTGATTCTTCCAAGCGAGCCTGGGAAGCAATCCGATGGTTCGTGCAGCTGGCCATAGAGGTGAACAGAGGCCAGATTGTCTCTGATCACCTCTATGATTTATCCTCTATGGTTTATCCTCTGCCAAACACCCCTCTACTGAAGCTCGCTTCTTGTTTCTTGGGCTTCTGATTCTTCCAAGCGAGCCTGGGAAGCAATCCGATGGTTCGTGCAGCTGGCCATAGAGGTGAACAGAGGCCAGATTGTCTCTGATCACCTCTATGATCTAGGAGGACTGGAACAATGTCATGACATCACTTCCGGTCAAGGGTGGAAGTAAACTTTTTTTTTTTTTTTTTAAAGCAAAAGTTCCCTTTTTTTTTTGTTTTTTTTTTATCTTTTACTTTTAAAGGTAGAAGAGAGATTTGGGATCTCTCCATAAAGAGGACCTGTCATTCCTTATTTCTATTACAAGGGATGTTTACATTCCTTGTTATAGGAATAAAAGTGATAAAAAAAGAAAAAAAAAAAATGGACAGCCTAAAAATAAAATAAAAAAATAAATAAATGTAAAATGCCCCCACCCGTCCGTGGCGAACTCGTACGTAAGCGGTATTCGCACCACACATGTGAGGTATTGCAGAGAAAGCGATTATTCTCCCGACGTCACTCCCGCGCATGCACACGGGAGCCGACACTCTCGGCATATCGCCATTGACAGCGGCGCGCTCAGTGCGCATGCGCGCCGCTGTCTACGGCGCATGCGCCGTAGACAGCGGCGCCTGTGTTTTGGCAAATATCTCCTAAACTGTGTAGGTTTAGGAGATATTTCTTGGACCTACAGGTAAGCCTTAATCTAGGCTTACCTGTAGGTCAAAGTGGTTTGTAAGGGTTTACAACCACTTTAAGTGGTTAAGGGCAGGTAAAGTTGGGGGGAAAATACTGATTGGCTCCCTTGCAGATGGTGTAAGTTTTTCCCACTTACAAAGAAATGAAGGGTCTATCATTTTTATCATAGGTGTATTTTATACGATAAAGACCAAAAATCCAGAAAAAATTAAAATTTTATAAATGGAGTTGCAGATCAGTGAGTAAAATAAGTATAACAATAATTCTGCCCCCCACAGACTGGCTACAGTAGGTGCTCATGTGGTACACAGATTAGTCCTGTCAATGTAAGAAAAGGTTAAGGGGCGGCACAGTGGTGTAGTGGTTAGCACTCTCACCTAGCAGTAAGAAGGGTCGCTGGTTCAAATCCCAACCATGACACTACCTGCCTGGAGTTTGCATGTTCTCCCTGTGCCTGCCTGGGTTTCCTCCGGGTACTCCGGTTTCCTCCCACACTCCAAAGACATGCAGGTAGGTAAATTGGCTTCTGTTCAAAGTTGGCCCCTAGGATATGAATGGGGACCTTGGATTGTGGGCTCCTTGAGGGTAGGGACCAACATAAGTGTGCAATGTACAGGGATAGGGACAATTGTAGACACTTGCTCAGGTTGAACTGGATGGACTGGTGTCTTTATTCAACCTTACTATGAAACTATGAAGGTTCTCCTAACCGCAACTCATTATGTGTATAAAAGACACCTGTCCACAGAATCTTTCTTCTATTTAAACCTCACCATCGTGGGCAAGACCAAAGAGTGGTCTGAGGACATCGGGGATCAGATTGTAGACCTGCACAAGGCTGGAATGGGCTACAAGACCATCAGAAAGAAGCTTGGCGAGATGGAGACAACTATTGGAGCGATTATTCGCAAATGGGAGAAATACAAAATAACCATCAATGGTCCTCGGCCTGGAGCTCCATGCAAGTTTTTGCCTCATGGGGTGAGGATGATCATGAGAAAAGTGAGGGATCAGCCCAGAACTACACGGGAGGAGCTTGTGAAGGATCTCAAGGCAGTTGGGACCACAGTCACCAAACACACCATTGGTAATGCAATAAGCCGCCATGGTTTTGAAATCCTGCAGTGCCCGCAAGGTGGTCCTCAAGAAGACACATGTACAGGCCTGTCTAAAATTTGCCAATGTACATCTAAATCGGCCTTTCTCAACCTTTTCAACTTAGAGGAACCCTTGAAAAAGTTCTCTAGTCTCGGGGAACCCCTGCTAAAAATTAGAAAATCTACAACTCATGGTACATTAGTGTGATGGTCGGTGGGAAGAATGGTCCTCACACTTGTGGTCAGTGGGAAGAATGGTCCTCACACTTGTGGTCAGTGGGAAGAATGGTCCTCACACTTGTGGTCAGTGGGAAGAATGGTCCTCACACTTGTGGCTATTGGGAAGAATGGTCCTCACACTTGTGGTCAGTGGGAAGAATGGTCCTCACACTTGTGGTCATTGGGAAGAATGGTCCTTACACTTGTGGTCGTTGGGAAGAATGGTCCTTACACTTGTGGTCATTGGGAAGAATGGTCCTCACACTTGTGGTCATTGGGAAGAATGGTCCTCACACTTGTGGTCATTGGGAAGAATGGTCCTTACACTTGTGGTCATTGGGAAGAATGGTCCTTACACTTGTGGTCATTGGGAAGAATGGTCCTTACACTTGTGGTCATTGGGAAGAATGGTCCTCACACTTGTGGTCATTGGGAAGAATGGTCCTTACACTTGTGGTCATTGGGAAGAATGGTCCTCACACTTGTGGTCATTGGGAAGAATGGTCCTCACACTTGTGGCCATTGGGAAGAATTGTCCTCACACTTGTGGCCATTGGGAAGAATGGTCCTTACACTTGTGGCCATTGGGAAGAATGGTCCTCACACTTGTGGCCATTGGGAAGAATTACCTCCTTAAAAAGATCAATGGTGTCGGTGGGAACTTATCCGAGAGGCAGAAATGGTTCAATGCTGAAGGAACCTCTACAACCTCTGGAGGAGCCCTAAGGTTCCACAGAACCCTGGTTGAGAATCAGTGATCTAAATGATTGGCAGGTTGGGATTGGGGAGAAAGTTCTGTGGTTCCGATGAGCCCAAAATTGAGCTCTTTGGCATGAACTCGACTCGCCATGTTTGGAGGAAGAAAAATAACTATGACCCCCAAGAAGACCATCCCTACAGTCAAGCACGGAGGTGGAAACGTGATGCTTTGGGGCTTTTTCGCTACTAAAGGTACAGGCCGACTTTGCCGCATTGAGGGGCCAATGGATTGGGGGGGGGGGGGGGGGTACAATCTTGGATCAGAACCCTCTTCCCTCAGCCAGAAAACTGAAGATGGGTCGTGGATGGGTCTTCCAGCATGACAATGACCCAAAACATATCGTCAGGGCACCAAAGGAGTGGCTCAAGAAAGGAAGCACATTAAGGTCATGGAGTGGCCTAGCCAGTGTCCAGACCTTAATCCTATAGAAAATTTTATGGCGGGAGCTGAAACCTGGAGTTGCCAAGTGACAGCCAAGAAACCTTAAAGGATTTAGAGAAGATCTGTAGGGGAGAGAGGACCAAAATCCCTCCTGAGATGTGTGCAAACCTGGTCACCACCTACAACAGTGATTGGCACTCCAGATGTTTTGGAACTACATTTCCCATGATGCTCTGGTACCTTGCATTGTAGTGGAGCATCATGGGAAATGTAGTTCCAAAACATCTGGGGTGCCAAGGTTCGCCATCACTGACCTACAAGAAACGTTTGACCTCTGCGATCGCCAGCAAGGGTTTCTCCACCAACTACGAAGTCATGTTCCGCTTGGGGGGATCAAATACTTATTTTACTTACTGAACGGCAACTCCATTTATAGCATTTGTTTTTTGTTTTTTTTTTGTTTTTTTCTGGATTTTCTGTCTCTATCCTATAAAATACACCTATGATAAAAAATTATAGACCCTTCATTTCTTTGTATGTGGGCAAAAGTATGCCTGGAGGGAGCCCGCCTTTCAATTAAAGGTACAGGAACGCACTGGGCACCCTGCCTCAGTACTCCTCTGTAGAGCCACCTCTCCCGATGAAAGCGGTGGGTTGGCTCCTGGATTAAATGTTTTTAATTTAATTTTTTTTTTTTAAAGAAATTTGGGAATTTTGTTTGGAATTTTCTGGCCTATGTAATGAAATGTGAACTGTTGATAACCTGTCTTCTCTACGTCGTCCCCGCAGGATCAGGCCCTGGGGAACTGGACCATCAAGCGCCAGATTGGAGAGGATAAGCCGATTATTTACCGTTTCCCCCCCAGAGTCGTGCTGAAGGCCGGGCAGACCCTGACGGTGAGTCCTAAACAGCGGTTGTTTGGTATTGCTGTATTTTTTGGGCTTTGAGCGCCCCCTGGTGTTCAGTGGCAGGAACCTGCCAAGTTATTTTTTTTTATTTTTATTTTTTATTGGGCTTGATGGAATGGCTTTCCATAAGTATACATTTTGTTTAGTGTTCTTTTTAATGCTTGATTTGTGTTTTTTTTTTTTTTTACATTTTTTATTTATTTTTTATTATTATTTATTTTTTATTAATTTATTTTATTTATTTTTTTTTGTTTTGTTTTTATGCGCCATTTGATTTCCTTTGTTCGTTGATGCTTATCTCACTCGCGCCCCCCCCCCCCCCCCATTCCTCCGCAGATCTGGGCAGCTGGGGCCGGAGTGGCACACAACCCCCCCACCGATTTTGTCAATAAGTCCACTAACTCCTGGGGCACCGGGGACAGCATCCGCACTGCTCTGCTTACATCCAGCAACGAGGTGAGTGCAGGGGGTGATTACGTGGGCTGCTCAGAATGTGAAGTGATGTTGACAATTGGCACCCCAAATTTGGAGCTGGAGGTGGGACAACGGCCAGGAGAAAGGGTATAATACCATAGAATTGTTTGAATGATGACAGTAATAGTACTTGTGGGGGGGGGGGGGGGGCATCATGGGGGTAGTATCAGGTAGTGGTAATGGTAGCGGGCACAGTGAGGGTAGTATCAGGTAGTGGTACTTGTAGCGGGCACAATGGGGGTTGTACTAAGTAGTAGTAAATGTAGGAGGCACAATGGGGGTAGTATCAGGTAGTGGTAATCTTGGGGAGCACACAGTGGGGGTGGTATTAGTTAGTGGTACTCTTAGGGGGCACAATGGGGGTAGTATCAGGTAGTGGTTATCATAAGGGACACAATGGGGGGAAGTATCAGGTAGTGGTAATCGAAGGGGGCACAATGGGAATAGTATTAGATGGTGGTAATCTTAGGGGGCACAACTGGGGTAGTATCAGGTAGTGGTAATATTAGGGGGCACAGTGGGGGTAGTATCAGGTAGTGGTAATATTAGGGGGCACAGTGGGGGTAGTATCAGGTAGTGGTAATTGTAGGGGGCACAATTGGGGTCGTATCATGTAGTGGTAGTCTTAGGGGGCACAGTGGGGATAATATCCGGTAGTGGTAACCGTAGGGGGCACAGTGGGGGTAGTTTCAGGTAGTGGTAATTGTAGGGGGCACAGTGAGGGTAGTATCAGGTAGTGGTAATTGTAGGGGGCACAGTGAGGGTAGTATCAGGTAGTGGTAATTTTAGGGGGCTCAATTGGGGTCATATCATGTAGTGGTAATCTTAGGGGGGCACAATTGGGGTAGTATCATGTAGTGGTAATTGTAGGGGGCACAGTGGGGGTAGTATCAGGTAGTGGTAATATTAGGGGGCACAGTGGGGGTAGTATCAGGTAGTGGTAATATTAGGGGGCACAGTGGGGGTAGTATCAGGTAGTGGTAATATTAGGGGGCACAGTGGGGGTAGTATCAGGTAGTGGTAATCGTAGGGGGCACAATTTGGGGTCGTATCATGTAGTGGTAGTCTTAGGGGGCACAGTGGGGATAATATCAGGTAGTGGTAACTGTAGGGGGCACAGTGGGGGTAGTTTCAGGTAGTGGTACTTGTAGGGGGCACAGTAAGGGTAGTATCAGGTAGTGGTAATGGTAGGGGGCACAGTGGGGGTAGTATGAGGTAGTGGTAATCATAGGGGGCACAGTGGGGGGGTAGTATGAGTTATCATAAGGGACACAATGGGGGGAAGTATCAGGTAGTGGTAATCGAAGGGGGCACAATGGGAATAGTATTAGACGGTGGTAATCTTAGGGGGCACAACTGGGGTAGTATCAGGTAGTGGTAATATTAGGGGGCACAGTGGGGGTAGTATCAGGTAGTGGTAATATTAGGGGGCACAGTGGGGGTAGTATCAGGTAGTGGTAATTGTAGGGGGAACAATTGGGGTCGTATCATGTAGTGGTAGTCTTAGGGGGCACAGTGGGGATAATATCCGGTAGTGGTAACCGTAGGGGGCACAGTGGGGGTAGTTTCAGGTAGTGGTAATTGTAGGGGGCACAGTGAGGGTAGTATCAGGTAGTGGTAATTTTAGGGGGCTCAATTGGGGTCATATCATGTAGTGGTAATCTTAGGGGGCACAATTGGGGTAATATCATGTAGTGGTAATTGTAGGGGGCACAGTGGGGGTAGTATCAGGTAGTGGTAATATTAGGGGGCACAGTGGGGGTAGTATCAGGTAGTGGTAATCGTAGGGGGCACAATTTGGGGTCGTATCATGTAGTGGTAGTCTTAGGGGGCACAGTGGGGATAATATCAGGTAGTGGTAACTGTAGGAGGCACAGTGGGGGTAGTTTCAGGTAGTGGTACTTGTAGGGGGCACAGTAAGGGTAGTATCAGGTAGTGGTAATGGTAGGGGGCACAGTGGGGGTAGTATGAGGTAGTGGTAATCATAGGGGGCACAGTGGGGGGTAGTATCAAGTAAAGGACGGGCTAGGGGTAGTATAGGGGACAGGATGGGGGGATAGTATAGGGGACAGGATGGGGGGTAGTATAGGGGACAGGATGGGGAGGGGTAGTATAGGGGAAAGGATGGGGGTGGAGTAAAGGACGGGTTAGGGGTAGTGTTAAGGGCAAGGTTGGCTATCAGTAGTGATTGGAGAGGAGGATGGGAGTAGTAGATGAAAGTAGAGTAGCAGAACAGCTATAAATGGTGGTAATCAGTTGGGACATGTTGGGGGTCGTAGTAGTCTGAAATGAGGGGCAGAAAAAGTAGGAAAGGATATGGTCAGCAGTAGTCGCAGAATGGGGGTGTATTAATATTATACGAGGGGAGGGACATTGGGGTGATCTTTGGCCCCTCTGGGGATGTCTATTATTAGGGGGGAGGGACATTGGGGTGATCTTTATCCCCTCTGGGGATGTCTATTATGGGGGGGAGGGACATTGGGGTGATCTTTGGCCCCTCTGGGGATGTCTATTAGGGGGGAGGGACATTGGGGTGATTGTTGGCCCCTCTGGGGATGCCTATTATTGGGGGAGGGACATTGGGGTGATCTTTATCCCCTCTGGGGATGTCTATTATGGGGGGAGGGACATTGGGGTGATCGTTGGCCCCTCTGGGGACGTCTATTATTATTAGGGGGAGGGACATTGGGGTGATCTTTATCCCCTCTGGGGATGTCTATTATTGGGGGAGGGACATTGGGGTGCTCTTTGGCCCCTCTGGGGATGTCTATTATTGGGGGGGGACATTGGGGTGATCTTTGGCCCCTCTGGGGATGTCTATTATTGGGGGGGGGCATTGGGGTGATCTTTGGCCCCTCTGGGGATGTCTATTATTAGGGGGGAGGGACATTGGGGTGATTGTTGGCCCCTCTGGGGATGTCTATTATGGGGGGGAGGGACATTGGGGTGATTGTTGGCCCCTCTGGGGATGTCTATTATTGGGGAGGGACATTGGGGTGATCTTTGGCCCCTCTGGGGATGTCTATTAGGGGGGAGGGACATTGGGGTGATCTTTGGCCCCTCTGGGGATGTCTATTATTAGGGGGGAGGGACATTGGGGTGATTGTTGGCCCCTCTGGGGATGTCTATTATTGGGGAGGGACATTGGGGTGATCTTTGGCCCCTCTGGGGATGTCTATTAGGGGGGAGGGACATTGGGGTGATCTTTGGCCCCTCTGGGGACGTCACACCCATTTTCTCTTTCATCTCTCCTCACAGGAAGTTGCGATGCGTAAGCTTGTACGATCTTTGGTGAACGATGAGAATGATGAAGATGATGATGACGACGATGAGCACCACCACCATCACCACCACCATGTAAGTCCGATGGGGTTCCCTATGTAGGGGGGCAGTCCCTGGGCACATTGGGCATAGGAAGGCCATAGGCTGTCTAGAGCCGGGGTCCAGGGCCACGATTTGGGTAGATATAATAAGTATCTATAGGGGTATCGGCACCCCAATTTCGGCCCTTCACAAACCACCTCTTATGGTTCCCATACGTTTCTCCTCCCTCTACAGGACGGTCAAAACTCCGGAGACCCCACCGAGTACAACCTGCGCTCCCGCAACATCACCTGCACCGCCTGCGGACAGCCGGCTGAGAAAGGCATCAGTGCCTCTGTTGGGGGCGGAGCCTCCTCCTCATCCAGCTCTTTCACTACCGTCACCCGCACATTCCGCGGCTCGGGGGGAGCCAGCGGCCTCGGAGAGAGTCTGACACCTCGCTCCTACTTCCTGGGGAACAACCAACGCGCTCAGGTGAGGGACACACCACCCGCCATAGGAGATCAGAAACGACCATTGTGGGAGGGGCAGAGACACAAACTACGGGGGGAAATCTCCCCATTGTGGGAGGGGCAGAGACACAAACTACTGGGAGAAATCTCCCCATTGTGGGAGGGGCAGAGACACAAACTACTGGGGAAAATCTCATCATTGTGGGAGGGGCAGAGACACAAACTACTGGGAGAAATCTCCCCATTGTGGGAGGGGCAGAGACACAAACTACTGGGGAAAATCTCATCATTGTGGGAGGGGCAGAGACACAAACTACTGCAGGGAAATCTCCCCATTGTGGGAGGGGCAGAGACACAAACTACTGGGGGAAATCTCATCATTGTGGGAGGGGCAGAGACACAAACTACTGGGGGAAATCTCCCCATTGTGGGAGGGGCAGAGACACATACTACTGGAGGAAATCTCGCCATTGTGGGAGGGGCAGAGACACAAACTACTGGGAGAAATCTCCCCATTGTGGGAGGGGCAGAGACACAAACTACTGGAGGAAATCTCGCCATTGTGGGAGGGGCAGAGACACAAACTACTGGGAGAAATCTCCCCATTGTGGGAGGGGCAGAGACACAAACTACTGGGGAAAATCTCATTATTGTGGGAGGGGCAGAGACACAAACTACTGGGGGAAATCTCATCATTGTGGGAGGGGCAGAGACACAAACTACTGGAGGAAATCTCGCCATTGTGGGAGGGGCAGAGACACAAACTACTGCGGGAAATCTCCCCATTGTGGGAGGGGCAGAGACACAAACTACTGCAGAGAAATCTCCCCATTGTGGGAGGGGCAGAGACACTAACTACTGCAGAAAAACTCACCATTGTGGGAGGGGCAGAGAGACAAACTACTACAGGAAATCTCCCCATTGTGGGAGGGGCAGAGACACAAACTACTGCAGGAAATCTCCCCATTGTGGGAAGGGCAGAGAGACAAACTACTGCAGGAAATCTCCCCATTGTGGGAGGGGCAGAGACACAAACTACTGGGGGAAATCTCCCCATTGTGGGAGGGGCAGAGACACAAACTACTACAGGGAAGTCTCCCCATTGTGGGAGGGGCAGAGACACAAACTACTGCAGGAAATCTCACCATTGTGGGAGGGGCAGAGACACAAACTACTGCAGGAAATCTCCCCATTGTGGGAGGGGTAGAGACACAAACTACTGGGGGAAATCTCCCCATTGTGGGAGGGGCAGAGACACAAACTACTACAGGGAAGTCTCCCCATTGTGGGAGGGGCAGAGACACAAACTACTGCAGGAAATCTCACCATTGTGGGAGGGGCAGAGACACAAACTACTGGGGGAACTCTCCTCATTGTGGGAGGGGCAGAGACACAAACTACTGCAGGAACTCTCCTCATTGTGGGAGGGGCAGAGACACAAACTACTGGGGGAAATCTCGCCATTGTGGGAGGGGCAGAGACACAAACTACTGGGAGAAATCTCCCCATTGTGGGAGGGGCAGAGACACAAACTACTGGGGGAAATCTCATCATTGTGGGAGGGGCAGAGACACAAACTACTGGGGGAAATCTCCCCATTGTGGGAGGGGCAGAGACACATACTACTGGAGGAAATCTCGCCATTGTGGGAGGGGCAGAGACACAAACTACTGCAGGAAATCTCCCCATTGTGGGAGGGGCAGAGACACAAACTACTGCAGAAAAACTCACCATTGTGGGAGGGGCAGAGAGACAAACTACTACAGGAAATCTCCCCATTGTGGGAGGGGCAGAGACACAAACTACTGCAGGAAATCTCCCCATTGTGGGAGGGGCAGAGAGACAAACTACTGCAGGAAATCTCCCCATTGTGGGAGGGGCAGAGAGACAAACTACTGCAGGAAATCTCCCCATTGTGGGAGGGGCAGAGACACAAACTACTGCAGGAAATCTCCCCATTGTGGGAGGGGCAGAGACACAAACTACTGCAGGAAATCTCCCCATTGTGGGAGGAGCAGAGACACAAACTACTGCAGGAAATCTCCCCATTGTGGGAGGGGCAGAGACACAAACTACTGCAGGAAATCTCCCCATTGTGGGAGGGGTAGAGACACAAACTACTGGGGGAAATCTCCCCATTGTGGGAGGGGCAGAGACACAAACTACTGGGGGAAATCTCCCCATTGTGGGAGGGGCAGAGACACAAACTACTACAGGAAATCTCCCCATTGTGGGAGGGGCAGAGACACAAACTACTGCAGGAACTCTCCTCATTGTGGGAGGGGCAGAGACACAAACTACTGCAGGAACTCTCCTCATTGTGGGAGGGGCAGAGACACAAACTACTGGGGGAAATCTCCCCATTGTGGGAGGGGCAGAGACACAAACTACTGGAGGAAATCTCACCATTGTGGGAGGGGCAGAGACACAAACTACTGGAGGAAATCTCACCATTGTGGGAGGGGCAGAGACACAAACTACTGCAGGGAAATCTTGCCATTGTGGGAGGGGCAGAGACACAAACTACTGAAGGAAATCTCTCCATTGTGGGAGGGGCAGAGACACAAACTACTGGAGGAAATCTCTCCATTGTGGGAGGGGCAGAGACACAAACTACTGAAGGAAATCTCTCCATTGTGGGAGGGGCAGAGACACAAACTACTGGGGGAAATCTCATCGTTGGGGAGGGGCAAAAACAGGAAGTCTCTCCATTGTGGGAGGGGCAGAGACCTTTTATTAGGTTGATGCTGCAGTTTCTCATTCATTTTTTTTTTTCTCTTTTCCTCTGTAGGTCACCCCCCAAAGCTGTGCCATCATGTAACCTCATCCCATCCGGTGAAAATGCCAACTATTAAAGCTAATCCCATGGGATATATTTTGTTGTTTTTTTTTACTTTTTTTCTACATCCGAATATTTTATAGGAGAAAAAAAAAAGAAAATGCTTTTTTTTTTTTTTTTTGTATTTTTATTTGAAAGCAGCTTATATTTCTGAATGAAACCAAAGGTTAAAAAAAAAAGGATCTATATATAGATCAGGTAGGCCCCTCCCCCTTGGCGTCGGGCACCATGGCAGAGCTCCTTCAGTTGCCCCAGCCCCCCCGTGTGAGGTTATTACGATAGAGATTTGAGCTTTTGCCTCTCCAGTTGCGTTGGACGGTAAGCATGCCAAGGCCAGTATTGGCATTCTGGGGGGGGGAGGGGTGCTGCCGCCATGAAAAAAGGAATGGTGGGCGGAGCCACCAAAGGTTACCGTCAGCAATCCAGCCAAAGGTAAACCTCAGTACAGAGGTCCATGTTTACAGACCCCGTAAGACACTACTCCGTGTTACTTGAAAAAAAATCAAATAAAAAATAGTTGTTTAATCAAAGGGAGCTCAGTGCCTAAAGCTGCCGCGGGCGTAAATCCGCTGTGGCGCAATAAAAATTTTTATTTTTATTTTTTTATTTTTTATGAATCGCATATCTCAATGCAAAATAATTAATCTGAGATCATTGCACTCTACCCAATTAAAAAAAAAAAAAAAAATTGGTACAAAATTAATATTTCTTTGGGATAATGTTCTAAAATCGGGGGGCGGGCAAAGGTCACATGACCTTACTTGGCCCCCCCCCCCAGTATATGTTTAACACTAGGTTGTCAAAGCCTGAACTTGTTCAAGGGGGCGCGCCACTGCCTTTGGATTCATTGGCTCATACGATTTAAACAGGGGGCCGCCTTTTGTAGCCCTTTTCTTGCCATGTTGCTTTGCACCTAAATGCCTGGCCAGTAAAAAAAAAAAAAAAAAATTTTTTTAGTGCTTACAATTTATAACCGTCGCTTAAGCCAAATCTTTTCCTCCATGTATATCTATATATATATATTGTATGTTCGGCAGCTCGGGGCAAAGGTCTGCAGTTTTTTTTTTTTTAAATTGCTACTTTTTCACATATTGGAATAATTTTGGAAATAAAAAAAAAATATATTCATAAAATGCCAGGCTTAAAGGAGTAACAAATAAAATAAAAAAATACATTTAAAAATGATCTGCAGCTTTACAGTTTTTTTTTTTTTTAATTGCTACCTTTTTTTTCACATATTGAAATAGTTTTGGAAATAGAAAATATATTTATAAAATGCTAGGCTTAAAGGAGTAACAAAAAAAAAAAATACATTTAAAAATGATCTGCAGCTCTACAGTTTTTTTTTTTTGTTTTTGTTTTTTTATTGCTACCTTTTTTTTTCACATATTGAAAAATAGTTTTGGAAATAAACAGAAAATATATTTATAAAATGCTAGTCTTAAAGTAAACAGAAATATTGAAATGTAAAAATGGGACTAGGTATGAGCAAAATCATTTTTTTTAAATTTTTTTATTATTATTATTTTTTTTATTTCTTTCAAAATTCAGAGAAATGTGAAAGATTTTGGTGAAGGCGATTTATTTGGTGGTTTTTGGTTACAAAAACTCCTTTGAACCAAAAAAGATTTTTTTTTTTTCCTTGGCTTTTTGTTTTTATCCAATATTTCTTTATCACACCAGAATAGATGGAGGATCTATTCTGGTGCGAAAAAGAAATATTGGATAAAAACAAAAAGCCGAGGGAAAAAAAATAAAAACTTTTTTGGTTCAAAAAGGTTTTGGTTTTGAAAACCTTCAACAAAAAAAAAACACGCCCTCTAAATAAAAACAAGAAAAAACTTTTTGTATATCTATACAGTATCTATAGATATACAAAAAGTTTTTTATTGTTTTTACATGTACGTACATGCATGTACAGCTCAGGAAAATTTACCTAATGTAAAAAAAAAAAAAAAACCTACACAAACACCAAAAATTTATAAATGATAAACTATGCCCTCTAATTAAAAGCAATAACATTTTTTTATTGTTTTGCATATCTATAGATACTGTATCTACAGCTCAGGAAAATTTACCTAATGTAAAAAAAAAAAAAAAACCTACACAAACCTCCAAAAAAAATAGTCTCAATAAAATATATATATATATATATATATATATATATATATATATAATATTATATAATTTTTTTTGGCTTAAGTTCAATGAGCTACACCCTTAAAAAAAAAAAAAAAAAAAATCCTAATATCACTTTGCACATTTAATGCAGTACACTTTAAAAAAAATCTGATTTATTTTTGCACTCTTAAAACACCTAAATATTGCCTTCCACGTTAACGGCAATGCACCTCAAAATACACACACAGTCTAAATTAAAGAATGAAAAAAAAAAATATTTTTTTTAAATAATTTAGACAGTGTATTTTTTAGGTGCATTGTAGTCAAGGTGGAAGACCGTATTTCGGTGTTTTCAAGGGTGCATAGAATCATGATTCATCCTAATTTTAGGTAATTTTTTTTTTTTTTTTTTTTTTAAAGTGTATTGGAGTCAATATTGAAGGAGATGTTAACATGGTTTTTAAGGGTGCAGCTCATCGGGCTGCTTGGGGAAAAAAAAAAAATTTGTTTTTTTGCCCAAGCAATCCAATGAGCTGCACTTTTAAAAACGCCTATTATTGCCTTCCACATTAAAATGCACCTAAAAAAAAAAAAAAAAAAATACTGCCAATTACTAAAAAAGGAGATTCCTCCCCCAAGCCCCCCCCCCCCCCCTGCCAAGCAGCTCAATAAGCTGCACCTTAAAAAAACATCTTAATAATATTGCCTTCCACATTTAAAAAACAAAAACGAAATCTAAATTGAAATAAATGAAAAAAAATATATATATGCTTTTTTTATTTTATTTTTTATTCAGACAGTGTTTTTTTATATATATATATATATATACCCCCTCCCCCCCCAAGCAGCTCAGTAGGTTGCACCTTAAAAACCATCTTAATAATATTGCCTTCCACATTTAAAAAACAAAATCTAAATTGAAATAAATGAAAAAAATTATATATATATATATGTATATGTATATGTGTGTGTATATATATATATATATATATATATATATATATATATATATATATATATATATATATATATTATATAATATATTATAAATTTTTTAATTTTATTTTGTATTCAGACTGTTTTTTTTTTTTAGGTGCATTGTAATAAATTTGAAAGGCAATATCTGGATGCAAAAACAAAATAAAAATTTATATATATATATATATATAATAAAAAAAAAAAATTTTCCACCCAGATATTGCCTCTTAATAATATTGCCTTCCACATTTAAAAAACAAAATCTAAATTAAAATAAATGAAATTGAATATATATATATATATATACAATATATAATTTTTTTTTTTTTTTTTCTATTCAGACTGTGTTTTTTTAGGTGCATTGTAGTAAATTTGAAAGGCAATATCTGGATGCAAAAACAAAATAATTTTATATATATATATAAAATTCTTTTTTTTTTTTTTTTCCACCCAGATATTGCCTTCCAAATTTACTACAATGCACCTAAAAAAAAAAAAAAAAAACATTATCTAAATAAAAAATAAAAATAAAAATAATAATTCCTCCCCCAAATACCCCAATGAGCTGCACCCTTAAAACGCCTAAATTTTCCCTTCCACCTCAACTACAATGCAAAAAATATATAAAATTTTTTTTCTTGCCAAAAATCTTTTAAATACTGGCATTTTATGATACAAAAAAAAAACCAAAAAAACAATGCTAATAGCACAATTAATCAAAATGTATTATTCTGCTATTTCTTTTTTCTGCTGTAAGCTAAAGCCATATCTCCTTCCCTCCCCCCCCTCCCAATCGTATATAAGGTTACAAAGCACAATTCTGACGCATTGGACCTCCCAATAACAAAACAAAAAAAAATTATATATATATAAAGATTATATAAAGTATTAAAAAATATAACCCCCGATATTTTTTGTAGAAGTGGTCTTTGTAAAGTCATTAATTTTCCCTGCCGGAGGGGGAAGTTTAGAGATTCGGAAAGTGGGTTAAGTGCTGACGAAACGCGTTAGTGACAGTTCACGCTGGGCTTTGTTTGTATGTCGTGTGCAGGAAACCGCG
Organism: Lithobates pipiens; assembly: GCF_037356315.1. NCBI lineage: Eukaryota > Metazoa > Chordata > Amphibia > Anura > Ranidae > Lithobates > Lithobates pipiens. The sequence goes on along the minus strand of NW_027507791.1, from coordinate 31,704,777 downwards.
ATGATGATGATTTTTTAATCCAGCAGTCGCAAAAGTTTTTTTTTTTTTTTTTTAATATTTCGTACTGGACGCCGGTACGGCTAGATTGGGGGGGAACCGCTCCCGCCTTCGCCGCTTTAATGTGCCCTTCGATTGGTTGCAGGAAGTTTCGCCCTTAGTGCCTTAGGACGGCCCTGGAATCTGTTCCGCGTATTGCGTGAGCCCCGATATTTTGCGCCGCGCCAGATTTCAGGGTGCAGAATGAGAACGATCACCTTGTCAACGATCTACAAGTGCCTTATAAATGCCCTCCATGGCCCCGGGGGGCCCCGCCCACTCTAGCCCCGCCCCCTTCTACCCTTGACGATTGTATATTTTTTTTTTTCCTTTCGTTGCTTTTGCTTTCTTTATATCATTTACAATTGCGGCAAATTTTCAGCGCTTTCAGCTTTTCAATAAAGACCAATGAACCCGACTCTTGTGTCTGTGTGATCCTTGTGTCCGGAGATGTGCGTTTTACTCAGCGGTGCCCTCCAATCCATGTCTATCAAACTCCCATCCTGATATCTTTCTACCAGCAGTGATGCTATGAAAGGGGGGGGTGGCTACAAGGGGGCCATTGCAGTTTGCCGAGCCACACCGAGGGGGCAGCAGTGAGCTAAGATTAGATTCCATGCAGCCCGTTCATTCCGAGTTTGCAACTCGATTAGAGCTGGACGTGTGTGGTTTGTTTCCTTCCCAATTGAAATTCAGGCAAAATTTCCGTGAAATTCAGGCAAAATTTGAATTCGAGATAACGAAATGACGCAAACAAAATCCAATTTGCGTTCCACTCGAATCGGATTTAAAATCGAATTGAAAAAACAAAACAAAAATAGAATAGAAAAGAATGGAATAGAATAAAATATAATATATAAAGGAATAGAATAGAAAACCACAGCATAGAAAAAAAGAAAAGAAAATAAATTTAAAATGGAATAGAAAAGAATAGAATAGAAAACCATAGCATAGAAAATATAACAGAATAAAATAGATTTAAAATAGAATAAAAAAAGAATAGAATATAATATATAAAGGAATAGAATACCATAGCATAGAAAATATAACAGAATAAAACAGATTTAAAATAGAATAGAAAAGAATAGACTATAATATATAAAGGAATAGAATACCATAGCATAGAAAATATAACAGAATAAAACAGATTTAAAATAGAATAGAAAAGAATAGAATAAAATATAATAGAATACCACAGCATAGAAAATATAACAGAATAAAACAGATTTAAAATAGAATAGAAAAGAATAGCATAAAATATAATAGAATACAGCATAGAAAATATAACAGAATAAAACAGATTTAAAATAGAATAAAATATAATAGAATATAAAGGAGTGGAAAATAAAATAATAAAATCTAAAAAGAATAGAAGGGAAAATAAACAAATACAATAAAAAATAGTATATAAAGGAATAGAATATATAAAGGAATAGAATACCATAGCATAGAAAATATAACAGAATAAAACAGATTTAAAATAGAATAAAAAAGAATAGAATATAATATATAAAGGAATAGAATACCATAGCATAGAAAATATAACAGAATAAAACAGGTTTAAAATAGAATAGAAAAGAATAGAATATAATATATAAAGGAATAGAATACCATAGCATAGAAAATATAACAGAATAAAACGTATTTAAAATAGAATAGAAAAGAATAGAATAAAATATAATAGAATACAGCATAGAAAATATAACAGAATAAAACAGATTTAAAATAGAATAAAATATAATAGAATATAAAGGAGTGGAAAATAAAATAATTAAATCTAAAAAGAATAGAAGGGAAAATAAACAAATACAATAAAAAATAGTATATAAAGGAATAGAATAGAGTAAAAAATATATAATTGACTAAAATATAACAGAACATAAATGAATAGAATAGAAAAGAATATAATTAAAAATAAAAGAATAGAAAATAAAGAAAAGAATAAAACAGGGTAAAATAGAATAAACAAAAGAATGGAATAAAATAGAAAAAGGAATAGAATAGAAATTAGAGTAGAACATAAGAGAATAGAAAATAGAATAAAACAGAACAAAATAGAATATAAAATAAAGGAATAGAATATAAAATAAAGGAATAGAAAAAAGAATAAAACATGATAAAAATAGAATGGAAAATAAAATAAAAAAGAGAATAAAACAGTAAAATACAATAGAAAATAGAACATAACAAAGAAAATAAAAGAATAGAATAAAATATAATAGAAAATAAAGGCATAGAATATAAAATAAGAGTATAAAAGAATAGAATAGAAAATAAAAGACTATAATAAAACAGAGCAAAATAAAATGAAAAATAGACTATAGTAAAAAAAAAAAAAAAAATTGAAAATAAAGGAATATATTATAAAAAAAAAATAGACCCAAACAGCAAAATAGAATAGAAAAGCGTCAAATAGAATAGAAAAGAATTGAGTAAAACAAAACAAAATAGAAATGAAAGGAATAGAAAATAAAAGAATAGAATAAAGTTGAATATAACCGTCTTCCAAAACTTAAGCAGATAGAAAACAATAAAATGAAAAAGAAAGAATAAATAGACTAGAATAGATTCAGAGCAGAAGTCAGAAAATCCAGAAAAAATTACCTTTTGTATTTTCTCCCGTTCATATTTTGTAAAGCGAATTTAAAGCTTTTATTTATTTATTTTTTTTAAACTGTTAATCATTTTATTTAGTTTTCTTTAAATATTTTTAGGTTCTGGATGGAGTGCCGAAGCCTTATAATCCCCCCCATGTCACGGCTAAGGTTCCCCCCGTTTGTCTTGGTGACCGATGTTAGCGGGGCAGAAAGTGATGGGATATTAAGAAAAATGTACAGTTGTCACCAGTACAGGAAGTGAGGGGAAATCCTTCAGTGGGGACACCCGTTCCAGGGCAAGGGGAAATCCTTCCAACAGGACACACACAACACAGAGAAGACCCATAAAAATGTGATGGGGGGGGGGGGGGGTGTAATCGTTTCCGATTTCATCCAAAACTAAAATAAAACTTTTACTTCATTTTTATTTTTTATTATTTTAGTAAAAGTTTTTTTAGTTTTTTTAAATTTTATTTATTTTAGTTGGTGTTTGTGGCCCGGACACGCCCCGCGTAAATGAGAAATGTGTTCCCCCATGACGTAGTTCTCGGGGTCGGTCTTCATAAATGCAACTCTCTTTTTAAGAACTTTACATAAAGAAATAAAAAAAAAAGAAAAACAAACAAACAAGGAGCGGTGTGTGGCCACGCCTCCTGAGAGTGTCATAGTGTCGTGGGAGGAGACACAGCTTGACTTCCAATAATATTAAAGCAAGGGGCAGAAATATATCAGCATTTTATATATATTTCAATGGGGGGGGCGCAGCAAAGACCGCAGGCCCATTCGTTATCTCTGATATACAGCGCCTTGAAAAAAGTATTCATACCCCTTGAAATTTCCCACATTTTTTATTTTTTCATGTTACAACCAAAAATTTAAATGTATTTTATTGGGATTTTATGTGATAAAATAAATGTCCTGAGGAAGACGAGCTTCACTGTACTCTCAACTTTTAAGACCCATGGGGGGCTGCTCTCTCTTTTGGATATATATATATATATATATATATATATATATATATATATATATATATATATATATATATATATATTATTATAAAATATTGTTGTTAGTAGCATTAGTCATAATAATTAGAAAAATAAAATGTTTAGTAATATAATAAAAAAAAAAAAAATATATATATATATATACACACACACACACAGTATCTGACAAAAGTAAGTACACCTCTCACATTTTTGTAAATCATTTATATTAAATATAAATCCAAAATTAAATATACAAATTATTTATTTTATATTGATTATACTTCTTCAATTATTGATATATTTTATTTATATACAGGATTTATAATAAAATAAAATATATGGTTTATAATAAAATAAATATAAAAATAGTACAGAAATATACAAACTAAAGAAATATATACAGTAGCTCACAAAAGTAAGTACACCCCTCAGATTTCTGTAAATCTTTTCTTCTATCTTTTCATGTGACAACACTGAAGAAATGACACTTGTCTACAATGTAAAGTAGTGAGTGTACAGCTTGTATAACAGTGTAAATTTTCTGTCCCCTCAAAATAACTCAACACACAGCCATTAATGTCTAAACCGCTGGCAACAAAAGTCAGTACACCCCTAAGTGAAAATTTCCAGATTGGGCCCAATTAGCCATTTTCCCCTCCCTGGTGACTTATTAGTGTTACAAGGTCTCAGGTGTGAATGGGGAGCAGGTGTGTTAAATTTGGTGTTATCGCTCTCACTCTCTCATACTGGTCACTGGAAGTACAACATGGCACCTCATGGCAAAGAACTCTCTGAGGATCTGAAGAAAAGAATTGTTGCTCTACATAAAGATGGCCTAGGTTATATATTTAATTTTGGATTTATATTTAATATATCTCTATCTATATGTGTGTATGTATATATGTGTGTATGTATATATGTGTATATATATATATGTGTATGTATGTGTATATATATATATATATATATATATATATATATATATATATATATATATATATATATATATATAATTAACTAGAGATGTATAGATATTTATATAGGTTTACTTATATATTCTAAATTATTATTGTTCTTAGTAGTAATAATAATTAGAAAAAAATTGTGTAGTAATATAATAATACAATATACAAATATATATAATATATATATATATATATATATATTTTTTTAGTTTGTATATTTCTGTTCTATTTATTTTATTATAAACCATTTTTTTTATTATAGTATCATTTATATTTATAATATTTATTATAACTATATAATAACATATTTTAATAAAAAAAGAAGTATAAAATAAATACATTTGTATATTTACTTTTGTATTTATATTTACTATGATATATGTATGTATATAATCCTATATTGTGTTCTATATTTACAATAAAATATAGTTTATAATAGAATAATGCAAAAATACACAAAACTTTAAAAAAATAGATGATAGATATATTTCTATATTTTATTATTATTATAACTGTTTACTTATATATTATAAATTATTATTGTTCTTAGTAGTAATAATAATTAGAAAAAAATTTGTGTAGTAATATAATAAAATATACAAATATATTTCTATTTCTTTAATTTAGTTTGTATATTTCTGTATTATTTTATTATAAACTGTTTTTTTTAACCATATTTTAATAAATATTATAAATTATAACTATATAATAACATTTCAATAAAAAAAAATATAAATTATAACTATATAATATATTTCAATAAAAAAAAGTATAATAAATATAAAATAAATGCATTAGTATATTTACTTTTGTATTTCTATTTACTATGATATATGTACGTATATAATCATATATTGTGTTCTATATTTACAAAAATATATAGTTTATAATAAAATAATGCAAAAATACACAAAATAACTTTAAAAAAATACAAAATAGATATATTTGTATATTTTATTACTATTATGACTGTTTACTTATATATTATAAATTATTATTGTTAGTAGTAATAATTAGAAAAAAATTGTGTAGTAATATAATAATACAATATACAAATATATATATATATATATATATATTTTAGTTTGTATATTTCTGTTCTATTTATTTTATTATAAACCATTTTTTTTTATTATAGTATCATTTATATTTATAATATTTATTATAACTATATAATAACATATTTCAATAAAAAAATATATAGTTTATAATAAAATAATGCAAAAATACACAAAATAACTTTAAAAAATACAAAATAGATATATTTGTATATTTTATTACTATTATAACTGTTTACTTATATTATATATTATAAATTATTATTATTGTTAGTAGTAATAATAATTAGAAAAAAATTGTGTAGTAATATAATAATATTTAATATAATATAATATATTATAATTATATTATATATAATATCATTTTTATTTAGTTTGTATATTTCTGTACTATTTATTTTATTATAAACTTAATTTTTTTTTTACTATAGTATAATTTCTATTATTTATTATAGCTATATAATAACATTTCAATAAAAAAAGTATAATATAAAATTTGTATATTTACTTTTGTATTTATATTTACTATGATATATGTGTGTAATATAATCATATATTGTGTTTTATATTTACAATAAAATATATAGTTTATTATAAAATAATGCAAAAATACACAAAATAACTTTAAAAAATACAAAATAAATAGATCTATTTGTATATTTTATTATTATTATTATTATTATTATTATAACTATGTATTGTCATTAGTAACCTTTTTTTTTGCATTCTGTATATAAAATATCCGTATAGACAGTAGAAAAGGGGGCCGCGCTTTTTTTAGAGGAGGGGGCAGGGGCTCCTTTCCATAAGCACTGTGAAAAGCCTGCTGAATCTGGCTCAGCCGCAGCGTTTTGCTGGCCGGTGTGTGCGGATTATTTTCCTCTCGATGTGCGGAAATCTTTTCCTCTTTGCGGTCTCGTGGGTTCTTGGGGGCGGTTGGCTTTCTGGGTCAGATCGTTGGCCGCGGTCTGGGATGGGGGTGGTGGGGGGAGGGGGGGGGGTGTCCCTTTTGTCTCAGCGGTCGGAGTGGCCGCCAGTTCCCGCTGGTTGGCGTGAGAGCGTCACTAATGGGGTTATGGGAGAGAGATTGTTAAGTCTTCTGTAATCTGCTTTTCCTGGAGCTGAGAGTGACCCCGGAGAGCCGGCGCCAGGCACACGAGGCTGAGAGGAGACGCCGAGATGCCCGGACCGCGCCGGACCCCACCGGGCGCAGTAAGTGACCCCCCAACCCCCAAAATGTGTCCGATGGTTTCCTGCTGGGCTCACCGATCGCGGTCAGGTTATGTAATGGGGGTGTGAGCAGAGGGCACACAGAGATCAGACGTGGTTCAGGACCCCCCCTGGAACGGGGGGAGGGGAGGGGGGGTCTTTATTGAGGGGTTCAGTAAGAATTGGTAACATCTTGCTCCATTGGGTACCCAGAAGCCGAGGTCGGGTCCAGGGAGGTGCAGGATGAGAATATAGTACAGCAAGGGGCAATTAGGATCACAATGGGGGAAATATGGTACAGCAAAAGGAGTAAGTCCAATGGAAGCAATCTGGGGTACAGCCTGGGACAATCACAGGGTGGCAATATGGTACAGCAAAGGGGTAAGTGTTAGAGACCAGTGGTAGCAATCCAGGGAACAGCCGGGGATAATATATTAGGGCCACAGGATGGATTTAGATTTCAGTGAAAGCAATCCAGGCAATAGCCTGGGATAATTATTAGGGTCACAGAGTGGCAATATGGTACAGCAAAGGGGTAAGTCTTAAAGTCCAGTGGCATCAATCCAGGGAACAGCCTGGGAGAATTGGAAGCTCACAGGGTGGCAATATGGTACAGCAAAGGGGTAAGTCTTAAAGTCCAGTGGTAGCAATCCAGAGAACAGCCTGGGATCATTAGACTTGCCCCCCTTTGCTGTACCATATTGCCACCCTGCAATCTTTCTAATTATCCCAGGCTGTTCTCTGGATTGCTACAACTGGACTGTAGACTTACCCCTTTGCTGTACCATATTGCCACCCTGTGATCCTTCTAATTATCCCAGGCTGTTCTCTGGATTGCTACAACTGGACTGTAGACTTACCCCTTTGCTGTACCATATTGCCACCCTGCAATCTTTCTAATTATCCCAGGCCATTGCCTGGATTGCTACAACTGGACTGTAGACTTACCCCTTTGCTGTACCATATTGCCATCCTGTGATCCTTCTAATTATCCCAGGCTATTGCCTGGATTGCTTCCACTGAAATCGAAACCCCCCCCCCTTTGCTGTACCGTATTGCCATCCTGTGTAGTGATGGACGAACGTTTCGCCCGGCGGTCGTTTCGCGGCGAATTTCCGACTTTCGCCGTCCGCGGGTTCGAACGCCTTTTTCCGTCGTTCGCCCCGGCGGACTTACGTGTTTAATGTATACAAGAACTTTAACCTTTCGTGACACGTTTATCATGTGTTACAGGACAACCAATTGAGACATGACAGCTCATGGACACTTGGACATTCCCCCTAACCTATAAATACACCCGATCCGGTGGCCATTTTACATTCTTTCTTCTGTCACTGTAGGGAAAGGATCCTGTGTGGAGTAGGGACAGAGAAAACGCTAGCTATTTGGTACACAAAAGTTCTTTTCAGGACTGGTATAGGTGTTAGGTCAGCAGCCTGAGTTTCTTTTGTCAGTTTAGATAAAGGGACAGAGCGCTGTATGCTGCTATTTTAGGGACAGCTCAGCCAGATTAGTCTTTCTTCATCATCATCATCATCATCATCATTAGCTGTTACTATCAGGTCCACAAAAGAGCTGTTCCAGCTAATCGTTCCAGCCTACTCTTTTTTGCCAATTTGTATAGGGACAGGCAGGAAGCAGTGTGTCAGGCAGTGAGGATAATTTTAAAGACTTGCTGTTACTATTAGTTCCACAAAGGTTCTTTTCAGGACTGGTATCAGTGGTACGGTAATAGGCTTGTACACGTATAATATTCTTTCTTCCAAATATAGAAAGAATATTATACTTGACTGCTGCCCTTCTGCTGCAGTCTGCTAATCATTCACAACTCACTTGTTCCACAAAGCTCTTTATCAGGACTGGTAACTTGGTCTGTCTAGGGTGCTACGGTACATAGGCTTGGGTGCGGTACAGTCTGCTGTTCTGTAAGGACCGCTATCGGTCCACAATACATAGGGTTGCCGTGCACTACTGCTGACCGCTGCCCTATACTGCAGCAGTCCTTCAGCGGTATAGGGACTGACGCACAGTCTGCTAAACACTAATACACAACCTGCTTGGTCCACAAAAGTTCTTATAAGGACTGGTAACTTGGCATAGGGTGCTACGGTACATAGGCCTGAGTGCGTTACAGTCTGCTGTTCTGTAAGGACCGCTATCGGTCCACAATACATAGGGTTGCCGTGCACTACTGCTGACCGCTGCCCTATACTGCAGCAGTCCTTCAGCGGTATAGGGACTGACGCACAGTCTGCTAAACACTAACACACAACCTGCTTGGTCCACAAAAGTTTTTATAAGGACTGGTAACTTGGTATAGGGTGCTACGGTACATAGGCCTGAGTGCAGTACAGTCTGCTGTTCTGTAAGGACCGCTATCGGTCCACAATACATAGGGTTGCCGTGCACTACTGCTGACCGCTGCCCTATACTGCAGCAGTCCTTCAGCGGTATAGGGACTGACGCACAGTCTGCTAAACACTAACACACAACCTGCTTGGTCCACAAAAGTTTTTATAAGGACTGGTAACTTGGTATAGGGTGCTACGGTACATAGGCCTGAGTGCAGTACAGTCTGCTGTTCTGTAAGGACCGCTATCGGTCCACAATACATAGGGTTGACGTGCACTACTGCTGACCGCTGCCCTATACTGCAGCAGTCCTTCAGCGGTATAGGGACTAAGAGTTTTGTCACAGGGTGATTTAAAAAATGACAGGCAGAGGAAGAGGCAGGCCCTTCCGCAGGGGTGGTAGGGGTAGGGCAGGAGCAACAGGCTTGAGCCAAAGTGGGAAGTTGCAGAAGGTGCGTTCAATTACTTTAAAGGACGCACCAGACTTGGTTGAGTGGCTCGCTCAGCCTTACTCTTCTGCACCCTCCTCATCCTCTCGATCTGCACCCTCTTCTTCACTCTCTGCTATGTGCACCCCCAAAGACACTACCACCAACAACACCACCACCACCACATACCTTCCGCTTGAGTGCAAATGGGGGCCTTCATGCTCCAGTGTTTTAATAGGGACCCCCGTATAAAAAGCATGAGGGTCAAGGACCAGTACTGGGTGGCAACGTACTTAGATCCCCGGTACAAACACAAAATGGCGGAAATGTTACCGCCGTCGCAGAGGGCTGTCAGAATGCAGCACTTCCAGGCCTTGCTTCGAGAAATGCTGCATTCTGCTTTTGCGTGCGCTGGCAGAGGAGCAATTCCCACTCCCAGAGAAGGATTTGCGGGTACCAATCCAACAGCGCCTGCAAGAAGAGGCCGGTTTGAAGATGTGTTGGTGACTTCGGATATGAGGTCATTCTTTCAGCCGACCCATCGACAGGTGTCATCCGGATCCAGCATCAGGGAACGCCTAGACCGTCAGGTGTCCGACTACATTGGGTTAACGGCCGATGTGGACGCTCTGAGGAGTGATGAACCCCTAGACTACTGGGTGGGCAGGCTTGACCTCTGGCCAGAGCTTGCCCAATTTGCAATCGAACTGTTGGCTTGCCCCTCATCCAGTGTCCTGTCCGAAAGGACGTTCAGCGCAGCAGGGGGGATTGTGACCGATAAGCGTACTCGCCTAGCTCACGACAGTGTTAACTACCTCACATTTCTAAAAATGAATGAGGCATGGATCTCGGAGGAATTCAACACATGTGATCAGTAGACCATGTATATGTCTATAAACAATTTTTGGAATCAAGCACACAGACCTTCTTAATTCATTTGGCTCACTTCCCTGACCCAAAAAAGCACACCGTACTATATGCCCCTACCCTCCTCTTTGAAGAGGTTGAGCGGTGTCATATTTCTACTGGGGCTGCTTATTATGAGGGGTTCCCACCATCCCTGTGCTGTGCTGACTTCCTCCTGGGTGTTCTTATTATGAGGGGTTCCCACCATCCCTGTGCTGTGCTGACTTCCTCCTGGGGGTTCTTATTATGAGGGGATCACACCATCCCTGTGCTGTGCTGACTTCCTCCTGGGGGTTCTTATTATGAGGGGATCACACCATCCCTGTGCTGTGCTGACTTCCTCCTGGGGCTGCTTACGGTGCTGCTGTCAGCGCTGTATGTCACGGAGCTGCTGTCAGCGCTGTATGTCACGGAGCTGCTGTCAGCGCTGTATGTCACGGAGCTGCTGTCAGCGCTGTATGTCACGGAGCTGCTGTCAGCGCTGTATGTCACGGAGCTGCTGTCAGCGCTGTATGTCACGGAGCTGCTGTCAGCGCTGTATGTCACGGAGCTGCTGTCAGCGCTGTATGTCACGGAGCTGCTGTCAGCGCTGTATGTCACGGAGCTGCTGTCAGCGCTGTATGTCACGGTGCTGCTGTCAGCGCTGTATGTCACGGAGCTGCTGTCAGCGCTGTATGTCACGGAGCTGCTGTCAGCGCTGTATGTCACGGAGCTGCTGTCAGCGCTGTATGTCACGGAGCTGCTGTCAGCGCTGTATGTCACGGAGCTGCTGTCAGCGCTGTATGTCACGGAGCTGCTGTCAGCGCTGTATGTCACGGAGCTGCTGTCAGCGCTGTATGTCACGGTGCTGCTGTCAGCGCTGTATGTCACGGAGCTGCTGTCAGCGCTGTATGTCACGGAGCTGCTGTCAGCGCTGTATGTCACGGAGCTGCTGTCAGCGCTGTATGTCACGGAGCTGCTGTCAGCGCTGTATGTCACGGAGCTGCTGTCAGCGCTGTATGTCACGGTGCTGATGTCAGTGCTCTGTATTACGGTGCTGCTGTCAGTGCTCTGTATCTCCTGCACCCTCTTGTTTGCCTACCCTGGTCCCTGACCTTCCCTCTCCTCCATTGCCTTCATTAGCTCCATAGTCCTGAATTGTCAGAACAATTTCCCAAATAAAAAAAAAATGCTTGTAGTTATCGATCCCAAATTCACCTCATACATGTATTATGCTATTGTCCAGGTGGTGGGACTACGTGCTACCCCCTAATAATTACCCCGTGGCCGCAAATTCGACCTAAAGGTTTGCGAAATTCGCCTCCCATTGAAGTCAATGGAGCCCGCGGCGAACGGTCGTTTTCGCGAACGTTTGTGTCCGTTCGCGTTCGCGAAACGTCCCGTCGGAAGTTCGTCCATCACTAATCCTGTGACCCTAATATATTATCCCAGGCTATTGCCTGGTTTGCTACCACTGGACTCTAGCAGGATCAGAGTGTGGCAATATGGTACAGCAAAGGGGGCGTGTCATAGAGTCCAGTGGTAGCAAGCTAGAGAACAGCCTGGGATAATTAGAAAGATCGCAGGGTGGCAATATGGTACAGCAAAGGGGTAAGTCTTAGAGTCCAGTGGTAGCAATCGAGAGACCAGCCTGGGACAATTAGACTTACCCTCTTTGCTGTACCATATTTCCACCCTGGAGCCTTTCTTATTGTCTCAGGCTGTTCTCACTGGACTCTAGACTTACCTCTTTGCTGTACCATATTGCCACTCTGTGATCCTTCTAATTGTCCCAGGCTGTTCTCTGGATTGCTACCACTGGACTCAATCATTTTAACCCCCTTTGCTGTACCATATTGGCACACTCTGATCCTGCTAGAGTCCAGTGGTATTAAATCCAGGGAACAGCCTGGGATATATATTCGGGTCACAGGGTGGCAATATGGTACAGCAAAGGGGTAAGTCTAGAGTCCGTTGGTAGCAATCTGGGGAACAGCTTTGGACAGCTGGAAAGCTCACAGAATGGCAATATGGTACAGCAAAGGAAGTAAGTTTACAGTACAGTGATCAGCAATCCAGGGAACAGCCTGGGATAATATATTAGGGTCACAGGGTGGCAACATGGTACAGCAAAGGGGATGAGTCTTTGAGTGCACTGGCAGCAATCCACAGGAACAGCCTGGGATAATTAGACTTGCCCCCTTTGCTGTACCATATTGCCACCCTGTGCTCTTTCTAATTATCCCGGGCTCTTCGCTGGATTGCTGCCACTGGACTCTATCAGGATCACAGGGTGGCAATATGGTACAGCAAAGGGGGTAAGTCTACAGTCCAGTGGTAGCAATCAAGAGAACAGCGTGGGATAATTAGAAGGATTACAGGGTGGCAATATGGTACAGCAAAGGGGGGAGTCTAGAGTCCAATGGCAGAAAGCCAGAGATCAGCCTGGGATAACTAGCAGGAGCACAGGGTGGCAATATGGTACAGCAAAACTGGTACATCCAACGATGGCAATCCAAGGCATGGTCTGGGATAATTATTAAGTATCACTTGGAGGCAATATGATACAGCAAAAAGGGTCAATGTAGAGTCCAGTGGTAGCAATCTAGGGTCCAGCCAGGGATGGTTTGCAGGAGCGCTGGTACGCAATATGGTACAGCAAGGACCATTCCATAGAATCCCAGAGGTGACAATATGAGACAGCAAGAGGGGTCCCTGCACTACACCTGCCGGGTCTCGGGAGATCGGTCAGCTTGGTCTTTGGGTTGCAGTGAAGGATGAAGTGTCCTGGGTCCGGGGAGGAGGGGGGTCCTATATAATCCAGCCCCAGCTTCGGGGTCCACAGGGGCCACATGCTGCAAAAAAATGAGCCCAAGGAGAAAAGGGGGGGAGGGGTCTCCGTATCTAGATAGCAGCTAATGAGAACCTACAAGTCCCAGCAATCCCCATCAAAGCATACTCTGCTGCAGGACTACATGTCCCAAGATCTGATCTCGTCCCAATCAGAGGCGGAGTACAGGACTGTTACGTTGTATCAGAGATGTGAGGCCGGATCCTGATACAATGTATCCTCCCTGCTGAGTCCCCTCCCCCTGTATGGGACCCCAGCGATCAATCACACCGTTCTCATGATGAGGTATACTGATTATTGATTTGTTTTCATGTAATAAGACTATTAAGGATTTTTTTCAATTGATTTCCCCAAATTTTCCTATTTCTGATCTGATCACCTGACGGGTCACCCATAGCAATAACCTGACGAGTCGCCCGTACCGGTCACCGTACCGATCACCTGACGAGCCGATTGCACCGATCGCCTGACGAGTTACCCGTACTGATCACCTGACAAGTCGCTCGTACCAATCACCTGACGAGTCGCCCGTACCGATCACCTGACGAGTCACACGTACCGATCACCTGACGAGTCGCTTGTACCGATCACCTGACGAGTCGCTTGTACCGATCACATGACGCGCCGCCCATACCGATCACCTGACGAGTCGCTTGTACCGATCACATGACGCGCCGCCCGTACCGATCACCTGACGAGTCGCTTGTACCGATCACATGACGCGCCGCCCGTACCGATCACCTGACGAGTCGCTTGTACCGATCACATGACGCACCGCCCGTACCGATCACCTGACGAGTCGCTTGTACCGATCACCTGATGGGCCACCCGTTCCAGTCACCTGACGAGTTGTCCATACCGATCACCTGACGGGCCGCCCCGTACCGATCACCTGATGGGCCACGCGTTCCAGTCACCTGACGAGTCGTCCATACCGATCACCTGATGAGCCGTCCATACCAATCAACTGACGCGCTGCCCCGTACCGATCACCAGACGAGCCGCCCGTACTGATCACCTGACAAGTCGCCCGTACCGATCACCTGACGAGTCACCCTTACTGATTACCTGACAAGTCGCTTGTACCAATCACCTGACGAGTCACCCGTACTGATAACCTGACGAGTCATCCGTATTGATCACCTGACGAATCACCCGTACCGATCACATGACTTGCTGCTGTACCGATCACTTGACGAGTCGCCCGTACCGATCACTTGACGAGTTGCCCGTACCGATCACTTGACGAGTTGCCCGTACCGATCACTTGACGAGTTGCCCCGTACCGATCACTTGACGAGTCGCCCGTACCGATCACTTGACGAGTCGCCCGTACCGATCACTTGACGAGTCGCCCGTACCGATCACTTGACGAGTCGCCCGTACCGATCACTTGACGAGTCGCCCGTACCGATCACTTGACGAGTCGCCCGTACCGATCACCTGATGGGCCGCCCGTACCGATCACCTGATGGGCCGCCCGTACCGATCACCTGATGGGCCGCCCGTACCGATCACCTAACGGGCTGCCCGTACCAATCACCTGACGGGCTGCCCGTACGGATCACCTATCGCCTGACGAATCGCCCGTACCAATCACCTGACAAGTCACCCGTACAGATTACCTGACGAGTCACCCGTACCGATCACCTGACAAGTCGCTTGTACCGATCACCTGACGGGCCGCCCGTACCGATCACCTGACGAATCCGCCCGTACCGATCACCTGACGAGTCGCCCGTACCGATCACCTGACGAGTCGCCCGTACCGATCAACTGACGAGTCGCCCGTACCGATCACCTGACGAGTCGCCCGTACCGATCACCTGACGAGTCGCCCGTACCGATCACCTGACGAGTCGCCCCCGTACCGATCACCTGACGAGTCGCCCGTACCGATCACCTGATGAGTCGCCCGTACCGATCACCTGACGAGTCGCCCGTACCCATCACCTGACGAGCCACCCGTACCGATCAGCTGACGCGCTGCCCCGTACCGATCACCTGACGAACCGCCCGTACCGATCACCTGACACGCTGCCCCGTACTGATCACTTGACGAGCCGCCCCGTACCGATCACCTGACGAGTTGCTTGTACCGATCACCTGACGAGTTGCTTGTACTGATCACCTGACGAGCCGCCCGTACCGATCACCTGACGAGCCGCCCGTACCGATCACCTGACGAGCCGCCCGTACCGATCACCTGACGAGCCGCCCGTACCGATCACCTGACGAGCCGCCCGTACTGATCACCTGACGAGCCGCCCGTACAGATCACCTGACGTGCCGCCCCGTACCGATCACCTGACGAGCCGCCCCTACCGATCACCTGACACGCTGCCCCGTACCGATCACTTGACGAGCCGCCTTGTACCGATCACCTGACGAGCCGCCCATACCGATCACTTGACGAGCCGCCCGTACCGATTACTTGACGAGCCGCCCGTACCGATCACTTGACGAGTCGCCCGTACCGATCACTTGATGAGTCGCCCGTACCGATCACCTGACACGTTGTCCCGTACTGATCACTTGACGAGCCGCCCCGTACCGATCACCTGACGAGTTGCTTGTACCGATCACCTGACGAGCCGCCCATACCGATCACCTGACGAGCCGCCCGTACCGATCACTTGATGAGTCGCCCGTACCGATCACTTGACGAGTCGCCCGTACCGATCACTTGACGAGCCGCCCGTACCGATCACCTGATGGGCCGCCCGTACCGATCACCTGATGGGCCGCCCGTACCGATCACCTGATGGGCCGCCCGTACCGATCACCTGATGGGCCGCTCGTACCGATCACCTGACGGGCCGCCCGTACCAATCACCTGACGGGCTGCCCATACGGATCACCTATCACCTGACGAATTGCCCGTACCAATCACCTGACAAGTCACCCGTACAGATTACCTGACGAGTCACCCGTACCGATCACCTGACAAGTCGCTTGTACCGATCACCTGACGGGCCGCCCGTACCGATCACCTGACGAGTCGCCCGTACCGACCACCTGACGAGTCGCCCGTACCGATCACCTGACGAGTCTCCCGTACCGATCACCTGACGAGTCGCCCGTACCGATCAACTGACGAGTCGCCCGTACCGATCACCTGACGAGTCGCCCGTACCGATCACCTGACGAGTCGCCCCCGTACCGATCACCTGACGAGTCGCCCGTACCGATCACCTGACGAGTCGCCCGTACCGATCACCTGACGAGTCGCCCGTACCCATCACCTGACGAGCCGCCCCGTACCGATCACCTGACGAGTTGCTTGTACCGATCACCTGACGAGCCGCCCATACCGATCACCTGACGAGCCGCCCGTACCGATCACTTGATGAGTCGCCCGTACCGATCACTTGACGAGTCGCCCGTACCGATCACTTGACGAGCCGCCCGTACCGATCACCTGATGGGCCGCCCGTACCGATCACCTGATGGGCCGCCCGTACCGATCACCTGATGGGCCGCCCGTACCGATCACCTGATGGGCCGCCCGTACCGATCACCTGATGGGCCGCCCGTACCGATCACCTGACGGGCCGCCCGTACCAATCACCTGACGGGCTGCCCATACGGATCACCTATCACCTGACGAATTGCCCGTACCAATCACCTGACAAGTCACCCGTACAGATTACCTGACGAGTCACCCGTACCGATCACCTGACAAGTCGCTTGTACCGATCACCTGACGGGCCGCCCGTACCGATCACCTGACGAGTCGCCCGTACCGACCACCTGACGAGTCGCCCGTACCGATCACCTGACGAGTCTCCCGTACCGATCACCTGACGAGTCGCCCGTACCGATCAACTGACGAGTCGCCCGTACCGATCACCTGACGAGTCGCCCGTACCGATCACCTGACGAGTCGCCCCCGTACCGATCACCTGACGAGTCGCCCGTACCGATCACCTGATGAGTCGCCCGTACCGATCACCTGACGAGTCGCCCGTACCCATCACCTGACGAGCCACCCGTACCGATCAGCTGACGCGCTGCCCCGTACCGATCACCTGACGAACCGCCCGTACCGATCACCTGACACGCTGCCCCGTACTGATCACTTGACGAGCCGCCCCGTACCGATCACCTGACGAGTTGCTTGTACCGATCACCTGACGAGTTGCTTGTACCGATCACCTGACGAGCCGCCCGTACCGATCACCTGACGAGCCGCCCGTACTGATCACCTGACGAGCCGCCCGTACCGATCACCTGACGAGCCGCCCGTACCGATCACCTGACGAGCCGCCCGTACCGATCACCTGACGAGCCGCCCGTACAGATCACCTGACGAGCCGCCCGTACAGATCACCTGACGTGCCGCCCCGTAACGATCACCTGACGAGCCGCCCCTACCGATCACCTGACGAGTTGCCCGTACCCATCACCTGACAAGTCGCCCGTACCGATCACCTGACAAGTCGCCCGTACCTATCACCTGACGGGCCGCCCGTACCGATCACCTGACGGGCCGCCCGTACCGATCACCTGACGAGTCGCCCGTACCCATCACCTGACGAGTCGCCCGTACCCATCACCTGACGAGTCGCCCGTACCCATCACCTGACTAGTCGCCCGTACAGATTACCTGACGAGCCGCCCGTACCGATCACCTGAGGGGCCGCCCGTACCGATCAGCTGACGCGCTGCCCCGTACCGATCACCTGACGAACCGCCCGTACCGATCACCTGACACGCTGCCCCTTACTGATCACTTGACGAGCCGCCCCGTACCGATCACCTGACGAGTTGCTTGTACCAATCACCTGACGGGCTGCCCGTACCGATCACCTGACGAGTCGCCCCGTACCGATCACCTGACGAGTCACTTGTACCGATCACCTGACGAGTTGCTTGTTCTGATCACCTGACGGGCCGCCCGTTCCAGTCACCTGACGAGTCGCCCATACCGATCATCTGACGAGTCGACCCGTACCGATCACCTGATGCGTTGCCCATACAGATCACCAGCCACATTGTAGTGTGTATGGTGTATGATCAGATTGTAGCGTGTATGGTGTCGTATGATCAGATTGTAGCGTGTATGGTGTCATACGGTCAGATTGTAGCTTGTATGGTGTCGTGTGATCAGATTGTAGCGTTTATGGTGTCGCGTTGCACTCCCAGTTCAAATTATTTCTCCTTATGTGGAATGCAGCAGGAGGAGGGAGACTCCCTCATTTGCATTTTATGGGAGGAGTTGCCTCCCACCATACCAGATGTGTTGGTTTTGGGTTATTTGATTTTGGCTCCTCCTCCTTTTATTGTCTATGTAAAATCAATGTGGTGTTGTCCGTCGAGTGTCAGCTCCTGGGTCCAGCCCCTCCCCCTTCTCGTGGGGCTCTCTCAGGCAGAAGCTCTTCCCTTGTTTTCCGGCTGTCTTGGTAAAGTGGCGATTAATCTGGAGAACATTCCGTGAGCAGAACGTTCCGGATCTCACACAGACCCCCTTTTCTTCGGAGGATGGCGCGCTCCCAGGGGGCAGACAATGGTCCCCTTCAATCCCACAGAGAGTTCCTCCGGAGTCCCCCCTCCCCCCCCCCCCCACAACGGAGACACATAAAAAAGAACTCCCCTCAAAAGCAGCAAAAAGAAAACGGAACAAAACCAGCGCTTGCTGCAATATTCACCTTCAATCCAGAGATCCCCCTCCCCCCGCAGTACTACCTCTCTGCCACTAGATGTCCTCAGTCTGCCCAGCATCATTCAGCCCACTTCCTTGTCCTGAGCCCGCCTCTAGCCTGTGATTGGGCAGTGAAAGGAGACGCAGCACGGTAATGGGGCTCATCTCGGTCACTCTGCTCTCTCCTCCTATCAGCACGCTCCTGATCAGCAGCAGAGTGGCTCCTTGTGCTGCTTCTTGTTCTCACACTCTGAGCTCTGCCGTACAGAGGCCGATACCAAGTCAGGCACTCGCAAAGTGTGTTTAATGATTACAGAGCTGAATACATTTTGTTCTGGAGTTCTTCCTGCGACTCTCCCTGTACCGCCCTGCAGCGGAGTGTCCCTTTAAGGGCCCCCCCCCGTCCCGGATTCCGGGGCTGTAAGTGTCCAGAGGAATTCGGGGAATGAAAGTTTAGACGATTTCCTAATCAAATCCTTTCCGTCCCCCAACACCGCCAACAACCAAATTCTCACAAAGATTTCCGAATCAGGAAAATAAAAAGCTCCTTAAGAAAATCCGGCTCTGAAATGAGGCAAAAATGTCTTTTGTTTTTACTGTTAATATTTATAATTATTATTTATATTATCATCATCATCTTTTTTTATTATTTGTTTATTATTATTTATTATCACTCTTTTTTATTATTTGTAATTATTATCATTCTTATTTATATTATCATTATTATTATTTACATTAACAATAATAATATATTATTTATTTTATATTTATAATAGTATAATTAATAATAATTATTCTTATTGTTGCTGTAATTATTTATTATATTTATTAATATTTATCATCATAATTACTAATTATTTTTATTATAGTTATTATAAAAGTAAATATTGTAAATATAATAAATAATAATTATACATACAATAATAAAAATACATAATAATCACGATGATAATTATAAATATAACAATAAAAATATAAATAAAATAATAATAATGACGATTGCAAATATTAAAAATAATGATGATAATAGAAATAAAAATAAAAGTAAATATTTTTATTATTTTTATTTCTATTTTCATCATTATTTTTAATATTTGTAATCATCATTATTATAATTTAATTTATATTTTTATTATTATTATTATTATTATATTTATAATTAGCATCGTGATTATGTGTTTTTATTATTGTATGTATAATATTATTTATTATATATTATCATCATCTACTACAATATATATATATATATATATATATATATATATATATATATATATATATATATATATATACATATACTATATTTCCTTTTATTATCATCATTATTATTTTATTTGTATTTTTATTATTATTCCATTTATGATTATCATCATGGTTATTATATATTTTTGTTATTTTATTTATTTATAATTATTATTTATTTTTACTTATATTATCATCATTATTTTTCATATTTTTAATTATTATCATTCTTGATTATATTATAATTATTTATTTATATTAATAATAATAATTTATTATTTATTTTACTATTCATAATAGAATATTAAATAATAATAGTAAGAATAATAATTATATTTTTTATATTACTATTCATATTATTATTATTATTATTATTAATAATAATAATAATTGTATTTTTATCATCACCATTTTATATTATATTTATTATTATTATTGTCATTGTTATTTTACTTAATTTTTTTTATTATTATTATCATTATTATATTTATCTTTGACATTATTTATTTGTATTATTGTATCTATACATTTTATTTATTATATTTATTATAATAATAGTTTATTATTATTATATTATTATGATATCATATCGCAGCACTTTACATACTACACATCATATTAAGAACCAAAATGAGAGAAAACATGTCCTGAAATATTCTCAAAAATTCAAAGTCTCCAATTTTTTTATCACTTTGTGTCTTCGCTGATCGCGGTGTCTTTCGAAATGCGCCGACTATTGGATGAGCCCCCCCCCCCCCTCCGCCGACATGTGGGGAAGGGGTTAGAAGCTCTGTCTGTGTTGTGACACAACAGGAACCTCCCTCTAAGCTGACGCCGGTACAGGTGTTCCCACTGGAAGGTTTGTCCTCACTTCCTGTTCTGGTGACAACTGGAAACAGTTTGGATTTATCGTCATGTTCCATCTCGGTGACACCGGGACAAATGGGGGGGGGGGATCTGCCCACTGGGGGGGGGGCAACAATAAAAACCTGATGAGGGGTTAACCCTTCCAACACTAAAATAAAAAGGGGGTGGGGGGGTTAGATCCTCTGTATTTGGTGGCCTGTATGGGGTCAGGTGGACCAGGGTGCGGTTACAGAGACATTCCACCAGGTGGTGCCAGCGTGCTCTTTACACAAATTCTTTTTTTTTTTTTACTTTTTAATTGCGGCTGATTGGATGTCGGATACTTTGTTACACTTTCTCATTTCCTCTCATTCAGAAACTTTTTTTTTATTAATTTATGAGCAAAACTTTATTCACATTCTTTATTTACCAAAAGAAGCGGTTACAGATGGACGAGCCTTCTAGGGGTCCCTTCATCAGAAGGACTACACTTCCCAGCATTTCCTGCCACAGAGCCTGCTGGGAGTGCCCCATCATTGGTGTCAGTGGGAGGAATAGTGCCCCATCATTGGTGTCAGTGGGAGGAATAGTGCCCCATCATTGGTGTCAGTGGGAGGAATAGTGCCCCATCATTGGTGTCAGTGGGAGGAATAGTGCCCCATCATTGGTGTCAGTGGGAGGAATAGTGTCCCATCATTGGTGTCAGTGGGAGGAATAGTGCCCCATCATTGGTGTCAGTGGGAGGAATAGTGTCCCATCATTGGTGTCAGTGGGAGGAATAGTGCCCCATTATTGGTGTCAGTTGGAGGAATAGTGCCCCATCATTGGTGTAGATGGGAGGAATAGTGGCCCATCATTGGTGTCAGTGGGAGGAATAGTGTCCCATCATTGGTGTCAGTGGGAGGAATAGTGCCCCATTATTGGTGTCAGTTGGAGGAATAGTGCCCCATCATTGGTGTAGATGGGAGGAATAGTGGCCCATCATTGGTGTCAGTTGGAGGAATAGTGCCCCATCATTGGTGTAGATGGGAGGAATAGTGCCCCATCATTGGTATCAGTGGGAGGAATAGTGCCCCATCATTGGTGTCAGTGGGAGGAATAGTGTCCCATCATTGGTGTCAGTGGGAGGAATAGTGCCCCATTATTGGTGTCAGTTGGAGGAATAGTGCCCCATCATTGGTGTAGATGGGAGGAATAGTGGCCCATCATTGGTGTCAGTGGGAGGAATAGTGCCCCATCATTGGTGTCAGTGGGAGGAATAGTGCCCCATTATTGGTGTCAGTTGGAGGAATAGTGCCCCATCATTGGTGTAGGTGGGAGTAATTGTGCCCCATCATTGGTATCAGTTGGAGGAATAGTGCCCCATCATTGGTGTCGGTGGGAGGAGATGTGCCCCTTTGTTGGTGTCAGTGGGAGGAGTTGTGCCCCTTAGTTGCTGTCGGTGGGAGTAATTGTGCCCCATCATTGGTGTCGGTGGGAGGAGTTGTGCCCCATCATTGGTGTCGGTGGGAGGAGTTGTGCCCCTTTGTTGGTGTCGGTGGGAGGAGTTGTGCCCCTTAGTTGGTGTCGGTGGGAGGAGTTGTGCCCCTTTGTTGGTGTCGGTGGGAGGAGTTGTGCCCCTTTGTTGGTGTCGGTGGGAGGAGTTGTGCCCCTTTGTTGGTGTCGGTGGGAGGAGTTGTGCCCCTTAGTTGGTGTCGGTGGGAGGAGTTGTGCCCCATCATTGGTGTCGGTGGGAGGAATAGTGCCCCATCATTGGTATCAGTGGGAGGAATAGTGCCCCATCATTGGTGTCGGTGGGAGGAGTTGTGCCCCTTAGTTGGTATCAGTTGGAGGAATAGTGCCCCATCATTGGTGTCGGTGGGAGGAATAGTGCCCCATCATTGGTGTCGGTGGGAGGAATAGTGCCCCATCATTGGTATCAGTGGGAGGAATAGTGCCCCATCATTGGTGTCGGTGGGAGAAGTTGTGCCCCTTTGGTGTCAGTGGGAGGAGTTGTGCCCCTTAGTTGCTGTCGGTGGGAGTAATTGTGCCCCATCATTGGTGTCGGTGGGAGGAGTTGTGCCCCTTGGTTGGTGTCGGTGAGAGGAGTTGTGCCCCTTATTTGGTGTCGGTGGGAGGAGTTGTGCCCCTTAGTTGGTGTCGGTGGGAGGAGTTGTGCCCCTTTGTTGGTGTCGGTGGGAGGAGTTGTGCCCCTTAGTTGGTGTCGGTGGGAGGAGTTGTGCACCTTAGTTGGTGTCGGTGGGAGGAGTTGTGCCCCTTAGTTGGTGTCGGTGGGAGGAGTTGTGCCCCTTAGTTGGTGTCGGTGGGAGGAGTTGTGCCCCTTTGTTGGTGTCGGTGGGAGGAGTTGTGCCCCTTAGTTGGTGTCGGTGGGAGGAGTTGTGCCCCTTTGTTGGTGTCGGTGGGAGGAGTTTGCCCCTTTGTTGGTGTCGGTGGGAGGAGTTGTGCCCCTTAGTTGGTGTCGGTGGGAGGAGTTGTGCCCCTTTGTTGGTGTCGGTGGGAGGAGTTGTGCAACTTTGTTGGTGTTGGTGGGAGGAGTTGTGCCCCTTTGTTGGTGTCGGTGGGAGGAGTTGTGCCCCTTAGTTGGTGTCGGTGGGAGGAGTTGTGCCCCTTTGTTGGTGTCGGTGGGAGGAGTTGTGCCCCTTTGTTGGTGTCGGTGGGAGGAGTTGTGCCCCTTAGTTGGTGTCGGTGGGAGGAGTTGTGCCCCTTTGTTGGTGTCGGTGGGAGGAGTTGTGCCCCTTAGTTGGTGTCGGTGGGAGGAGTTGTGCCCCTTAGTTGGTGTCGGTGGGAGGAGTTGTGCCCCTTAGTTGGTGTCGGTGGGAGGAGTTGTGCCCCTTAGTTGGTGTCGGTGGGAGGAGTTGTGCCCCTTAGTTGGTGTCGGTGGGAGGAGTTGTGCCCCTTAGTTGGTGTCGGTGGGAGGAGTTGTGCCCCTTAGTTGGTGTCGGTGGGAGGAGTTGTGCCCCTTAGTTGGTGTCGGTGGGAGGAGTTGTGCCCCTTAGTTGGTGTCGGTGGGAGGA
Organism: Lithobates pipiens; assembly: GCF_037356315.1. NCBI lineage: Eukaryota > Metazoa > Chordata > Amphibia > Anura > Ranidae > Lithobates > Lithobates pipiens. Next base: position 31,680,662 of record NW_027507791.1, on the reverse strand, counting down.
GTTGTGCCCCTTAGTTGGTGTCGGTGGGAGGAGTTGTGCCCCTTTGTTGGTGTCGGTGGGAGGAGTTGTGCCCCTTAGTTGGTGTCGGTGGGAGGAGTTGTGCCCCTTTGTTGGTGTCGGTGGGAGGAGTTGTGCCCCTTAGTTGGTGTCGGTGGGAGGAGTTGTGCCCCTTAGTTGGTGTCGGTGGGAGGAGTTGTGCCCCTTAGTTGGTGTCGGTGGGAGGAGTTGTGCCCCTTAGTTGGTGTCGGTGGGAGGAGTTGTGCCCCTTAGTTGGTGTCGGTGGGAGGAGTTGTGCCCCTTAGTTGGTGTCGGTGGGAGGAGTTGTGCCCCTTAGTTGGTGTCCCTGGGAGGAGTTGTGCCCCTTAGTTGGTGTCCCTGGGAGGAGTTGTGCCCCTTAGTTGGTGTTGGTGGGAGGAGTTGTGCCCCTTAGTTGGTGTCGGTGGGAGGAGTTGTGCCCCTTTGTTGGTGTCGGTGGGAGGAGTTGTGCCCCTTTGTCGGTGTCCGTTGGAGGAGTTGTGCCCCTTAGTTGGTGTCGGTGGGAGGAGTTGTGCCCCTTAGTTGGTGTCGGTGGGAGGAGTTGTGCCCCTTAGTTGGTGTCGGTGGGAGGAGTTGTGCCCCTTTGTTGGTGTCGGTGGGAGGAGTTGTGCCCCTTATTTGGTGTCGGTGGGAGGAGTTGTGCCCCTTAGTTGGTGTCGGTGGGAGGAGTTGTGCCCCTTAGTTGGTGTCCGTGGGAGGAGTTGTGCCCCTTAGTTGGTGTCCCTGGGAGGAGTTGTGCCCCTTAGTTGGTGTCGGTGGGAGGAGTTGTGCCCCTTAGTTGGTGTCGGTGGGAGGAGTTGTGCCCCTTAGTTGGTGTCGGTGGGAGGAGTTGTGCCCCTTAGTTGGTGTCCGTGGGAGGAGTTGTGCCCCTTAGTTGGTGTCCCTGGGAGGAGTTGTGCCCCTTAGTTGGTGTCGGTGGGAGGAGTTGTGCCCCTTAGTTGGTGTCGGTGGGAGGAGTTGTGCCCCTTTGTTGGTGTCGGTGGGAGGAGTTGTGCAACTTTGTTGGTGTCGGTGGGAGGAGTTGTGCCCCTTTGTTGGTGTCGGTGGGAGGAGTTGTGCCCCTTAGTTGGTGTCGGTGGGAGGAGTTGTGCCCCTTTGTTGGTGTCGGTGGGAGGAGTTGTGCCCCTTTGTTGGTGTCGGTGGGAGGAGTTGTGCCCCTTTGTTGGTGTCGGTGGGAGGAGTTGTGCCCCTTAGTTGGTGTCGGTGGGAGGAGTTGTGCCCCTTTGTTGGTGTCGGTGGGAGGAGTTGTGCCCCTTAGTTGGTGTCGGTGGGAGGAGTTGTGCCCCTTAGTTGGTGTCGGTGGGAGGAGTTGTGCCCCTTAGTTGGTGTCGGTGGGAGGAGTTGTGCCCCTTAGTTGGTGTCGGTGGGAGGAGTTGTGCCCCTTAGTTGGTGTCGGTGGGAGGAGTTGTGCCCCTTAGTTGGTGTCGGTGGGAGGAGTTGTGCCCCTTAGTTGGTGTCGGTGGGAGGAGTTGTGCCCCTTAGTTGGTGTCGGTGGGAGGAGTTGTGCCCCTTAGTTGGTGTCGGTGGGAGGAGTTGTGCCCCTTAGTTGGTGTCGGTGGGAGGAGTTGTGCCCCTTTGTTGGTGTCGGTGGGAGGAGTTGTGCCCCTTTGTTGGTGTCGGTGGGAGGAGTTGTGCCCCTTAGTTGGTGTCGGTGGGAGGAGTTGTGCCCCTTTGTTGGTGTCGGTGGGAGGAGTTGTGCCCCTTAGTTGGTGTCGGTGGGAGGAGTTGTGCCCCTTAGTTGGTGTCGGTGGGAGGAGTTGTGCCCCTTAGTTGGTGTCGGTGGGAGGAGTTGTGCCCCTTAGTTGGTGTCGGTGGGAGGAGTTGTGCCCCTTAGTTGGTGTCCCTGGGAGGAGTTGTGCCCCTTAGTTGGTGTCCCTGGGAGGAGTTGTGCCCCTTAGTTGGTGTCCCTGGGAGGAGTTGTGCCCCTTAGTTGGTGTTGGTGGGAGGAGTTGTGCCCCTTAGTTGGTGTCGGTGGGAGGAGTTGTGCCCCTTTGTCGGTGTCGGTGGGAGGAGTTGTGCCCCTTTGTCGGTGTCCGTTGGAGGAGTTGTGCCCCTTAGTTGGTGTCGGTGGGAGGAGTTGTGCCCCTTAGTTGGTGTCGGTGGGAGGAGTTGTGCCCCTTAGTTGGTGTCGGTGGGAGGAGTTGTGCCCCTTTGTTGGTGTCGGTGGGAGGAGTTGTGCCCCTTATTTGGTGTCGGTGGGAGGAGTTGTGCCCCTTAGTTGGTGTCGGTGGGAGGAGTTGTGCCCCTTAGTTGGTGTCCGTGGGAGGAGTTGTGCCCCTTAGTTGGTGTCCCTGGGAGGAGTTGTGCCCCTTAGTTGGTGTCGGTGGGAGGAGTTGTGCCCCTTAGTTAGTGTCGGTGGGAGGAGTTGTGCCCCTTAGTTGGTGTCCGTGGGAGGAGTTGTTCCCCTTAGTTGGTGTCCGTGGGAGGAGTTGTGCCCCTTAGTTGGTGTCCCTGGGAGGAGTTGTGCCCCTTAGTTGGTGTCGGTGGGAGGAGTTGTGCCCCTTAGTTGGTGTCGGTGGGAGGAGTTGTGCCCCTTAGTTGGTGTCGGTGGGAGGAGTTGTGCCCCTTAGTTGGTGTCGGTGGGAGGAGTTGTGCCCCTTAGTTGGTGTCGGTGGGAGGAGTTGTGCCCCTTAGTTGGTGTCGGTGGGAGGAGTTGTGCCCCTTAGTTGGTGTCGGTGGGAGGAGTTGTGCCCCTTAGTTGGTGTCGGTGGGAGGAGTTGTGCCTCTTTGTTGGTGTCAGTGGGAGGAGTTGTGCCCCTTTGTTGGTGTCCGTGGGAGGAGTTGTGCCCCTTAGTTGGTGTCGGTGGGAGGAGTTGTGCCCCTTAGTTGGTGTCGGTGGGAGGAGTTGTGCCCCTTTGTTGGTGTCCGTGGGAGGAGTTGTGACCCTTATTTGGTGTCGGTGGGAGGAGTTGTGCCCCTTAGTTGGTGTCCGTGGGAGGAGTTGTGCCCCTTTGTTGGTGTCCGTGGGAGGAGTTGTGCCCCTTAGTTGGTGTCCCTGGGAGGAGTTGTGCCCCTTAGTTGGTGTCGGTGGGAGGAGTTGTGCCCCTTAGTTGGTGTCGGTGGGAGGAGTTGTGCCCCTTAGTTGGTGTCGGTGGGAGGAGTTGTGCCCCTTAGTTGGTGTCGGTGGGAGGAGTTGTGCCCCTTAGTTGGGGCACAGAAGTGCGGTGAAGCGATTATTAAAGGTCGCAGAAATGCGTTTGCAGGAATAATGAATATTTCGGGGCGCCTCGTTTACAGGCGCCTTTAAAAAGATAAAATAAATGAGACGTTGCGCCGCATTTTTACACACGTTCGTTTTTCTGCATGTAACGCAGAAAACGCATGTAAATGGCACTCTGTAAAAAATAAAAACGCACCACGCGAAGGAATGACGTGAGCAGAACGCGGGATTGTGGTGTAAATGAGCACCAAGCTCTCAGTAATGGCGACGCCCCCCTCAGTAGCGCCCACTATTGGTCCTGCCTGTGCGTCCGTATATCACCGCCCCCGAGCACCGCGTGGTAACGGACTCCTCCGCGCCTTCCACTGATCCGGAGTCTGTGATTGGCTGAATATCTCAGCGATCGCCTCTGTCAGCGAAGGGTTAACCTCGGCTCGCCTGAGTCAGAGAGTAACCCCTCCCTGTCCACAGCCTCAGGTGATTGGAGGAGAGGCTGAGCCCTGATTACAGCCACAGGTGACACACCTGTCCAACCCTCCCAGCTCACTGATTGGTCCAGAAATTCGCCCCAAATTCAGGTGTTTTCCATCAGATACAAAACATGACACAAAGTGTCCGACCCGAGAAATCCGACTTCTTATCAGAGAGGGTGTGTCTCCGCCCCCCGATATCCTATCTATGGGGAGCCCCGCCCACAGCGACAGCGATAACCCAAAGCAGGAACGCCCGCCGACGTCATCCAATCCGCAGGTGTGTGACCGGTCCTTGTCCCATCACTTCCTACAGATCTGCAGAGCATCGCTCCCCTCCCCTCCCCCTCCTGACAGATCCATATTGATATATTATGCAGATTATTCCATCACTGACCTTCCTATAGATCTGCAGAACATCGCTCCCTCCCCTCCCCCTCCTGACAGATCCATAGTGATATATTCTGCAGATTATCCCATCACTGACCCCTCTAGAGATCTGCAGAACATCGCTCCCTCCCCTCCCCCTCCTGACAGATCCATATTGATATATTCTGCAGATTATTCCATCACTGACCCCTCAAGAGATCTGCAGAACATCGCTCCCTCCCCTCCCCCTCCTGACAGATCCATATTGATATATTCTGCAGATTATTCCATCACTGACCCCTCTAGAGATCTGCAGAACATCGCTCCCTCCCCTCCTCCTCCTGACAGATCCATATTGATATATTCTGAAGATTATCTCATCACTGACCCTTCTAGAGAGCTGCAGAACATCGCTCCCTCCCCTCCCCCTCCTGACAGATCCATATTGATATATTCTGCAGATTATTCCATCACTGACCCCTCTAGAGATCTGCAGAACATCGCTCCCTCCCCTCCCCCTCCAGATCCATATTGATATATTCTGCAGATTATCCCATCACTGACCCCTCCAGAGAGCTGCAGAACATCGCTCCCTCCCCTCCCCCCTCCTGACAGATCCATATTGATATATTCTGCAGATTATCTCATCACTGACCCTTCTAGAGAGCTGCAGAACATCACTCCCTCCCCTCCCCCCTCCTGACAGATCCATATTGATATATTCTTATTCTGCAGATTATCCCATCACTGACCTCTCTAGAGATCTGCAGAGCATCACTCTGTCCCCTCCTGATATATTCTGCAGATTATCTCATCACTGACCCCTCTAGAGATCTGCAGAACATCGCTCCCTCCCATCTCCCTCCCTGTCTCCCTATGTCCATAATAAACAGACCACGCCTTCCCATAGTATGACATCATGGCTGGGGGTGAATGATATGGGGATATATAGGGGTCGGGGATGGGCATGGAAGGGTTTGGCGGTCGGTGTTGCATTGTATCGCCTACATAGGCAGTGGAGAGGATACGCCGGGTGTTCCAGGGTCTCGGCGTTGGTCGCTGCGCTCTGTGTGTGGATTGGAGGGGAGGGGGACGCTGACAGATGTCATCCCCATTTCCACACGCCGCCTCTCGCACAATAGGTGGGATCTCCCCTCGCCGTGGAAGCCCCCTCCTCCTCCTCCTCCCGAGTCGGGAAAAGGCTTTTCATGAGAACATCTGGAGCCGCTCCGCCCTCCCTTCATCCTCAGGACTCTCACCCGCCCCGGGGATTAAATGGTGTGAGGTCGCCATGGCAACCCCAGGATGTGGAAACCGCCGCGAAGCGTAGACCGCACCGGCTGACAATAGTCAGTTCAAGGCGCACACCCACCTTCACCGCATACAAGGGAGGGATCCCGGACAACCCCCCAACGTACGACGGGGAAGACCGCCGCCTCGCCCAGATCCGCAGGTAAGCGCCATCCCCAGCCATGGGGACCTCAACCCGCATGGTGACTCTACAACGCTCATGGAACCACCTCTGTGCTGTCCACCTTGCAATCCCTCGCCATGGGGACCCCCAACCCGCATGGTGGCTCTACAACCACCTCAGCCTCTCAATCCCTCGCCACGGGGACCCCCAACCCGCATGGTGACTCTACAACCACCTCCGCCTCTCAATCCCTCGCCACGGGGACCCCCAACCCGCATGGTGGCTCTACAACCATCTCCGCCTCTCAATCCCTCGCCACGGGGACCCCCAACCCGCATGGTGACTCTACAACCACCTCCACCTCTCAATCCCTCGCCACGGGGACCCCCAACCCGCATGGTGACTCTACAACGCTCATGGAACCACCTCTGTGCTGTCCACCTTGCAATCCCTCACCATGGGGACCCCCAACCCGCATGGTGGCTCTACAACCACCTCCGCCTCTCAATCCCTCGCCACGGGGACCCCCAACCCGCATGGTGACTCTACAACGCTAATGGAACCACCTCCGTGCTGTCCACCTTGCAATCCCTCACCATGGGGACCCCCAACCCGCATGGTGGCTCTACAACCACCTCCGCCTCTCAATCCCTCGTTACAGGGACCCCCAACCCGCATGGTGACTCTACAACGCTCATGGAACCACCTCTGTGCTGTCCGCCTTGCAATCCCTCACCATGGGGACCCCCCAACCCGCATGGTGACTCTACAACGCTCATGGAACCACCTCTGTGCTGTCCGCCTTGCAATCCCTCACCATGGGGACCCCCCAACCCGCATGGTGACTCTACAACCACCTCCGCCTCTCAATCCCTCGCCATGGGGACCCCCAACCCGCATGGTGGCTCTACAACCACCTCCGCCTCTCAATCCCTCACCATGGGGACCCCCAACCCGCATGGTGACTCTACCACGCTCATGGAACCACCTCCGTGCTGTCCACCTTGCAATCCCTCACCATGGGGACCCCCAACCCGCATGGTGGCTCTACAACCACCTCCGCCTCTCAATCCCTCGCCACAGGGACCCCCAACCCTACATGGTGACTCTACCACGCTCATGGAACCACCTCTGTCCTCTCCGTCTGACAAACCCTCGCCACGGGGTGACCCCAACCCTACATGATGATCCCCCCCCCCTTAGAGCAACACCTGGTAAATCCTTAACCTCAAGAATCCCAACGCCAATTCCATGAGTGCTGTGAGCCCCCCCCCCCCCCCCGGGAGAAAATTGCAGTATAAATAATGATACCACTTACGGGAACCCTCTTGGCGTCCACCTGGCATTCCTACGCCGAGCTCTGGCAGGTGTGTTGAGGTGGGCACCTTGGCGTCCGTTCATAAAATTCAAGGAAATTGCCGGAATTTATTTACCTCATATATTTCACATTTTGATTAAACTAATTTCTGCTATATTTATTATTATTATTATTATTATTATTATTATTATGTTTTTTTTTTTTTTTTTTCAAAATTAGGGAAATTTATGTGAACTGTCCAAGTCAGTTTGGAAAGGTTTTACTTGATGATTATTCTGATTCGAAATTATATAATATGTAAATATTTGTTAGTATAGATATACCAATTGATATATTCTATTCATGTAGATATTCTATTTTATTTACTCTATTTATAGTTTACATATTAAACCATTTATTTTATATAGAATACAAATATTTATATTATTTATTATAAATCTTGAAATTATTATTTTAATGAAGATATTCCACTAGTGTATCCTAGTAATATAGATATTTTATATATTTAAAAATGTTTTATTTCATATAGAATTAATATAAGGTTGTGTTTTTTTTATATTATTATTTTATTCATTCTAGATATTACATTAATATTAATGTCGTTTTTTTTTTTTTTTTTAATCTTATTTATATATGAAACATTTTATTTCCTATAGAATACAAATATTTGGTTTATTGAAAATATTCCATTATCCTAGTAATATTGATATTTTATTTATTTTATATATTAAATATTTTTATTTCATATAGAATACAGATCTTTACATTCTTTAATTTAGATGTTACATAAGTGTATCCTTTTAATTTTAGATTTTTATTTTAATATAAAATTTATAATATTATTATTATTATTATTATTATATTTCATATATTTGTTTTCTATATTTAATATAGAAAACAAATATATCAGATGACAATTGATTTATTGATCGTTGGCCCCTGCAGTAAATTGGACAAATTCAGATGGTTCTTTATATTGATGATCAGTTATTAGTTTTCCACAGATGGGATTTGAATGATCAGGAAAACTATTGATTATTCCCAGAAAGGAGGCAATCAAGAAGTCCATTGGAATATATCCCCAAAAATGTTACCTCTGAAAAAAGCAAAACTGAGCACTAGGAGGCGCTGTTAGGAGATGGTCGTATATTGTCCACTGTCCAGCATACTGGAAATTCTCTGTACTCCCCATAGTTGGAGGTTAAGTGTGATTGGGGGAAGAAATGGCATTTGGCTGTTTAAATGTTTTGATCGCTTTGTTCCCAAGGGGGATGGTGGGAACCCCTCATAATGGGCACAGCGGGTGTACAGACCCGGGAACTTGGCACAGGGATGGTGGGAACCCCTCATAATGGGCACAGCGGGTGTACAGACCTGGGAACTCAGCACAGGGATGGTGGGAACCCCTCATAATGGGCACAGCGGGTGTACAGACCCGGGAACTCGGCACAGGGATGGTGGGAACCCCTCATAATGGGCACAGCGGGTGTACAGACCCGGGAACTCAGCACAGGGATGGTGGGAACCCCTCATAATGGGCACAGCGGGTGTACAGACCCGGGAACTTGGCACAGGGATGGTGGGAACCCCTCATAATGGGCACAGCGGGTGTACAGACCCGGGAACTCAGCACAGGGATGGTGGGAACCCCTCATAATGGGCACAGCGGGTGTACAGACCCGGGGACTCAGCACAGGGATGGTGGGAAGCCCTCATGATGGGCACAGCGGGTGTACAGACCCGGGAACTTGGCACAGGGATGGTGGGAACCCCTCATAATGGGCACAGCGGGTGTACAGACCCGGGAACTCAGCACAGGGATGGTGGGAACCCCTCATAATGGGCACAGCGGGTGTACAGACCTGGGAACTCAGCACAGGGATGGTGGGAACCCCTCATAATGGGCACAGCGGGTGTACAGACCCGGGAACTCAGCACAAGGATGGTGGGAACCCCTCATAATGGGCACAGTGGGTGTACAGACCCGGGAACTCAGCACAGGGATGGTGGGAGCCCCTCATAATGGGCACAGCAGGTGTACAGACCCGGGAACTCAGCACAGGGGTGGTGGGAACCCCTCATGATGGGTACAGCGGGTGTACAGACCCGGGAACTCAGCACAGGGATGGTGGGAACCCCTCATAATGGGCACAGCAGGTGTACAGACCCGGGAACTCAGCACAGGGATGGTGGGAACCCCTCATAATAGGCACAGCGGGTGTACAGACCCGGGAACTCAGCACAGGGGTGGTGGGAACCCCTCATGATGGGCACAGCGGGTGTACAGACCCGGGAACTCAGCACAGGGATGGTGGGAGCCCCTCATAATGGGCACAGCGGGTGTACAGACCCGGGAACTCAGCACAGGGATGGTGGCAACCCCTCATAATGGGCACAGCGGGTGTCCAGACCCGGGAACTCAGCACAGGGATGGTGGGAACCCCTCATAATGGGCACAGCGGGTGTACATACCCGGGAACTCAGCACAGAGATGGTGGGAACCCCTCATAATGGGCACAGCGGGTGTACAGACCCGGGAACTCAGCACAGGGATGGTGGGAACCCCTCATAATGGGCACAGCGGGCGTACAGACCCGGGAACTCAGCACAGGGATGGTGAGAAGCCCTCATGATGGGCACAGCGGGTGTACAGACCCGGGAACTCAGCACAGGGATGGTGGGAACCTCTCATAATGGGCACAGCGGGTGTACAGACCCGGGAACTCAGCACAGGGATGGTGGGAACCTCTCATAATGGGCACAGCGGGCGTACAGACCCGGGAACTCAGCACAGGGATGGTGAGAAGCCCTCATGATGGGCACAGCGGGTGTACAGACCCGGGAACTCAGCACAGGGATGGTGGGAACCTCTCATAATGGGCACAGCGGGTGTACAGACCCGGGAACTCAGCACAGGGATGGTGGGAACCTCTCATAATGGGCACAGCGGGTGTACAGACCCGGGAACTCAGCACAGGGATGGTGGGAACCTCTCATAATGGGCACAGCGGGTGTACAGACCCGGGAACTCAGCACAGGGATGGTGGGAACCCCTCATAATGGGCACAGCGGGCGTACAGACCCGGGAACTCAGCACAGGGATGGTGAGAAGCCCTCATGATGGGCACAGCGGGTGTACAGACCCGGGAACTCAGCACAGGGATGGTGGGAACCCCTCATAATGGGCACAGCGGGCGTACAGACCCGGGAACTCAGCACAGGGATGGTGGGAACCTCTCATAATGGGCACAGCGGGTGTACAGACCCGGGAACTCAGCACAGGGATGGTGGGAACCCCTCATAATGGGCACAGCGGGCGTACAGACCCGGGAACTCAGCACAGGGATGGTGGGAACCTCTCATAATGGGCACAGCGGGTGTACAGACCCGGGAACTCAGCACAGGGATGGTGGGAACCCCTCATGATGGGCACAGCGGGTGTACAGACCCGGGAACTCAGCACAGGGATGGTGGGAACCCCTCATAATGGGCACAGAGGTGTACAGACCTGGGAACTCAGCACAGGGATGGTTATATTGGCTTTTTATGATGAGTAACTCTGGCACGGGCACCCGGGGGTTAACCCTTTGTACGGTGGGGTGGATGTGCGGCAGACTCTGTAGTTCATTAATGATCATTGACTTCCGCTGTATTTCCAGGGAACAGGAATCCGGCTCCTCTGGCATCAATACTCCGTTCTCTTTGATCGACCCCCCCCCCCGACTCTACACTGAGAACATTGAAAGGATAGACTAGGTGGGTCCTCCTTTTATGTGGTTTTAGTGATTGTTCCATCTATTGTGCGGTCAGGTTGTAAGGTGTGTGTGGTGACCCTATGCCTCCACTCCCAGGATAAGACGAGAAGTCATGATGGAAATAGCGGTGAATAACTGATACAATGTTACCATATTTACAGGCAATACATTTGTGTTTTTGCCCCCCCCCCCCTCCCCCCACAGAAAAATGAATATTCCACAAAATTGATCCCCCTCCCCTCCTCGTGGCAGGGACAAACGTATTCCTGTATTAGCGGTTTACAGATTGTGAGCGTCATTCATACCAAAACTCTACATGTGCACCACAGTGTCCATTTAGAGTGCTGTATGGAGTTTCAGTCAGAGATGGACAGTCTGAAGGCAAGCAGCTGCTGATGTACTCTCTCTTTTGAGGAAACCCACAGCGCTCTGGGAATCCTATGTCACGGGAGGCTATAGA